>NC_082683.1:7721520-8024377 GCF_949987515.2 Delphinus delphis
CACAGGCTCCGGACGCGCAGGTTCAGTGGCCATGGCTCACGGGCCCAGCTGCTCCGCGGCATGTAGGATCTTCCCGGACCGGGGCACGGACCCGCGTCCCCTGTATCGGCAGGCAGACTCTCAACGACTGCGCCACCAGGGAAGCCCTCGAACCACTTTTTGACTTCTTTTTCCAAAGAGAGGAATGCTTACATGTCCACCTTGGTTAAATGACACTCATTTAGTCACTGGAATGTAGGAAGATAAGCAACAAGAAGGTGAAGAGGCTTTTACAGCACAGGAAGAAGAGTTCAGTAAAATATATTGAAATCAGCTTGGGTACCCGTGGCATTAAACTTTTAAAAAATTTTGACACAAAACACTTTTCCTGTAATCAGGACTTGAAGCTATAGCAATGAGAGGGGTCTGTGTATGTGTGCTGGGGTGGGGAAATAAAGGTGCCCCTGAAATGATACTATGTTTACTCAGTTGGAATTGATTGAAACCAATTTTGTCCTTTAGAATGACTTTGGAATGGGTTGATAAAGGGAAGGTCCAGATCTTGCACTGTCAGTGGCCTTCTCACAATTTTCCTTGGTATTTAATGACTTCTCATATGGCACCTTAACTAAGCTGACATTCTGGAATGTATCCCTCTCTGTTCCTTACGTTTTTCTTCTACTGGGATAAAGTTTATGGTCTTAAGGAAGGACATTAGATTGCACCCTCTTCTAGATGAGATAAATTCATTTACCATTAACTTATTGAGCACGTTTTTTTTTTTTTTTTTTGCGGTATGCAGGCCTCTCACTGTTGTGGCCTCTCCCGTTGCAGAGCACAGGCTCCGGACGCACAGGCTCAGCGCCCATGGCTCGCGGGCCCAGCCGTTCCGCGGCATGTGGGATCTTCCTGGACCGGGGCACGAACCCGTGTCCCCTGCATCGGCAGGCGGACTCTCAACCACTGTGCCACCAGGGAAGCCCCCTGAGCACATTTTTTAAAGTATTCTTCAAGATCATGATTTTAATGATTATATAGTATTCTGTTGGATTTATGAACCATAATTTATTTAGCTCATCACCCATTATCAGACACTTGAGCCTTAAAACCACTTCTTAGGACTGCTGTAAAGAATGTAAACCCTCTGGGCTTCCCTGGTGGCGCAGTGGTTGAGAGTCCGCCTGCCGATGCAGGGGACACGTGTTCGTGCCCTGGTCCAGGAAGATCCCACATGCCACGGAGCGGCTGGGCCCATGAGCCATGGCCGCTGAGCCTGCGCGTCCGGAGCCTGTGCTCCGCAACGGGAGAGGCCACAACAGTGAGAGACCCGCGTACTGCAAAAAAAAAAAAAAAAAAAAAAAAAGTAAGCCCCTCACAAGTGGGGAAGGAATTGTTTTTATTTTTTACCTATTTATTAAAAAAATTATTTATTTGGCTGCACCGGGTCTTAGTTGCGGCATGCGGGATCTGGTTCCCTGACCAGGGATCAAACCCGGGCCCCCTGCATTGGGAGCACGGAATTTTAGCCACTGGACCACCAGGGAAGTCCCAGGAATTGTTTTTAGAAGGCAGTTTATGCAGCCGTCTATCTGGCACCTCTTACCTGCTTGTCTAAATAAACATCTTAAACTTGGAATGTCCAAAACTGAATATCTGATATATCCTCTTGAATTCTTGTTCCCCTGCATTCTCCCTCAACTCAGTTAAAGGCAACTCTACCTTTGTAGTTGCTCAGGGCAAAAATCGTAAAACATCCTTGACTCTCTCTCTTATCCTCTATCCATCATAAAGCCCTGTAGGCTCTGCCTTAGAGTATACCCAGAATCTTACTTTCCACCTCCTTTACTGCCACCACCTACAGTAGCCTCCTTACAAGTCTCCTTGCTTCAGCCCTTGCCCTCTAGTAATCTGTTCGCCATCCTTTTAGAATGGAAGTCAGATTACTTTTTTGCTCTAAACTCTCAGATGGTTCCCATTTCACTCAGAACAAAAGCTGAAGTCTGTGCAGGGACCTCCCTTCTCCCTTTGCCAAACCTCTGTAGCCTCCTTGGTCTTTCCCTTAGTAATGCAGTGGGTAAATATTCCCAAGTCTAAAGTAGTCTTCAGGAACATGATTTTAGTGGCTGTATTGTAGTTATGAATCATACATTATTTAGCTCATCCTCTGTTATCAAATACTTGAGCCTTAGCCTCTCCATTTATTAAATGGAGATGTTGCTAATGCCTACCCAGCTCTCTATTCCTAGGTTGTTGTGAGGATCAAATGGAATTGGGTGTCCGCGTAGGATGGTATTTGAAAGTTATTTGTGAAATTGTTTTTTGTGGTTAGTTTTGGTACCTAAATCATTATTTTCAATGGGAATATAAATGTATAGGCAGAAACAGTTGAACCTGTCACTAAAGGAGGGGGCCTTTGGTATTGTGTGTTTGGAACTGCTTTTTATTATAGTGTATAATTCAAACTTCTTCAATTACCTAAATAAGTTGTTTTCACATCTGGATTCTGAAACGGCCAAGAGAGAAGACTGAAAAAAATCTTGTAGGAAACCTGCTGCTTTGCATCTTACTGTTTTAGTCTTTTGAGGTTGCCTTGATTAAATCCAGACTGTACTTCATGTGGCCTTTATATGTACATTTGTTGCTTTTTTCAAAGGGGAAAGCAACCATGCCCAGTTTTGTTTGTTTGTTTGTTTGTTTTAAATGCCTTCTTTGCAATTCTCAAGGGTTGTTTTGGAGTTCATTTTTGAAAGTCTGTGCCAACAACACAGTGCTGATAGCTTTTGGTAGTTGCCCAGTGAAGTGTGAAGCACTTGCAGTGGGAGCTCACAAAGTCTGGAGTGTGGTTAGAGAGACCGCGAGAGGGGCTACTCGTGCCGATTTTATAGTAGGCGAAGTTGGTGTTCACAGACTTAATTTTTTGTAGTATATCAACAATGTGCTTATTTTATGAACAAACATTTCTAGTGGGCTAAAAACTGTTCTTGGTTGTACTGTTTAGGGATGAGTGCTTTGTTCATATAGGTGGTAAGAATAAGAAATATGAAATTAGGTTTTTGAGGGCATATGTGGGAAATTAGATTTTTGTTAACTCAGCAAAAATAGGCTGGGAGGCCACCAGGGGCTCAGAGTGTTTTTAGTTTCATCTTAGAGATAAGTAATCAAAGCAGTGTGATGACCATTATGAAGGTATTAGGAGAGGTATCTAAATAACTGAGGGGCAGGGCCAGGAAAGGTGGGGAATGTCTGGGAAGCCTCTTTTGTTTTGGCAGAACAGAAAACTGTACTGCCAGAATTAGCAGAAGCTACGTAAAGAGGAAATGATTTAACTACAATTACTGTTTCCCTGTGACATTGTTCTGGTCTGATACTAGAGTTCCTTTTGTAACTGTGAATAAAATTGAGAAGGCAGAATGGGTGAAGGGGAAAACAAAATCAGCTTTTACTTTTTAAATTGCCTTTTAGTTGGGGGAAAACCACTGCGATTAGTAGGTAACGACAAGACAACAATAATAAATACTTAAGCTATGCCAGCCACAATTAGACGCTTACAGACTTTAACTCATGTAATCCTCACAACAGTCCTATGGCAGATACTCTTATTTTCCCCATTTCACAGATGAGGGCATAAATACTGGCTAACTTGCCTGGGGTCACACATCTAGGATTGAGAGAACTAGAAAATGAACTGGTGCTGTCTGGCTCCAGAGCCCTCATTCTTTTTTTTGTATCTGCCAATCCCAAACTCCTCATTTATCCCTCCCCCACACCTTTTCCACTTTGGTAACCATAAGTTTGTTTGCCATGTCTGTGAGTCTGTTTTGTAAATAAGTACATTTGTGTCGTATTTTAGATTCCACATATAAGTGATATCATATGGTATTTGTCTTTCTCTTTCTGGCTTCACTTAGAATGATATCTCTAGGTCCATCCATGTTGCAGCAAATGGCATTATTTCTTTTTTTTTTTATGGCTGAGTAGCCTTCCATTGTGTGTGTGTGTGTGTGTGTGTGTGTGTGTGTGTGTGTATACATACCACATCTTTTATCCATTCATCTGTTGATGGACACTTAGGTTGCTTCCATGTCTTGGCTGTTGTAAATAGTGCTGCTATGAACATAGGGATGCATGTATCTTTCTGAATTAGAGTTTTCTCCAGATAATGCCCAGGAGTGGGATTGCTAGATCATATGGCAACTATATTTTTAGTTTTCAAAGGAACTTCCATACTGTTTTCCACAGTGGCTGTACCAATTTACATTCCCACCAACGATGTATGAGGGTTCCCTTTTCTCCACACCCTCTCCAGCATTTACTATTTGTAGACTTTTTAATGATGGATGATCTGACTGGTGTGAGGTGATACCTCATTATAGTTTTGAGTTGCATTTCTCTAATAGTGATATTGAACATCTTTTCATGTGCCTTTTGGCCATCTGTATGTCTTTGGAGAAATGTCTATTTAGGTCTTCTGCCCATTTTTGGATTGGGTTGTTTGTTTTTTTGTTATTGAGTTGTATGAGCTATTTGTATATTTTGGAAATTAATCCCTTGTCGGTTGCATCGTTTGCAAATATTTTCTCCCAGTCTATAGGTTGTCTTTTCGTTTTGTTTATGGTTTCCTTTGCTGTGCAAAAGCTTTTAAGTTTGATTAGGTCCCATTTGTTTATTTTTGCTTTTGTTTCTATTGCCTTGGGAGACTGACCTAAGGAAACATTGCTATGATTTATGTCAGAGAATGTTTTGCCTATGATCTCTTCTAGGAGTTTTATGGTGTCCTATCTTATATTTAAGTCTTTAAACATTTTTGAGTTTATTTTTGTGTATGGTGTGCGCGTATGTTCTAACTTCATTGATTTACATGCGGCTGTCCGGCTTTCCCAGCACCACTTGCCGAAGAGACTGTCTTTTCTCCATTGTATATTCTTGCCTCCTCTGTCGAAGATTAATTGACCATAGGTGTGTGGGTTTATTTCTGGGCTCTGTATTGTGTTCCATTGATCAATGTGTCTGTTTTGGTCAGAGCTCTGACTCTTAATCTCTGACCTGTATATATTGCTTCTCAAAATATTAAGTTTTACTGTTCCGTGTAATAAGACTGAACGCCTGTGTCTATTTAGAATTTAACTGTTAGGTTAAAATTTATCTTGATGTCCTTTTTTGATCCAGGGAAATTATTAATAAAAAGGGCATTATTATTAGTTGAGACATCTTTGTACCACTTAACTTAAAGAAAAGCTGGACCTTCCCTGTCATCTCCCTTCAGAATCATTCAAAATTTGCTTAGGAAGAGCAGAATTGTTAATTGAGAGTTTGTTTAACGTTTATTATAGCTAGCATATTTATTTTATACTCTCTTGATGACAGTGTGACACTACAGAGTTGGTAGATTTTTTTCTTCTTTTCTTCCATTTGAATGTTCAATACTCTGGGATTGAGTATATAGTTGACCCTTGAACATCAAGGCGGTTAGGAATGCCGACCCTCTGCACAGTTTAAAATCCACCTATAATCTATAATCGACCCTTGGTATCTGCGGTTCTGCATCCATGGATTCAACTAGCCCTAGATCGTGTAGTACTGTACTATTCACTTTTGAAAAAATCCACATATAAGTGGACCCACACAGTTCAAACCTATGTTGTTCAAGGGTCAGTTGTATAGTGAATGCATATAGTACATTTATCCTGTTTTATAAGATTTAGAATCTAATTTTGTTATTTTAAAAGATCAAGAAATTTTATGATTGTAGGTCTTTTGCTCAAATCTACTTTATGACAATATGCTTTATGCCATTTTAATATATTTTCGGCAATATATTATTCTAAGTAGGGGAGAGGATGCTTCTGGGGCTTGGCTTTATGGTTTTGGAATATAAATGGTATATAAAATAATCGTGTGCCATTTTTCTTAAATTTGGATATAGTAGAAAGTTTCTGAAGAGGAAGTTTGTGCCGAAGATATCACTGGTATTTTTAACAAGCTTAAAACATGCCATCAGAGAAAAGTTAATATAAAGTTACACTGTTGCCACGATGATATGTTAATTGTAGTTGCAGGCAAAATCTTAATAGTTTGCCAACAACAGTGTAATTGCTGCATAGAGACTTTGAGATATTAGATAAACAAATTTATTCTGGAGAATAAAAGGGCTTTTAAGTACAAATCTTGTTTTGACTGCCTTGTTTTCTAGGACTTAGTAATTAAAACATTATTTCTGCATCTTGATGCTGGAGTAACAAAGTTGTAAAGAAGGCCAGGAAAAAGGGGGATAAAGTTGGGGGACTTCGCAGACTTTGTAAGGCTAATTTTGACTTGAAGGCACTCTAAGAAAGAGAAGATGGTCTTGCGGTTCATCAGTAAACTAAAGCCTATGGAACATTTTATGGGGAGTCATTTTAAAGGCATTCCATTGATCTTGAATAAGGGTCTTCAAGCCTTTACGTGAAAGGTGCTGTCCTGTTCTTCATTCTTCTCCGGCTCTCCTAAGGTAAGGAATGTCAGCTACAGCATAAAGAATAAAAAGTCTGAAGGCACAAGGGGAAAGGTGTGCAAGGTGCAGGGAGAGGATAAACTCAAGGTCCTCTCCCCTGTGGACCTGGGAAAAGATACAATCAGATCTTCAGTTCTGAGGCTGCCTTTCTGATTTATGAAGGGAGAGTTAAGAAAACAGCCTGGAAACCAGATGAGATCTGGATGGTGATGGGAACCAAGGCCCAGAGGTGAGGATGAGCCAGAGTGAGTTATGGGGAAGTCAAGTGATAGCCTGACAAAGACTCTTCCTCTTGGGAGTCCAGAAGGTGGTTATGATAGTAGCTAACATAGCTTGATTTCCTTTGTCTCTTGGCTCTCAGGACCCCATGCTCTCCTGATTGCCTTCCTTCCTCCCAGGCCATTCTCTGTTCTTCCTTTCCTCCTGTGTTAAAAGTACACCAGGACCTTGTCTCTCCTCTTTGATCTCTTTTCTGTCTATAGGGAAGACACACTCCTAAGTGATTTCATCTAGGCTCAAGGCTTTAAATGTCATTGAGGTGACAATGACTCCCAAATTCATTTCTCCAGCCTGCACCCCTTTGTACAACTCCACACTTGTCTACCCGGCTGCTAATTTAACTCTACTTAAAGGCCTAAGAAGTATCTCAAACTCAGCGTGTCTTCAACAGAACTGATTTCCCCTCCTTGCCCAACTAAAGTGGCTCTTCATTCATTCTTACCCATTCTTTAGTTTCTCAGACCAAAAATATTGGGGTCACTCTTCTTTTTCTTACAGGCCACCTGTAATTCATCAGTAAGTCAGTCTTGTTGTCTCTGCTTTCACAGTCTCTCCTAAATCTGGTTACTTTTTATCGTTTCTACTCTAGTCCAAGAACACTGCAGTAGCTTCCTATCTTTCTGTTTCTGCTTTTGTTCCTATGTAGTAGCCAGAGTCATATTCTAGAAATGTAAATCAGATTATGTCAGCTTGTGCTTCAAGTCCTTTGTTGGCTTCCTATCACTTTTAGAATATAACTAAAAACCCTCACCTTGGCCACAGGCCCCAGAGAATTTGGCCTCTGGCTAGCCCTCTGACTTCACATGCCATTATAGTTTACTCCTTTGGCAACACTGGTGGTCTTGCCGGGCCCTAAATGTCATGCAGGTCCCTGCTCAGATGTGGCAGCCTGCCCACTCTTATCTAAAAGAGTCACTCCTGCTACCTCCATTGTCACCGTTATATCTCCTAAGTCTTCTTTATTTTTCTTCCAGGTTGTACTATCTCTATTAGTTAATTATCTGACTTCCTGATTAGAATGTAAGCTCCTTCAAGGCAGGGACTGTTTTTTCACTAGATACCTTCAGGCCTGGGGCGTGGTAGGCACCCAAGTATTTGCTAAATGAAAGAATATTTTGAGTATTTCCTTTGTGCTAGGTCCTGAGCTAAAACTCTTGACATCGATTAGTGATTAATCCTCCTAACAAGTTCTATAAAGGTAGGCACTATTATTGTTGTACCCATTTTACAGATAAGAAAACTGAGGCTTACTGATTGTTATGTGCTGAGTTTATAGATGGACCCTAGGATAATATTGGATACTTAGGGTGGAGTTAGATCAAAGCCTCTACAGTATTCTATTTTCTTCACTGCTAAAATATTTAATAATGTCTTCTAGAAATATTTTCTAGATCAACTCAGGTTTTGATCATTGAATATTGGGTCAAATTGTAAGACAAAATTCAGTTTTGGATCGAGAAACACAATGCTTTTGATATAGGAATGGACCTTTCTTTCTCCTGGCCCCGACAAATGCCACAGACTTGAAACTCATGGATTTCTGATGCCAGATGCAGTTCTCATGGGAGGCATTATGTAAATGGCAAAGATGTTCTGCAGTAGTGGTTGTGTTCTGTGTAATTGGTCTCCACACTTCCATTCATGCTTTCCTCCAATCCAGTCTCCATGCTTTAGTCCATCCATCACTGTAGTCAAGCCACTCCAGTGGCTTCTCACTGCTCAGGGGTTCACCAGCTCCTTGAGGTCTGTCCACGACCCTGAGATTTAGTGCTTTTCTACCCTTTGCTGCTCACTGCATTTGAGCTACACTTGTCAAACCAGTGCCTGGGTTTCACGTCCTTCTTTTTGCCCCAGGGCTTCCTAATGCAGTTCCCTGGCCTGGGATACACATTGCCCAGTGGGCTCTGGCCTTGGAGCCAGATGGTCCAAATTTCAGTTCAGGCTCTGGCCTTGGACAACTCAGGCGCTCCAAGTGTAAAATGGAGATGATGCAACGTGAGGTTATTTTGTGGATTAAATGAGTGTGTACATGTAATGCTTTAGCACAGTGCTTGGAACATAGTAAGCATTCAGTAGGTGTTGGCTGATATTATTATCACTCGGCTTTCCTTAGCTATCTCCTACTTATCCTTCAGCTCCCCCTTCTCTTTCACCAAATCAGAGTTTACTGACTAAAAAATTGCCTCTTTTATATATGTTTCCTTTTATATGTTTCTGTTTATATGTTCTTATAGGACCCCATGCTTATCTAGCATGGATCTTACCATAATTTGAAAGCATGTATTTATTTTGTGTGATTATATGTCTGTCTCCTCCATTGACTCTGAGCTCTAGAAGGGTGGAAATAACTCTTTTGCTTGCCATTGTATCCCTAACCCAGTGCCTGGTACATAGTTTGTGCTTAATAAATGTGCTCAGTAAATGTGCCCAGTGAATAAAGGGCTCTTAACTTTTCCTTTCTTAAAATAGGATCTTGGGATCTTTTGTGATAACCCTTCCTTTGAGAAAGAGTAATGTCAGCGTGGAAACTAGCATTATTTCAGACTTGGGAGCTCATTGAGTACAAGTACACAGGGCAAAGGGGCAGGGACTACTGGAAGATAGGCAGAAAGATCAGGAACATGGACTTGTCCGGATGGATGTTGTTGTAACATCTGGGCTTTGAGTGATGCACCATCCTGGTTGTAGCTGTGATATTCAACAGTGATTCAACCAGTTCCTGTATAATCCCTGCTCTGTGCTGGGCATTGAGCCAGGTGCTGAGCACCTCACCCTTCTAATTGAATGTATGTTTCAGGGGAACTACTTGGAAAGATGAATGCTGAGAACATTAGCATCTATTTACGTCTTTTGGTGTTTTTACCATATGGCAGTGCCTCTTGGGTGTGTGTCTTGTGTGTGAGGTCAAGAATTTGTTTCCTACCTACACAAGAATCGTTATGCGAGGCAAGCTTGTCATATCTGGGACACTGGAGAAAATTTTGCAGCAACAGATTTTAATGTGGTAAGATACCTCCGTCTGCCATGAGATTCCATATTTCCTGTGAAATGCAGAGTGTAAAAGACAATTGTAAAGACCTGGGGAAGAAGAGGGATTTCTAGTACCTATTCCACTCTTCTGCCCCCAATGTACTTTCCTTTATCCTTGCCCTTCCTGCTGACCTCCATCAGCACATCTTCTTTTGCCTGTACTATTTAAAACCTGGTAATCTTTCCTCTTGTTCCCTGTTTACCTATTACTGCTGTTTCCTAGAAGTTGTATTTCTGTTCTCTAGACTGGAATTTAGGTACCTCCTTTCCCGGAGGTTAATGATTCTTGCCAGAAGCTGAATTAGTTGGTTGCTCAGGGAGAAAAGACTCAGTAAGCAAGTGGTATTGAGAGAGCTACATTCCAGTTCACAAATAAGTGTCACCTACTTATGAAGTCAGTACCGTGAGTGATATAGAAAGAGGGGTCATGGTTTCCAGCCACAAAGAAGGGGCAGTCTGTAAGGAAAGATGAAACTAACATATTCATTAGTTTTTCGGGTATATATTGAGTATCTACTGTATGTCAGGCACTGTCCTGGGAGCTAGGGGATAGAACCGTGAATGAAACAGAAGTTCTGGTCTCATGGAACTTACATTCTAGTGACTCATATAATAAGTCAGGTGGTCATGAGAGCAATGAAGAAAAATAAGGCAGGGTAAGAGGATGGAGAGTGAAGTGAATGCTGATTTAAATTAAATGGTCAGAAAAGGGCTGTCTGATAAGGTGATGTTTGAATAGAGAACTGTATGAAATTAAGGAGTGGGCGAGTCAGATACCTGGGAGAAAGCATTCCCAGCAGAGCAGTAAGTACAAAGACCCTGAAATGAGAATGTGTCTTCAGTAAGAAGGCCAGTGGGATCAGAGTAAAGATTGAACCTTTGGAGAGGAGGTCACAGAGGGAGTGGAGTTTTGTTCAGTGTATTATCGGAAGGTTCACTGGAGGTTTGCCGTGGAGGTGATCTGGATTACGTCTGAGAAGGGTCATTATCTACAATGTGGAGATGAGACTTTTCAGGGGCTCAGGGGAAAAGTGGGGAGCCCAGTTAGTAGGTATTGCAGTCGTCCAGGCGAGAGAGATGGTGAGTTGACCAGGGTGGTACTGATGGTGGTGGTGAGAAGTCATGGGATTCTGGATACATTTTGAAAGTAGAACTGACAATGTAGATCAGATGTGGAGAATTGCTGGTGGAGGTGGGTCCAGATGTGGAGTATACTGTGTGTCCAGAGAAATCTTGATAGAAGAAGAGGCCTCAGGTGCAGAAGGAGTTTAAAAGAGGTCTTGAAAAGTGGCATGAAATGATGATTTTTATAGGAAATAAAGCACTATGAAGTATACAGCACTTAAAATAGAGTTATGTTCTGGCTAGTCCTCAAAGATATGCCAGGAGTCCATTCCTTGAAGAAAAAGTGTTGATTTGTCTGAGACAAACTCTGTCCACTGATAACACTTGACCCTGGGAGGCATAAATGTTTGTAATAGCTTTTACATTGGTGAAAATATGGTTTATATGTTGAACATATTCATTAATTACTAGAATTCCATTCATATGTGCATGCTTTCTGGGAGACAAATTAGAAGTCCTGCACACTGTGTTTTAGCTCAGTTGACTTTGATACAAGAATCACTATGTTAAATATTGCCCAGTCTTTTCGGTGATAGAATTCTCTCTATATTCTTACTGTGAAAGTTAATAAAATTTACTGGTATTTTATGTATATATTGCATAGGTATATACTGTTTTGGTTTTTCCTTTTAGGTTCCTGAAAATGGTACAAGATTTAATGAAATTAAAATTACACATGACCTGTGGAGCACATTCGTCTGAGTGCCTGTTTGGTGTAGGGCAGTGTAGAGGGTCCGTAAGACATGGTCCATGTACTGAAGGGATTTTTAATGTGGTAGGAGCACCGGAGATTTGATGGCACATCTAAAGGACTCCAATGTAGTATTTTGACTCTTGCCAAGAAGTAGAATTCTTATGCTTTAGCTTATTTTATCAGTGAACTTTCCTTGCTTTGGTTTAAAAACCACGGAATATGGTTATCATACCCACCAAACATTGGGGGAATTTAAAACAAGATAAAATACGTGTTTTTGAAAATTAACATTTGTATAGTGCTTTACTCATTTAATCCTGTGAACTAGGTATTACCTCAGTTTTATTTTTAACTATTTATTTGTTTGGCTGGGTCTTGGTTGCGGCACGCAGGATCTTCATTGCCGCATGCGGGATCTTTTAGTTGCGGCATGCGAGCTCTTAGTTGTGGCATGCGGGATCTAGTTCCCTGACCAGGGATCGAACCTGGGCCCCCTGCATTGGGAGCGCAGAGTCTTAATCACTGGACCACCAGGGAAGTCCCTTACCTCAGTTTTAGAGGGGACACAAAAGTGTAGCAATACCCAAGGTCACAGAAAAATCTAAATCTATATATATCTATATCTATATATCTATCTATCTATCTGTCTATATATAGATATATATATATATTTTTTGGTTGCGCTGTGTGCCTTGTGGGATCTTAGTTCCCAACCAGGGATTGAACCTGGGTCCTCAGCAGTGAAAGCTCAGAGTCCTAACCACTGGACCATCAGGGAATTCCCTAAATCTAAATATATTTCTTAATTGTTCTTACTGATGCTGGTCCTTTGTTTCCAAATCCTATACCCAAATCCTATACATGTTCTCTCTCCCCCCTCCCCATTTTTATTAATGGTTGGAAACATCCTGTTTCTTAGTTGGGTTAAAGGAAGTGAGATCATAGCTGTTATTCAGAAAGAAAAATCCTTTCGCACATATGAAAATATTAATTCATTGTCCATGCAAGTAATAGTGGAGTTCATGGGCTTCTGATGTGCTCAAGCGCTGTCATTAATATTTTATCCTTATAAGTTTTTTTCCTTTGCAGAGTTTTGGAGTTAAAAAAAATTTTTGCTAGTAAATATTTAAAATAGTCAAGATAATACAATGTATATGTAAATATAAAGAATAATATAAAACAACTCTGTAACTGCCACCCATTCTAACATATAGAAATGACCCATACCTTCTGAGTCTTTCTGCTTACACCTTTCCCCCCCTAAGTCTGGTAACAAGAATATTGAATTTTGCATTTTTCCAAGGTGTCTTTAATATAAATATCTTTCATTTAGGAATGAAAATCTTTTAAATATTGTGGGTAAATTTCATCTTGTTTCACATAACTTATATAAATGGCTCTTTAAAATTATATTTTGATTTACTTATTTATGTTAAAGATATTTTTGTTGCCTGGAGGCAGTTATTTAAAAGGCAATTTGGTATCGTGTATACAGAAGTAGAAATATAATGTTGTACACATGAAAGTTATCTAACGTTATATACCAATGTTACTTCAATAAAAAAGAAAAAAGGTGGTATCTTTCTTATCTTTCTTTGTATATCTAACACTTAATACACAGCAAATGTGCCCCAAAAAAGTTTGTTAAATGAATTCATGCATCCATGTGCTGAGTGGAATGAATAATAGCTGGAAAGAAAAAAATAGATAAAAATAAAAAGCAGCTTGGTTTTGAAGATGGAAGTTAGGAAAATTTATTAGTTTCAGAAGTTTCAAAGATCTGGGAGAAGGGTATATTGAGGAAGAGGAAAAGGATTTCGTGTGAATCAAGGAAGTTACTCGCTGGCATAGTTTTTCTTTTCCTTTACTATAGAAAAGGGAACAAAGGAGTAGGATCTGAAAACTTGCCCTTTCTTAAATCGTTCTTGGCAGAATTGGTACTACCAGTGAGTAGCTAAAGATTTAATGAAATGCGACTTAAAAGTTTTATGACAGCGGATTTCCTAAAGGTTAGAAAGTGTTTATTTTAACCGTGGTTTCGAGTGATGAAGTCTACTTCAGAGGTCATACCCTATATATTGTTATTGTCCTCATTGCTGAGCCACTGAAACCTGGAATCTGGTTCACGAAGTATGACACTAATTTCTGTTTTCTTGGTAGAGTTTGTGTGTGGTCTTTCATCTTTTAGGAACTATAATTCTCATAGTTCCTAGTTTCAGATGTTGTAAGGAGAGTTCTGAGCAATGCCTGTGATACAGTTTTGGGGGGCAGTGGTCATAAATGTGCATTTACATGCACATATGTATGCACATGCATAGAAATGCCTTACCGTGTTTGCCTTGGTGATCGCCGCATATAGGGAGTATTTAATTGTTGGGTGACTGGGCTCAGGAACTAGACACTCCAAACTCACATCCTGAATCGCCACTAGCTAGCTCTGTAGCCTTGGGTAAGTTACTTAACCTCTTTTTGATGATTTCTTTATAAAATGGGGATAATAAAACATCTGCCGTATTGAGTGGTTGGGAGGATTAAACAGGTTTGTGCACAGAAAGTACTTAGAGCTCAGAGTAAGTGCTCCATGAATGTTGGCTATTATTTAAATCTTGTAGGTAGTGCCTTTTGTTTAGAAGTGCACTTCTTTGCTTAGGCTACCATTTGTGTGTGGGGAGATGTTCTTTCTAGAACCATGTCTCCTTGTCACATGATTATGTGCTGTGTGAGCCTTGTTAATACTCTGTCAGCATTTGAGGTTGGAACATAGGTGTGGCCATACCCCGTGGAATCCAGTGAGAGAGAGCTAAGCACCGTAGCAACTGTTGCTATTTGTATCCTGAGCAACAGCTGCCCGGGGCAGATTTATTTTTTAATCCTGATCTCAGATAGCTTGGGGTGTGGCCCTGCCTTAGAGAAGTGGATTGGTTGGTCTGGGCTTTGAGGCGATTTCATGACCACATGTTACAATGATTCTATCCTGTGTGAAATATGAGGTGCTAAAGCTTTGTGTGTGTGAGGGAGGAAGAGAGGCCAAGCCTCAGCATTCAGTCAGTCCCTGAAGTATGTGACTGGGTTAATCACATGAGAAATCACTTTTTAAAAACAATTTTATTTATTTTTTGGCCATGTCGTGTGGCATGCGGGATCTTAGTTCCCCGACCAGGGGTCAAACCCGTGCCCCTGCGGTGGAAGCACGGAGTCCTAACCACTGGACCTCCAGGGAAGTCCCGAGAAATCACTTTTAATATGGACAGTGAGGCTTCATACTTTTCAGTCAAAAGTAATTTTACTGTTTATGACATTCTACAGATGATTTAGAGGTCTGTGTTTCTAGTGTATACGTGCACACACATATACACACGTATATACATATATCTAGTAACTTACGTATTAGTTATTATCAATTGTGGATTTCACAAAAACTATCCTTCCTTTTTTTTTTTTTTTGCGGTACGCGGGCCTCTCACTGCTGTGGCCTCTCCCGTTGCGGAGCACAGGCTCTGGACGCGCAGGCTCAGCGGCCATGGCTCACGGGCCCAGCCGCTCCGCAGCATGTGGATCTTCCCGGACCGGGGCACGAACCCGTGTCCCCCGCATCGGCAGGCGGACTTTCACCCACTGCACCACCAGAGAAGCCCCTAAATGCTTTTCTTAAGTAGATGATAGGATCTTTAAAAAGTGTTTGTTTTAAATAGTGGTTGGATTAATTCAGTAATTTTCTAATTTTTATTTCTGATATATTGAAATATTTCAAGCCTTATGAAGCACCTTGAAATAGTAACATGGTCCATTTCCAAATTTTGTCTGCTAACTTACCTAGGATTCAGTCACAAGACATTTACTGAGCACCTACTATGTTCCAAGCTCTGTTGTAAATTCTGGTGGCATCTAGTGAATGTTGTTGGTCTGATTCTTTTCAAATTCTCTATATAGATCCTACCTATTAAAAATGTGTTATTTTTGTTTTTCAATTGCCCAATTCAGATTCAGTAGTATGAATTTACTGATTTGGATGTTTTGAGTTTACAGTATAACATCATGCTGAACTAAAAAACATTTAACTGAGTCACTTATAAAATCAAAACATTTTCATCCTCTAGGTATTATTAACCCAAAGAACCCAAAGGAAGCTCCAAAGTCCTTCAGCTTTGACTACTCCTACTGGTCTCACACCTCGGTGAGTGTACTCATGGTGCAGCGTGGTAGAACAGTGTGGGTTTTAAACCTTTTGAAAGAGCCTGCAGGTCCACAGGGAAAGCAAAGATTACCAACATCTAGGGAAATGAAGAGTAAGACCCTTTGCAGTATCCCCTTACTCATTATAGGATCCCAAATCTTACTGGCTTCTAGGGATTGTTCCTAAACTAGAGTTTGCTTCTGCATCTCTTTGTTACGCATTTTTGTTCTTTTTTTCCTATTTTGTGTTAGAGTAGGAGATGTTTTAAACAATTGCAAAGCCTAATTGCCAAGGGAAGAGCCTGTGAAAGGGGATGGAAAACATTCTTCACTGAAAGCTGTGTTTATTGAGAAATAGCCACACCACCTGGAGCGAATTAAAAGAAATATTTTTGTATGTGGACTTGATCTTTGATCTTTCAGCCCCATTTTCCACTTAAAATTTTCTTGGCGCTCCCTGTGAATGGAAGAGTAATACTTTCAAGGTTATGTAAAATGAAATGTAATCATGTCAGATAATTTCATGTAGATATTTTTATGTATGGCTGGCCTGGATGTCTCTAATAGTGCCTCTGTGTGTGTGCATTTAATGGGAAAAATAAACTATATGTAGGAGGGACTTAAAATATATTTTAGGTGATTATTCTGATTTCAAACACTTTTATTTATTATAGAAGTAATCAAATAAGCATAGGAAACAATATGAATAAAATGCCATTTATTTTTCCTTTTAATCCTTACAGCCCGAAGATCCCTGTTTTGCATCTCAAAACCGTGTGTACAATGATATTGGAAAGGAAATGCTCTTACATGCCTTTGAAGGATATAATGTCTGTATTTTTGCCTATGGGCAGACTGGTGCTGGGAAGTCTTATACAATGATGGGTAAACAAGAAGAAAGCCAGGCTGGCATCATTCCACAGGTAAAAAACAAAAAAACAAGAATGAAAAACCTCTGTTCATTATTACTCTTAGTCCTCAATTGCATTAACAATTATTTTTATTAGCAAACATTTATTCAGGGACTATTGTATGCGAGGCACAAAGATAAATCTCTTTCCCTGAGAGGAGCTAACAGTCTGATGGAAAAGACTGATATGTATTCATGTCTGTTTTTAAAGGTGGGAAAGTTGACTTTTTGTAAAGGTTTTGCTGTATATCCAATGCCATGTTACTTTATCTTTTGAACAATGTTATCAGCTTCTTTAAAAAGTGATAGTATGTGTCAGGCTCTGTTCTGAATCCTGGGGACACCTGGTGAGTGTTGTTGGTCTGATTTTTTCCCCCAAGTTCATATATAGATCACCTCTTAAGAATATGTTTTTGTTTTTTGATTGCCTTATTTGATTGCCTTTCCTTTTATCTTGTTAAATTAATTCTATCACTTAAAGCTTGAACAGTCTGAGGTTTTTTTCTTTTTTAAGAGCAGTTAGTCTTTTGATTCTGTATTGTTTGGGAATGGAGAAAAGTCATGACACAGGTACATTTAAGAAGAACTTCTTTTGCTAGTAACAGGAACATGGTTTGCTTTTATTAATGATATTTGGGATTAATTTTAAAGTGTTCTTTTACTATAGGCCTAGTGTGGCCATTGCTGTATTCTGAAAATAAAATATATAAGGGAGCAATATCTACTTTTTTGAATGGATTATTGGATTATAATTTTAAATTCAGCTATATAATTGAAATGCTTATTATTAATAAAGATTAGGACATTTTCAGAAAAAATGAACATACTAGCATGCACGCACACACACACACACACACACACACTCAAATATATTTTTTAAAATTTTGGCTGTGCCAGGTCTTAGTTGCGGCACGCAAGGATCTTTAGCTGCAGTACGCGGACTTCTTATTTGCGTAATGCATGCGTATCTAGTTCCCCAATCAGGGATTGAACCCAGGCCCCCTGCATTGGGAGCACGGAGTCTCACCCCCTGGAGCACCAGGGAAGTCCCTATTTTTTTTTTTAAACGTAAAAGGTAATGTCTGTATTAAGACATATATTTGGGAATTGTCCTTCTTTGTGTATAGTAATGGTAATAATTATAATACTAATTAGAGGAAACATTAAATGTAGCACTCATAATGTGCCAAGCACAGGTCTAAGTCTTTGCTTTTACTACTATGTATTAACTTCTTTGACAATAAAATAATTGTATGTAGATATAGCAAGTAATATTAAATAGTCATTCTATTTCCTTTAATTTATTTGTTATTGGAATTCTTGTATAGTTACATATGTATCTCTTTTCTGGTAGAATTTTTGAATATTTTGTTTTAATGTCAAAGCATGAATTTTTAAGAAGACTTATGTTTTAGAAACTGCTACTTAAAATCCATCTTAAATTCTATTCAGACTTCTAGAGATTCATGAACATATAGTTCATTTTTCAAATGTATATTGATTGCCTTAATACTAAATATATAGCAAACGAAAATTCAGTGGATTTTTCTTAATTATTCTTATTCAAAACATCACATATTTTAAATAAATTCAAAGGATAGGGAGAGTGAAATTTTATAATTTTCCTGATCTAGAAAAATTGTTTTCTGTTAGAAATGTCACTGTGTAATGGAACAACCTCTCATAAAAGGGATTGGAATCTTAAGGCAGAGGTAAAGGGGAAAAATTTATAGAGTCAAAATTATTCTCAAAAATACCTTTATTTATTACTCTTTTCAAATAGTGTATATTCTCTCTATGCATATATGTATGAATTTACAATGTATATAGTAACAGAACATATAATACAATTTATGTCATGATAAATAAGTGTGCAAAATACAGTTTAATAGTAGTTTTACTCCTACAATTATAATACTGATAGTTGAGTCACAGTTAATTCTAGTATAATATGAAGAGTTGAATTCACATGAAGTAAAATCAATGACATAACAATAGAAGAGACATAATCCCTTCTCTTCCCCTATATGTGGCTTTCCTTCTAAGGAAACATTATTGAGGTGATACTGTTGAGGGACAATAGGGATTAGATGAGAAGAATGTATTAAAAACTTTCCTTTTATTTCATTCAAAGCATTTACCTTTGATGTTGATGCCATTAATATTTAGAGAAAAAAAGAGAAAGGGGATCTCGCTAATCCCTTTAGCACGCATGGGTAATGTAGTACTTCTGATTTATGCTCTTCGTGCCTCTCATTCTGTTTCTACAGTTATGTGAAGAACTATTTGAGAAAATCAATGACAACTGTAACGAAGAAATGTCTTACTCTGTAGAGGTGCGTAAAACTGTGGATTAAAAACAGAGTCCTCTGTGCTCCATTCCCTCAAATGCTACTTTTCAATGGTTCCTAATTATGACTGAGCTATAGATCACTTAACCATTGCCCCAATTCTGTACTTTGAGGCTATTTCTAAGTTTTGGTTATAATGAAGAATGTTGTAATTAAATCCTTGTTCATAAGTTTGTGGCTTTATTTTCAGTTATTTCCTTCTTATGTATGTTGGTTGTCAGATGGTACATTTGAATTGCCAAATGGCCTTTTGAAAGGCTATACCAATTTTCTGTTCCATCAGGAGGGTGTAAGCACCCACTGTGTCCTCGTCATCGTTTAGTAATTTTATTTTTTAATCTTTGCCAATTTAATAAGGGAAATTTTCTCACTTTTAAAATTAGAATTTCTTTGATTAGCAGTGTGATTGAACATCTTGTAAATTATGTATATGCCTGTTTATATTTTGGGATTGCAATATTTTTGTTATTCATTTGCATGAACTCTTCCCCCTTTAATATTATTAATAATGACTTTTGACAGGCATAAGTTTTTAAAATATATGTAATCAAATCTCTTCTCCTCTTCTCCCCTTTGTAATTGTTTACAATCTTGGAAAGTTATTCTCCATTCAGTGTATATACCCTAGTTCCTTTGAGAAGAGGTCTGTAGAATTACATTTATATATGTTAGTTTATTTGATAAACATTTCCACTTTTTTGTACAAGTGCTTTATGAAGCTGTTGTTTTACACATCCCCATTTTTGGTATTCAGTTTCATAGTAGCTGAAGTTATTAAAACATTCTGTTAACATGAGCTTGTTGTTTTGAGAAATCAGTCTGTTTTTTAAGTGACTTCTAGATTTTTAAAAATGTATATGTTGTGACTTTCTATAGGTCTTATGCAATTCTTAGTTGATCCACTTAGCTGCTTTGGGTTTTTTCTTTACCTTTAAAGTGTTGTATAAATCTCAAAGAATTCTGCCTGGTAACTATGATGTACCAAAAGGGGAATGTGCTGCTCTAAAAATATGTTTTGTTAAAATGAATTCTCTGAATAGCTTGTCTCATCCTATAACTATTCTTTTTTGAATATTAAATGTATAGCAAATGAAAATCAGTAGATCTTTATTAATCATTCTTATTAAAATATCATAAATTTTAAATAAATTCAAAGGATAGGGAGAGTGACAATGTGATTGAAGTTTTTGAGCTTATAGGTAATAAAAGAAGCTGCCATTTTCTTTCATATTATTCAGAGTTCACAGGCTTATTTGGAGTGCACAGTGTATCCCTAATCCCAATGTGAACAACAACTTTGTTGTTCTTCACATTGGTGGGACCTCTACCTCCTCTCCTGCCTCTCTCCCTTATTTACTCTGCTGCAGCCACACTGGCCTTCTTTTTTTTTTTTTTGCTGTTTCTGGAATACACCAGGAACATTCCTACCTCAGTGCCTTTTCATTTACATTTCTTTTGGCCTGAAATTTTCTTTCCTGGATGTCTTTTTTTTTCTTTTTAATATTTATTTATTTAGTTGCGCCGGGTCTTAGTTGTGACAGGCAGACTCCTTAGTTTCAGCAAGCAGGCTCCTTAACTGTGGCATGCGTGTGGGATCTTGTTCCCTGACCAGGGATTGAACCCAGGCCCCCTGCATTGGGATTTCAGAGTCTTTGCCACCAGGGAAGTCCCAGTATCTTTTTGACTAAGTTTTCACCTCCAAGTCTTTTGCTCAAATCATACCCTCTCAATGAGGCTTGCCATGACCACCTTATTTAATTTTGCAACTTGCCCTCTACCCCAGCACTCCTGACCTCTCTTGCTCTGTTCTTTTTTTTTTTTATAGTATTCATCACTTCTACCCTACTTTATAATATTTTACTTATTTTTTATGTTTGTTTTTTATTTTCAGTATCCCTTTTAGAATCATAAGCTCATTAGGGCAGGGATCCTTATTTACTGATGTATGCCAAGTGCCTATAAAGTGCCTAGAAGCTGATGGTGCTCAGGGAATTGAATTTGCCAAGTGGGGTCTATGATGGTTGGTTCAGAAGTAGTGATGTCTTTAGATGGATTTGCATATTAGAGAATAAGTAACAGAGCACATCAACCTTACTCAGGTTATTTGGGTCCTCTTAGTACCATGCCTGTGTGAAAAGGGACAGCAAGTTTTCCAAGAAAATATAGTATCTTCCTGGGATTCAGGATTGTATGTACAAGTTTTAAGTACACGAGAATGATTAAAGTTGCCATTTCAATTTCTCATGTAGGATAACCTGCTTTAAGAAAGAATATTTGTTGTCCTGTTGTTTTATTCTTGTAATAGATCAATTATCTTTTGAGGGTTTTCAGTATTTTAAAAACTGATTTTAAAATACAGTATAAATATAGTCAGAGCAGACTGAAAGAGAATGGAATGGAGATAGGTTTATTTCAGATATTCTGAAAATGTTTCTCTAGAAATTTAAACTTGAAGAATGCAGGAGTTACATTGTATGCTTGAACAACGCAGTGACACAGAAGTGTTTTATTCCTAGGGAAGCATTGTGATGAGGCTTACTGTGGTGAATTTTTCCCACTTCAGAGCCTTGGTTGCTTAGAGGTCTGATCTTGTAGATCCTTCAAAGCCAGACTCTTGAGTGAAGCTCATCTGACTGATGTTAGGAAACCACCATGTTGGTTTGTTACTTTCCCATGAGGAATAAATATTACCCTGACCAGAACACTCACATTAGCAAGACTGGTATATTATCCTCCTGTGGGCAGACCTCTATTGGAACCCTGTTGTTTTTTTTGGTGAGTATGGAATTGGAGAGGAGTTGATTAGACAAATTAAATGTTCAGTTGCTTCAGATGAAGAAATGATAGTCTAATACATCCCTTTCCATGATAGGAATGTTCTTGCTGATGGGACAAGAATTCCTGAAGTGTACTGTCTGTGGCTTCCCCTTTCCCCAGGGGACTTGGATAGGTCCTCCCAAACAATCAGGTTCCACACTAACCAACGCTTACCCCTTCTGACAGATATATGTTTGGTCACAATGTGGCCAGACTTAAAGTATGAGTCGCAGATCTCTTTTGTCTAACCTGCTCTGGAATATTGATGTTGTTCCTTGGTTTTAACACTAATAGAAATCTTGTTTCCAAGCTTTTGGAATAACCTCATTGTAATCCCCAATTATTGACAACAGCATGCATTAAAAAAACCCAAAACACTAATAACTGATAAGTTACTACTAAAAATGATATTTTTTCTGCCTAAGACAAGTAGCAGCTATTGTGTGCTGAGAGAGCCTGTTTACCCCCTTTTCTTTCCTGGGAAAGTCAGAAGGCTGGTTCTAACCTACTCAGTTGTATCTATGTTACTGGTAATAGAATAAAAGGGACTGGAATTGTTATTTCATATTGTAAAGGTTACTGATCTCTAATTGTAGAGCTTTTAATAAAAGGTGAAAAGATAAAAAGATTTTAAAATCTTTTTAACTTTTTCCAAGTCCTCTAAATCACTTTAATAATATGTTCCTAGGTGAGCTACATGGAAATTTACTGTGAAAGAGTACGAGACTTGCTGAATCCAAAAAACAAGGGTAACTTGCGTGTGCGTGAACATCCACTTCTTGGCCCATATGTGGAGGATCTGTCAAAGTTGGCAGTAACTTCCTACACAGACATTGCTGACCTCATGGATGCTGGGAACAAAGCCAGGTATGGTAGGAAATAGACTGATGACTGAGGTCTTTGGTATATTTTGAGGCCTTTTGTTCCTGGTTAAGGATTTGAGACCACATTTATAACTATGAAAGTTGCTTTCACTGTGGAGTCCTCTGATCCTTTGGCTATGCTAGAGAAGCAGGGTCCTCAACATATTTGGTATCCTTCTCATCCAAACAATGCACTGCTGAAACACGTTAGAACTTTAAGTTTTACTATTAGGTTTTCATCAAGTTGTGGTAAAATGTTGGTTATCACATGCCTATGGTAGTAATTGATTCCAGAATAACTGAGCACCTAATAAAGAATAAAAATCAAATGCCTTGGTGGTTTCTAAAGGTATAGCTGGAGTATGAAGAATGATTCTGATGGGGTGCCTTTGGAGTTGGCAGGTAACTTGATAAGTTCACAGATAAGGTATATTGAGAGCGATTTTGTGTAAGTGACAATCTTGTAATCTGAATAAGTTTAAAGCTGTCGCTTGTGATTATTATGCTTATAATTTGAAGGCTATTGTCATTTTAACATTCATCTAAGGATTCCATTGTCATGTGGTCACATTTATGTTTTTTTAGGACAGTGGCAGCTACCAACATGAATGAAACAAGTAGCCGTTCCCATGCTGTGTTTACCATTGTTTTCACCCAGAAGAAACATGATACTGAAACCAACCTCTCCACTGAGAAGGTAGGAGAACTTCAGTGTCTGGGCTTGAGTTGTGTGGAATGGGGATTTTCAGAAGTCCCTCCTGCTACCTTCTGATTTTGTGGAAGGGAAGAAAGTTCCCCTTTTACTTAATGAAGGGTATTTTATACTTTCCACTAGTCATTTTTATTCCACTCTAAACCAGTTTTGAGCATGGGTTCTTGAGTGAAATTGCAAGATATAAAATAAGGTTAAGAAAAAACAATCCAAGACTTTTGAGTCTCAAAAACTGCTCTATGCAATAGAGTTAAGCAGTTCTGTGGGGAAGAAGATCCTTCCTTTTCTTCTTGACTAGAATCTCTTAATTACCTTGTTAACTTCTCTGGTATGTGTATTTTAGTTTTTTGAGCTCTGATAATGTTACTGTGGAATTAAACTGTTTAAGCAAACAGTTAAGCAGACAATATGTATTTTATTCTTGGGAAAAAAATAACTGCACAGCATTTCTGATGTTCGTCAAATACCTGTGCTTGTTAGTTTCTCATTTTCTACAGTGGTTGGTTAAATTTGGTAGACTTCGGGATTAAACTGCTTGCTTTAGATCTTAGCTCTGCCATTTTTCTGCAGTGTTATGTTGGGCAAGTTAGTCTTTGTGCCTCAGTTTCTCTAACCTCATAGGATTGGTGAAGAGGAGTAAATATTAATATAGGGTAAGTGCATCTACTAGTGCCTGGCACAGAGTAGCCACTCAATAAATGTTAATTTTATTGTTATTACTATTAATAATAGACTTACGTTGATTTCTACTCTGCCTACATTCCCAAGTAGCACGCAGCTGGATTTTTAAATCTGAAGTTAGATTTATTGTCCTGGCTGTTATAAAAGATCTTGCCTTATAAACTGAGTACTTTGTGATGCTGATATCACTAAAAACTAAAATCAGCTTTTAGTTGGTGACTTGTTTGTTCATTTTAGCTGAAGATTATTTTTCAAAATACACTCTTCATATAGGTGATCAAATAACTTGACACTGCCTAGCCAGAGATTCTATATTAATGTCATTTAGTAGTCAGTATTTGTCTGAATGGCACCAAGGAACATGCTATGTGGAAGAATTTTTTCTTTTCTTCCCTGATGTTAAATCTACAAAAATAATGACATTAACCCATAACCATAGCTTCCTTGATAATCTGATTTGGATACTTTTCTGTAAACTTTCCTGAAGCTTTAAAAATTTTTTTTAAACAACTTTATTGAGGTGTTATTGAAGTGCAACAAACAACACATATTTAGAGTATAAAATTGGATCAGATATATATACAGTAGTCCCACCCTTTATCTGCCGGAGATAACATTCCAAGACCTGCAGTGAATGCCTGAAACTGCAGATAGTATCAAAACCTTATATATACTGTTGTTTTCCCATACATTTATATTTAGGATAAAGTTTAATTTATAAATTAGGCACAGTAAGAGATTAATGACAATAATAAAGTAGAACAATTACAATAATATACTGTGATATTGATATGTGAATGTAGTCTCTCTCACTCTCAGAATATCTTATTGTAAAAATTTAGTGCCTTTTCCATCTTAACTAAGCAGTTATCACACACTGTGGCCATAACTTTTGCAGCCTGAAGTGCAACAGCAAAACTAGCATGAATTTCTTTTTCCCTCTTCACAATTTCATGAATAGAAGATTCATTGTTACCGTAGATACGAGCAACCTCAGCATACACTTAAAGGAAGCACTTTACGGCTTCTCTTTGGCATATCCGAATTACCAGCATTACTACTCTTGCACTTTGGGGCCATTATTAAGTAAAATAAGGGTCACTTGAACACCAGCACTGTGATACAACAATTGGTCTGGTAACTGAGCCAGCTACTAAGTGACTAAGGACTGGGATATGCTGGACAAAGGGATGATCACATCTCAGGCATGGACTGGGATAGAGCGAGATTTTATCATGCTGCTTAGAATGACACACAATTTAAAACCTGTGAATTGTTCATTTCTGGAATTTTCCATTTAATATTTTCTGACTGCCGTTGACCATAGGTAACTGAAACTGTGGAAAGTGAAACGGTGGATAAGGGGGGACTACCTGTACACCTGTAAAACCAGTACCACAATTCAGATAATGAAAATTTCTATTACTCCCAAAAGTTGCCTTATGCCCCTTCGTAATCTCTTCCACTCTCATCTTCAGGCAATCCCTGATTTGATTTCTGTCACTATAGATTAGTTAACACGCTCCAGAATTTTGTATAAATAGAATCATATAGTACGTACTATTTTCTGCCAGCTTCTTTCAGCTTAGCATAATGATCTAGAGATTCATCTGTATTGTTGTGTGTATCCATAGTTCACTCATTTTCATTGCTGATCAGTATTCCATTGTATAGATAGATCACAGTTTGCGCATTACCTCATCTATTGATGGTCATTTAAATGAACAGTTTTTGGTCATTACAGATGAAGATGCCATGAACATTTGTATACAGGTCTTTGTGTGCATACTTGTTTTTTGTTTCTCTTGGTAAATGCCTAGGAGTAGGGGACTTCCCTGGTGGTCCAGTGGTTAAGAATCCACGCTTCTACTGCAGGGGGTGCGGGTTCAATCCCTGGTCGGCGAACTAAGATCCTGTATGCCACACGGTGTGGCCAAAAAAAAAAGAATTAAAAAAAAAAAAGATAAAAAACAACAACAAAAGATACCTAGGAGTAGGATGGTTGAGTCTTACGGTAGGTGTACATTTAGTTTCTTAAGAATCTGCCAAACTGCTTTCAAAAGTGATTGTAAAATTGTACATTCCCATCAGCAGTGTGTGAGAGTTCCAGTTGTTAGAAGCTTCATTTTTAATATGCCATTTAATGGGTTAATGAGTTTTTTACATTTTTATGACATATCATTTTAAAATGTGTTTATCCTAAAATTACTTCTTTTAAACCAAGATAATTGACATGAAATTTTTTTGCATGCTCCTTATTTTTTTTATTTTTTATTTTTTTGCGGTACGCAGGCCTCTCACTGTTGTGGCCTCTCCCGTTGCGGAGCACGGGCTCCGGACGCGCAGGCTCAGCGGCCATGGCTCACGGGCCCAGCCACTCCGCGGCATGTGGGACCCTCCCGGACCGGGGCACGAACCCGTGTCCCCTGCATCGGCAGGCAGACTCTCAATCACTGTGCCACCAGGGAAGCCCCTGCATGCTCTTTAAATTGACTACAGTATGTTTGTCTTCTTATGCCACGTATGAGGTCTAATTAATATTTTTAGTGTTCTCTATGACTTAATCTTTTAATTTCTTGCCTCTAAATGTTTTCTACTTCTACCTTGCTTATTTTTTAATTGCCCCAGTGTTATTGTTCTTTACCAGGTCAGTAAAATCAGCTTGGTGGATCTAGCGGGAAGTGAACGAGCTGATTCAACTGGTGCCAAAGGGACTCGATTAAAGGTATTTATCTTACCAAATAGCCTAGTCAATAAATGTTCTTTGGGAATTCCCTGGTGGTCCAGTGGTTAGGACTCCTCGCTTTCACTGCTGAGGGCACGGGTTCAATTCCTGGTCGGGGAATTAAGGTCCCGTAAGCTGTGCAGCGCGGCCAAAAAAAAAAGATTCTATAACACAGGTCAGCAAACTATGGCCAGTAGGCCAAATCCAGCCCACTGCCTGTTTTTGTAAATAAAATTTGATTGGGACACAGCTACATCTATTTGTGTATTGTCTGTGGCTGCTTTCGTGCTATAGTGATAGGGTTGAGAAGTTGCAGCAGAGACCACATGGCCCACAAAACATTTTACAGAAAAAATTTTCTGTCTTCTGATCTGTAACTTCAATGCAAAGATGTTACATGATAATAGTTAAGGTGGACTTCATGGTCAAGGTGAAAATTGAATTGTATCTTGAGGAACAGTCAGAATTTGGTTAGATGGAAGTAAGGGACAGTAATGGGAAAAGAATACACAAGATCTAGATGTGAGAACAAGCATGGAGTTTTCTAGAGATATATTTTCTAGAGATAAACTCATGTCATTGAGTTGTCGGAAGAAGGCTACATCTGTAAGTTTTTGGAGCATGGACATCTTGATGATACTTCAGGTCTATGAGTTAGGCATGTGGTCCTGGCATGTCAACAAGTGGAGAGGAGTAAAGATTGAGGGTTAAAGGAGGTTTTTAGAACTTGTGGTCATAAATAAACAAATAATGCTAGCATATGGTTAATTGTATTTTATGTGTTATATATGATGTGGCAATAGTAGAAGTTATCATAATTCTTTTATGTTTGGTGTTGATTTCAGGAAGGAGCAAATATTAATAAGTCTCTTACAACTCTGGGTAAAGTCATTTCAGCCTTGGCAGAGGTGGTAAGTGTTATACTTCATTGCATGAGAAAATTTGTTCAACACATGTACTTGACGATATTTTATGGTGGCTTATGAAGGATGTTCTCTTGGTCCTTTTATATAATCTTGCCTTTCTCCTTTTAAAGCTTTTCAGATAAGATACTGGGTATAACACACTTTGACTTTGTACTGAAAATAAAAGTGATTAAGGAGAATGAAAGTAAATGTAGATCTGTAAAGGCTAGAATTAAAACTAGGTCTTTGCAAAGACCTAAGGTTTGACTATTTGAGCCTTATTTTATATCTCTCATAAAAACCAAGTATAGCATTTATTACATATTCTTTTCTATATGATCTTTTCTAGATAGGATACTGTACATTTTAGAATATTTTGAGCAATTGGCCTTGGTGAATGCTGTTGATTTGTGGGCCAATAATATACTTTTTAAAATAGTGTTATTTTTGCTTATTCCTTAGCTATGGAACACTAAAGCTGAAACAATTTTTGTATAAGGGGCTTCATTATTTAGGTTAGAAGCTAAGGAACTACTAGGTACTGTATGCTTTAATTTAGTTTAGTACCTCATTTGAATCCCTAAAAAGAATTAAGTGTTTTCTTGCTTGTCTCTGAGGAGTCATATTCAATTTGTGACTTAAAATTTAAACAAAATATTTTCTATTTGGAGGCTTATCCTGTGTTTTCATTCTCTTTTAAATGCTTTCATCTGTAGGATAATTGCACCAGCAAGGTATGGTGGGGCTTGGTAGAAACGAACTAGCTGTATAATCAGTTGTGATGATTTTAAATCCTCAGCAGGATATATGGAGGCCTAAGTAGGAATGGGACCTTCAAAAAACTTTTTGTTATTTATTTTCTAGCTCTGGAATTTAGAATTACTGTTTAGGGTGACCATGAATCATGAGACTACACACCAAAATTAATTTAGGGAACATGATGTGCTTTGGAGAATGAATAAGGGAACAAGAGAGAAATTTGAGGATGCTTCTATATTGTGTTATCTTATGGTGCTTCTCCTAGCGATCTATAAGATTGTCACTTGAAGAAGTCGCCTATAAACCTCTTAAAGAGCAATCAAAGAAATTTCTTATGGGTACCATTCTAAAACATAGCTGGGGGGCTTCCCTGGCGGCGCAGTGGTTGAGAGTCCGCCTGCCGATGCAGGGGACACGGGTTCATGCCCCAGTCCGGGAAGATCCCACATGCCACGGAGCGGCTAGGCCCGTGAGCCATGGCTGCTGAGCCTGCACATCCGGAGCCTGTGTTCCGCAATGGGAGAGGCCACAACAGTGAGAGACCCATGTACCGCAAAAAAAAAAACAAACAAAAAAAAAACCAGCTGGCTTCTTGAAATTATTGGTATATATTTTTTAAACCTCTTTGTATTATCTTGTTTCCTACTGTGGAAAGTCATGGATTATTTAATCATTAAAAAAATTTTTTCTACGTTTGATTATACGTAAAGTGAAGGCTCTAGAATCAAGTTAAATTTCTAACTGTATCTACAAAACACATTATTTGCATCCTTATTAATCCAGATACAATAGATTTTTCTTTTCCTTAAATTCTACACAGATATTCTAAAATTTATTACTACTCTTTAGCATAAATAATAGAGCACTTTAACAGTTTGTTCTGAATCACAAGAGTAACATCAGGGATAGAGGCGGTGTCTGCATTGAAATATTTTTAAATGTATAGATTTGTGTATTCTCTACTTCTACAAAAATATTAATAAAACATAATGCTCTTTTTCTGTTTTTTCTTTTTAGTTTTATTTTTTTTTTTTGGCTGCATTGGGTCTTCATTGCTTCACGCGGGCTTTCTCTAGCTGCGGCGAGCGGGGGCTACTCTTCATTGCAGTGCGTGGGCTTCTCATTGCAGTGGCTTCTCTTGTTGCAGAGCACGGGCTCTAGGCGCATGGGCTTAAGTAGTTGTGACTCGTGGGCTCTAGAGTGCAGGCTCAGTAGTTGTGGTGCACGGGCTTAGGTGCTCCGCGGCATGTGGGATCCTCCCTGGCCAGGGCTCGAACCCGTGTCCCCTGCATTGGCAGGCGGATTCGTAACCTCTGTGCCACCAGAAGCCCCTGTTTTCTGTTTTTTATTTTTGTAAAGCTGCCTTAGATTAAGACATCTCTCTCTTATTTGATATTATACATGTGTGGATATTCTTCACATATCTAATCTGGGTTCCAGAACAGTGAAGACTTAAAATTTAGTGATTATTCTAACTTGTCCATTTGCTTATCTGTTCACACCCATATCAACCAGAAGAAGAGTCCTAGTTTTCTATGTATTTCCCACACTGCTCTATGCCACAAAATTTTGCAAATGATTTTTTTTTTTTTGCGGTACGCGGGCCTCTCACTGTTGTGGCCTCTCCCGTTGTGGAACACAGGCTCCGGACGCGCAGGCTCAGAGGCCATGGCTCACGGGCCTAGCCGCTCCGCGGCATGTGGGATCTTCCCGGACCTGGGCACGAACCTGCATCCCCTGCATCGGCAGGCGGACTCTCAACCACTGCGCCACCAGGGAAGCCCGCAAATGATTTTTTTATAATCAGTTTTATAAAGCCCAGTTTAGTACTTTGTATCTGTGTCATAAACTGTAATAGATCAGAAATAAATTTTAGTTTTTATGTAACAGGCATGAATTTTGGTGAATTAAGATGTATTATTATTTCCGCTGAGGGGAGAAACAGGATTATTACCATCCATACTTAGTAGTAGTTCTTTTTAGAGAGGTTAATGATCTAAGTAAAGCTTTTTATGTAAATACTGAAAAAACTTATTTTGAAAACATTATGGATGTGAGAACAGGAGATTAATTTGTATGAGAGCAAATAGAGAAGAAATGGCTAAAATTCTGTGGTATTTTCAAGTGGAAAAGATTGAAGTTCTATTTATGCTTCTTCATTTAACTACTTCTTAATTTAGTCTAATTGACAGAAGTGAAAATAGAACATTTTAGAATCTGACACTGCTTATTTTTACAGTACTGTTGGCAGTCACTGTAACTGGCATACTTTAAATCTTGCAGCATTTTCAGTACTAAGCACAGGCAAAGTGGAGCGTTAGGTGCAGTGGGGAACGGAAAGGATAAACTGAGGTTTCAGGCCCCAAGAATTTTATAGTGGAATGAAAGTCACACTCGGCTGTGAATGACTGAGATGGTTAATTCTCGCTAAAGGTCTGTGTAATTTAGAAATAGCACCTGCTGTGGAAAATGACTTTGTAATTGGTGGAACGTATGTCTGTGGGTGGAGTGGGATGAGATGTAGGGGACATATATGATGAGATGGAATTCAAGTGCCAACTTGCCTACTTCCTTTCCTCCTCAACAAACCAGAGTCAGCTACTTAGTACTATTTTTCTGAGTACCCATGCTTTAGCACGAAGTAGATCATCCTTAGTTTAATGTAACCTCAGATTATACCAGGAATGGATTATAAAACTGCCTATTACTGGGGAAATGTTGATCAGTGAACTCTGGCTTTCCCCTTAGTAGCTTCTTTGTTTTTTTAACGTCTTTACTGGAGTATAATTGCTTTACAGAATTGTGTTAGTTTCTGCTGTATAACAAAGTGAATCAGCTGTATGTATACATATATCCCCATATCCCCTCCCTCTTGCGTCTCCCTCCTACCCTCCCTTTCCCATCCCGCTAGGTCCCCTTAGTAGCTTCTTAAACTGTCAGGACATAGTAGTCAGCCAGCAGATATTGGAGTAGCTATTATACACAAAGCATTTGCATTGTTTTTTACTTTCAGAGGATGTAATTTCCTCCATTTCAGCACTGGCTTCGCGTTGGTGCTTTTTGCTTTATCCTGTGATAATGAGAAGGGACATGGAGAGAGCAGTACAAGTAAACTATTTTTTTTAAAAAATTTTTATTGGAGTATAGTTGATTTACAGTGTTATATTAGTTTCAGGTGTACAGCGAACAAGTAAACTCTTGATAAATATAGAAACTTTATCTTGCAGTCTTTTTAAATCTCCAGATTAGCAAATGACATCACTTTCTTAGACCTTTTCACTTTGAGTACGAATTCTAATGGTTGGATTTATTTTGAACATAATTTCCTTTTAAAGAAACCAAATGTGTGTTAATATACAAGAGTTACTAGATATGCAATATCCCACTTGCTGATTTGGTGGTTGGCCAAGTAAATTCATTAACTAAATGAGTTGTTCCTACACATCCAACCTGGAACACACAGGATTCATTCTTGACCCTCTGCAAAAGTAAAAATTATTATTTGAGGATTGGGTATTAGATGATATTAAGGAATTACTGTTAATTTTGCTAAGTGTGAGAATGGTCTTATAGTTACTTTTTCTTTTTTATAAAGTCCTTCTCTGTTAGAGATATGTACCTGAAGCATATTAGGTAGAATGTTGGATTTGCTTTAGAGCCCTACACGAGACAGGGTAGATAATAGTATTGTACTGGTGTTAAATTTCCTGAATTTGGTCCTTGAACTGTGACTGTGTAAGAGAATGTCCTTATCTGCTGAAGTGTTTAGGGATAAAAGGGCATGGGGTCTGCAGTTTCCTCCAAAACGATTCAGGAAGAAAAAATGTAGAAAAGTGTTTGAGTGATAATTGAAAAGTGATTGGCAAAAAATTGATAATGGTTGGAGCTGCATGATGGATATGTGGTAGCTCATTATGCTACTCTCCAAACTGCTGTGTATGTTGTAAATTTTTAAAAATAAAATATAAAAAAATTATTTATTGGATGAGCTTTGGGTATTGTGAAGAACTGAAGCTGTGAGTGTTAAATTTCAACAGTGATGACATCCTACTGTAATTTAATTTACTTGGGAATTTTAGACTGGTTTGCCTTTTGTGTGAATTATTCCTCTCTAACAACGCTAAGAGAAGCTAAGGCCATTTCTTTCTGTTTAATAGAGTAAGAAGAAGAAGAAAACTGATTTTATTCCGTACAGAGATTCTGTACTTACTTGGCTCCTTCGAGAAAATCTAGGTATGTTGATCCACCAGTGTGTGGATCTTTTTAAAGCTGTTTACTGATTATGTTTTGTGGTTAATTGTCGTGTATGTCTGTTTTTTGAGAAGAAAAATCTCTATTACTAACTTAAGTGCTCTTTCCTTTTTTCGTTTTTCTCTTGATTCAAGCTGGTTGGATTTGCTCACCTTAATTTAATTTAATTTAATTTTTTGGTTTTTTTTTTCCTACTGGTTTTATTGAGATATAATTGACATACAGCACTGTATAAGTTTAAGGCATACAGCATAATGATTTGACTTACATACATCATGGAATGATTATCACAGTAAGTTTAGTGAACATCCATCATCTCATATAGATTAAACAAATTAAAGAGATAGAAAAAAATTTTTCTTGTGATGAGAACTCTTAGGATTTACTCTCTTAACTTTCATTTATAACATAGTGCAGTGTTAATTATATTTATCATGTTGTACATTACATTCCTAGTACTTATTTATCTTATAACTGGAAGTTTGTACTACCTTTGGACCACCTTCATCTAATTTCCCCTCTGCCCTACCCCCTGCCTCTGGTAACCACAAATCTGATCTCTTTTTCTGTGAGTTTGTTTGTTTATTTGTTTTTGAAGTATAGTTGACCTACAGCACTATGTTAGTTCCTATTACACAATGTGATTTGGTATTTCTATACATTTCAAACTGATCATCACACAAGTCTAGTTATGATATGTTATCATACAGAGATATTATTGTAGTTATTGACTGTATTTCCCACACTGTACATAGCAATCTGTATATATGGATTATTGTAAATTACTGATCTCTTCATGCATTTTAACAACTCAGCCTTTTTACCGCACCCTCCCCCACACCCTCCCCCACCAGCCTCACGTTTAATGTTTTGGCATCATATTTTACATCACTTAGTTTGTGTATCCCTTAATTACTTATTGAGGATATAGATGATTTTACTGCTTTTATCTGTTAACCTTCCTACTTGCTTTATACATGGCTTTACTACCTTTACTGTATATTTGGCTTTACCAATGAGATTTTTCCTTTTGTAGTTTTCATGTTTTTTAGTTGTGGCCTTTTCTTTTTTACTTAGAGAAGTCCCTTTAACATTTCTTGTAAAACTGGTTTGGTGGTGCTGAACTCCTTTAGCTTTTGCTTATCTGTAAAACTTTTGATACCTCCGTCAAATCTGAATGAAAGCCTTGCCAGGTAGAGTATTATTGGTTACAGGTTTTTCCTTTTCATCATTTAAAATATATCATGCCACTCTATTCTGGAGAGTTTCTGCTGAAAAGTCAGCTGATAGCCTTATGGGAATTCCCTTGTAGTAACTTGTTGCTTTTCCCTTGCTGCTTTTAACATTCTCTCTTTATCTTTAATTTTTGCCATTTTAATTATAATGTGTCTTGGAGTGGTCCTCTCTGAGTTAATCCTGTTTGAGACTCTCTGTGCTTCCTGGACCTGGGTGTCTTTTTCCTTTCCCAGGTTAGGGAAGTTTTCATCTATTAATATCTTCAAATATGTTCTCTCCCTCTTTTCCTCGTGCAGCCCCTGTCGTGTCATGTTAGTATACTTGATGTTGTACCAGAGGTCTCTTAAAGTGTCCTCATTTCTTTTTATTCGTTTTTCTGTTCAGCTTTAGTAATTTCCACTATTCCATCTTCCAGCTCACCGATCCATTCCTCTGTATCATCTTATCTGTTGATTCCTTCTAGTGTATTTGTCATTTCAGTTATCTTATTCTTCATCTTTTTCTGGTTCTTCTTTATATTTTCTAACTCTTGTTAAAAACTTCTGACTTCTCACTCTGTTGATTCAGTCTTCTCCCGAGTTCTTTGAACATCTTTACAATCATTACCTTGAACTTTCTATTGGGTAGATTGCCTGTTTCCACTTAGTTGTTCTGGGGTTTTATCTTGTTCCTTTGTTTTGAACATATTTCTCTGTTGCCTCATTTTGCCTAGTTTGCTGTTTTTATTTGTGTATCTGGTAGGTTGGTTATGTGTCCTGACCTTGGAGAAGTGGCCTTTTGTAGGAGACGTCCTGTGCATTCCAGCAATGCACTTCCCTCTGGTCACCAGAGCTATATGCTCTAGGGGTGCCTCCTATTTGGGCTGCGAGGGTCCTTCTCTTGTGGCAGGCTGACTACTGTGGGAAGTCTGGTAGGCGTGGCTGACCCCCGGTCCAGTTGGTTTCCAGGCCCTGCCTTGTGTGGAGGCTGCCAAACATTGGTGGGTGGGGCTGGGTTCTGGAGTGGGTGGTTACAGGGCTGGGGGTCCTGGATCTGTTGTCGATTTGCTGGTGGGTAGGGCCAGTTCCTGACAGGGCTGGCTGCAGAGCCTGGAGTGTCCTAAAGCTGGTGTTGGCAATGCTGGTGAGTGGGGCTGGATCCTGGGGCAGCTGGCTGAAGGGTCCAAGGTGTCTCAGAGCTGGTATCGGCCTGGTCGCAGGTGGGACTGGAGCCCAGGGCATTCCGGGGCTAGTGCCAGCTCACTGATGGACAGAACTGGGTTCCCAGGTCTCTGGCTGCAGGGCCCTGAGGGTCTTAAAGCTGATGTTGGCCTGCTGGTGGGCAGGGTTGGGGCCCAGGGGATTCTGAGGCTGGTGCTGGCCCACTGGTGGGTGGAGCTGGGTCCCAGGGTCCCTGGGGCTAGTGCCAGTGCGCTGGTGTGCGGGTCAGGGTCTTGGGCCCTCTGGTAGACAGGGCTGGGTCCCGGAGTGGCTGTGGGTTCTGCGGGTCTTAAGGCAGCAGACCTGCTGGTGGGCAGGGCCAGTCCTAGCACTAATAAGCTAGAGGGAGAATTCCAAAATGGGATTTGCCTGTACCAGTGTCCTTGTGATAGAACGAGCTCCCAAAATTGGCTGCTGCCAGTGTCTGTGTCTGTGTCCCCAGGGTGCACTTCTGCCTCTTGTCCTCCAAGATCAGCATGTGGGTCTGACCCAGGCTCCTTTCAGATTACTGCTTCTGCCCTGGGTCCTGGAGCGGGTGAGACTTTGTGTGTGCCCTTTAAGAGTGGAGTCTCTGTTTTCCACAGCCTTCTGGCTGTTCCAAAAGTAAGCCCTGCTGGGCTTCAAAGCCAAACGTTCTGGGGGCTCATCTTCCTGGTGCAGTAGCCTGATGGGGGGCTCAGGCCCCTTGCTCTTTGGGGAGAACCTCTGCAATTGTAATTATCCTCCCATTTGTGCGTCGCCCACCCAGGGCTGTGGGTCTTAACTATCCCACATCTCTGCCCCTCCTACCTGTCTCGTGATTCCTTCCTTAGTTGGAGAAGGTCTTTTCTGCTAGTCTTCTGTTTTTTCTCATCAGTAGCTGCTCTGTAAACAGTTGTAATTTTGGTGTGCCTGTGGGAGGAGGGAGCTCAGGGTCTTCCTGCTCCGCCATCTTGGCTACTTCCCTGGATTTGCTCACCTTTAAGTCAGGGTTTGCTCCCAAATCTCGTTTACTTCAGGACATGAACTGTGAAGTAGTTGTTTATGTGACCACACGCACCTGCTTCAAACTGTTGTTTCTTCTTCCTTTTTGAAAACCCCATGCTCCTTTGATGCACATAATTAGATATTACCAACCCTTACTCCTCTTTGTTGATGTTTTCCGGCCTTTTTGCCCTTCATTCACTGTTCCTGTAGCCCCTTTCCCTCATTCTTAATGAGAAGGAGGTAGTGATTAGCTGTGTCACATGTTGATGATAGAAGGAGTGGCTGAGAATGGCCTGTTGTGCTGTCCATGTTGCCAGTGACTTTGACATCACTAAGAATGGCCTTGGTGGAGTGTCTGAGATCTTAATGGGAGTGGGAAGAGGGAAACTGGACACAGTACATCCAGATGCTAAGATGTGCATATAACAGTGCCTGGCGTGGGGGCAGTCCAAAAATCTGTTGATGAAATCTTGGGATCTGGGATTGTGCTGTCTGATTTGACACATTCAATAAAAGTTTTTCTAAAATGAGTATGGTTTGAGATAATTATGATTCATCTTTTTAGGTGGCAATTCTCGGACTGCAATGGTTGCTGCTCTGAGCCCAGCAGATATCAACTATGATGAAACTTTGAGCACTCTGAGGTACTCCAGTTTGATTTCAATAGCTAAACAGAACACAGTGCTACCATAAGTCATCTTGTTACGCCATGGATTTTCATATGCTATGTGGGTAGTCGCTTGAGTAACCAATGATCCATCCCTCTCATAACAGGGGAAACATGGGGGAAAATGATTTTTATTATAATAGAGCTTACCTGTTTATAGTTTTCAGTTTCATTGAGAAAGGCAGGAACTTTTTCATAGGAAAGATATTAAATTTGCTCTGGTGAGATTTTCGGATAACTTTTAGATAATAGTAGAAATTTCTTACAATATTTATTTCTGTAAAAAGAAGTGTCCCCTTCTCATGTTTGTCATTATAGAAATGCTCACATCATAAAAAGTAACAAAGTTATGAGTACATGTAATATTTTAAAAATTACTGACAGAATGTTTACTAGTAGGGTAGTCTTATATATGAATAGGTTCTATTACTTTAATCTGGAACTTTCAACTCTTGTCTCATTAAAGACATTTTTGATATAATGGAAGAAACACTATGTGGTCTAATAAATTAGTTTTGAGTCCTCTCTTTGATATTTATTTCCTTTGTGATCTTGGGGAAATCACTTAAATTCATTGGAGACTTTTTCCTCATCTTTATAAAGTACTGTAAAGCTTTCTACAAATGTATTATTAAGGCTCATAAAATGTGTAAATACTCAAGCTGTTTGATTTAGAAATAATGGTATGTTACTTATGAGAAGTAGAGCATTTGAGGAATGGCAAAAATGTGTTTTCTTTTTGGATCTAGATATGCAGATCGTGCAAAACAAATTAAATGCAATGCTGTTATCAATGAGGACCCCAATGCCAAACTGGTTCGTGAATTAAAGGAAGAGGTGACACGGCTGAAGGACCTTCTTCGTGCTCAGGGGTTGGGAGATATTATTGATAGTAAGTGAATTAAGGATCAACGCAAAATCTATTCCTTTCCTCTCGAGGGCTCTTAAACTTAGAGTTAAGGAGCTTGAGGCAGCTAGATGGTAAAGCAAGAGGTTTTTGTTTGTTCTTAACTTCTTAAAAAGCCCATTGAGAGTAGTTCCCTGGTGGCTTAGTGGTTAGGATTTGGGGCTTTCACTGCCATGGCCTGGTTTAATCCCTGGTTGGGGGACAGATCCCGCAAGACCTGTGGCCAAAAAAAAAAAAAAAAGAAAAAAGAAAACTCATTGAAAATGATCTTAGAATTCCTTTATGTACCATGTACCAGCGTATCTGTTTGAACTCATGAAATTACTTCTTAAAACGTAATATATCATTATTTGTATTTTTATTAGATTTCTGTTTTAGATCAGCAGTGAAGTTTATTTGGAATGTTAAGTTTATTCTCACTGAGAAATTAACCACTTCATAAAACTGTTAACTTAAAATTTTTGTTTTTGTGTTATGGGTTTCTCTCGATTAATGTAGTAGTAATATATATGTAAGAAACCCACTATTCCAGTCACATTTCAGATAAGATTTACCTTTGAGTGGTTTCCCCCCTACAAAATGATTGAATGCCCCCCAACTCACTCCTTATGAACTTATGAAGGGGAAAATAACCAATTCCTGTCAAGTTCAAGAATTAGACTTCCAGAGAGTCTTACAATGTTGTCTTAAATTGAATCTTTTTTAACCTCAGTGATCTGCCTACATAATGTCTAATCAGAAGTTCTCCTAAGTGAGTTAACTAGATCATTCAGGTAGAATAGTATATGGGTTTATTTAATAAAGCATATTTTTATTTTTTGAGTGTCAGATTAATATTATAGTGTTTACAATTCTAATAAGATTTTCAAGGCCTCTTCTAGTTTAGTTCTTCTTACTGATTAGCACCTGAGTTTAAATGAATACGTACAGTTTGTAAAATGATAATATATTATTCTAAGTGTCAATTTTTTCACCTTCCCAAGTGCCAAATACTGCTCTGTTCCCTCTGTCATTGCTGAACCTGAACTTTGACCCTTTTTGTATTTTCCCTCTTGCTTACCTTCAGCTGATCCATTGATCGATGATTACTCTGGAAGTGGAGGCAAATGTGTGTATTTCATGTACTGGGTGTTTCCAGCACTCTGACTTGCTAATCTGCCTCTGCTGGATCAGCCTTAAAATGAGCTTTGCATGCCAGCCATCCTAACAGAGAAATCCCAGACAGAGCATACTGTAGATTCAGAAATGTTCCTATTTTTGCCCTTTTCCATTAGCAAAGCAAGTTTTGCTGGATTTCAGTTTGTGGCTTGAATAAAGTTGAGAGGCTTAAAAACCTCTTGCTGCTTCTACTGTTCAGTTTTTCCACTTAAATGTGATTAAATTGAATCCAAAGTCATACATGATGATAGTGATGACAGCAGCTCCCATGTTTTGAGTGTTTATAATGTGCCAGGACCTGTTCTAGGTATCTTGAATATATTATCTCTTTAGTCCTGTCAGTGACTCTGACAGAGCTCCATTTTGCTAAGGAGGACACTGCTGCCTGGAGTGGGTAGTTTGCCACTAAATGAGATCCCGTGGTTTCTTTGTGGTCAGACTGGGTAGTGTAACCCAGAGCCCTTGTTTTTAATCATATTACGCCTTTTTTGGCCTCTTGATCCTTCAGGTCCTGATTATTTATTAGGAAAATCCTTTTAAATTAGCTGTGTAATTCTGAGCCTTAGGGTATATATAATTGAAAACAGTCACTTCTAGTTGGCCAAATCTCCATGACTGAGTAGCTTTGTGAATGTTGGATTAGCACTCACCTGTGCTTATGCTAAGTTGATTTCCTCCATATCTTGGGCCTCAGCTTACTTGATGGTTAGGTAAACATTTTTTTCCCTTTTTCATGAATTACCAATTAAATTTTAAAAAACTTGGCTGTCGGGCTTCCCTGGTGGGGCAGTGGTTGAGAGTCCGCCTGCCGATGCAGGGGACGCGGGTTCGTGCCCCGGTCCAGGAAGATCCCACGTGCCGCGGAGCGGCTGGGCCCGTGAGCCATGGCCGCTGAGCCTGTGCGCCCGGAGCCTGTGCTCCGCAACGGGAAAGGCAACAACAGTGAGAGGCCCGCGTACTGCAAAAAAAACAACAAAAAAACTTGGGTGTCTAAAATGTGTGCTTGAAATGAGGACATTTTATAAAAAGGATCACACCTCATTACCCACTGCATATCTGTCATTATGTTGGCAAGAAAGTAATTTCTTACCCTTTCAAGATAATTCATCAAGAAATTATTAGAATAAGTGAAGAAACTTGATTTTGGGGGGCTAAGTTTTAGATTTTTATTGATTTATTTATTTCTACAGTAGGGCATGTAACAAGGCTTGGTAGACAGTGAGGCAATACATAGGAGAAACCAAAGGTAGCCCTGGCTGCTGTGATGAGGTTAAGCCTTGAAGGCACTATAACATCCTAATCCAGAGTGACTCTTGGACTGGAACAGCTCTGTCTGAGATTTCCAAAGCCAACTGATAACTGGTGTGGGAAAGACACCCTTTGTTCTCGCTTTTGTGCTCCAGGTGATGCTGCTGCCAGCTTGCTGCCTCACTCTTTTCTGAGCAGTTGTGGAATCTCCCAGAAAGCTATGCATGACTAAGTTTTAATTCTGTATCTGTGCAGGAAAGCAGCCTTGACTACCTCTAAGTTTCTGTTTCAGTCACTACCCTTAATGCCTTTTAGGGCTTGCATGTGTCAATTGGACCTTCTAAACTCCATCCATCCTATTCTTTCCCACTTTGCTGCCATCACCTGATGGCTAATTTTTTGCTCCAGTTCCTACCCCCCTTTTAAAACTTGCTTGTTTTCCTATGTTCTATATGTGCAGATGGTGGTTTTCAAACTGTCTTGAAGCAACCGCTGGTTTTAAGGGGCTTCAAGAACTGGCTTTGATTAAATTCACATGGGTAGACGCAGAGAGAGCTAATAATGTTTCTTCTGACTCTTTGTGTTGATTCATATTATATCCTTTAAGGAAAACTTATTTAGTTTTGATATGAACTTTGAGCAGTGTAGATTTTCTTACATTTAAAAATGAGCTGATTTAAAAATAGGAATGCACCAATACCTATGGATTTCCTCTGGTGCCTATTTGAGAAAGATGACTAATGAAGAAATGTACAAACAGCAAATTAATGAATTTGTTGTTTGTGGCTCTTTTTACCAAAACTAAGTTTAAAAGCAAAACTTAGAGTTCTATTAAAGACCTTAGTAAATGAAAGTATGTCCCTAAAACTTGCATTCCATACTAGGAACTCAGCTCCCCAATGACTCATGGTTATTCGGTTAGGCAAAGTGGGAGCCTTACTTAAATTAGCAGATAATCAGCCTTAATTTTTGCTTGCTCTAATAGACGAATGTAAGCTACACCAAATTCAACAGTTTGCTAATTGTTCGTCACTGTTGAGGTAGTCAACCCTAAGTTCTTAACCAGGACTTATACAAGATCCCTATAATTGCTATGATTACCTCTCCTTTTTTTAAAAGGCATATTTTAAAAATCCTTTTTAGCATACAAAGAACACTACTGAGCACTCAGATTTTTGTTCTAACATAACATTTTCTTGGGAATTTTTGCTGAATGACATACATACTGGGCCAGACTGATATGTATTGATATTGATAAATAAATGATCATCTTTTTTCCCTTACTGTTACAAACTACTGGGATTTAAGAGTAGTATAAACCTAAGACGTTGTAGATTTGGAGCCATAGAAGGAATACAGGAATGTAGCATGGCTGTTTAGGGGGAGAGCCTGAGCTGTATTCTTTGAGGCTCTGGTTACCCCCTAACAGATACAATGTTAACCCACATTAGAATTTTTTAGTTTCTAAATTCAGAAGCGGTTCTTAACTTCTAAAATACCAGTATTAAAGACAGACATGCTTCAGAACTGCCATCTAGAACAAGTATAACTTGTCTTTGTATCATAACTTGTCTTGGTCTTGCTGCTTTAATGCTGTCCTTTCTTACACTGGTGTTCCTTCCTGTCTTTTTTCTTCTCCTGCTCCTTTCCCTCTTTTCTACTTTTTCTGCCTTCCCTTCTTTCTATCTCCCAGATCTGAAAGATTTTCAGAACAATAAGCATAGGTACTTGCTAGCCTCTGAGAATCAACGTCCTGGCAATTTTTCCACAGCATCCATGGGGTCCCTTACTTCATCTCCATCTTCCTGCTCACTCAATAGTCAGGTGGGCTTAACATCTGTGACCAGTATTCAGGAGAGAATCATGTCTACACCTGGAGGAGAGGAAGCCATTGAACGTCTAAAGGTAAGTAGTAACTCAGATTCAATGAAAGGTATTCTGTGTAGCTCCACAAGGCAGAGTTAGGACTAAAAATCACTGAGATTCTGGTTCAGCATATGGAAGAAATTTCTAACTCTCAGAAGTGTCCTGAAATTGCTGCTTTGTAAGATAATTTTCACCAGAATACTTGAGTCTGACATGGCCCGGCAGGGCTGGGAGGGAGGGATGCATAGGCAGATTGTAAGCTGGCCAGGCAAAGTAACTGATAAGTAGATATGTCCATTAATTCTGAGGTAGTTTATAAGTCACAGTGAAATTGTTTAGTTAGAAATTTCACTGGAAACTAATTAAACATTTGGTTTATTTTGAAGATGGAATTCTGTATAGGCCCCTGCTTCTGTTAGTAAAATGTATAATCAAAAGAAAGTTTGCACATTTGAGTAGCTGTACCAGGTTTATTCAGAGACACGTGAAATGATATTTTCTGGAAGTTCACAGAAAGCCCTGGGAGCACTGCTGTGGAAGGGCCGCCCCCTCCTGTGCTGGTGCATATGGGCTCACGGATGTTAGTGCTGGTGTGCACACTTGAGTCCTGCATGTCCGGTCACCCACCGTGGCACCCGGCTTGGCTTTCCCAGCCTGTTGCTGGCGCTGTCAGGTACTTTCTGTCTCTCTCCATGAATACGAACGTTAGGAGCAGCAAAGTCTTCTGACTCGTAGGTTCTTCCTTCCCCCTTGGTGACTACAGTGAGAACAGACAGTTGTCACCTATGGTGCCATCCCTGAAACCACCGTGACAACAACACAAATGCCTTTTCTTTCCCTGCTTGTCATTTCCAGGATGATAGTTCTATCCGTACCTTGTGGCCTTTGTATTCAAGAGTACTGGGGTACATATACGTGTATCCCCATATCCCCTCCCTCTTGCGTCTCCCTCCCACCCTCCTTATCCCACCCCTCTAGGTGGTCACAGAGCACTGAGCTGATCTCCCTGTGCTATGTGGCTGCTTCCCACTAGCTGCTTAGAACTTAAATTAAAAAAAAAAAAGAGTACTGGATAGGAAAAACAAGGAGAGCAAAGAAACTTTAAGGAGCTGGGGGGTTGCAGTCCTGCCCCGAGCGTGCAGTCCCCTTCACATTGCACTCAGTGTTCTCCACCATGGCTGCTCATTCAAGGACCGTTGAGAATAGTGACACACTTTGATAGGTTAACGATGGAAAAGGTTTGCTGAACCTTTGTGCTAAAAGGGAATTTAGCTTGATAATTGAAGGTGCTAGAACATTCATTTTGGTTTGCAGGTGAGGCTGAAAAAGATTTTATATGAAGAATGGGCTTCTGCTTCTTAATCAGCCTACCTTTTCCTTGGCATTTCACTCACTTCTAACATAAGGTGCTTTAGAAACAAAAGTAATCTTGTTTCTTCCTTCAGAACTTGTTAGTGGAAAGTGGGTGAAATTCTAAAATACCTGGCAGAGGGACAGGGAGTGAGAAACCTTTTCATTAAATTTTGCAAAGGAAAGGATAATTTCTGCTATTGTGAAATGGACTTTGAAATTTTACTAACGATGTTCGTGAAGCCCTATGCAAGAAGGCTTTTATTTCTGTATTTTATCATGATAGGCAAAGTTGCTGTGTAGGGTTCTGTTCAGGCCACTGGGGACATGCAGAGGTTCTGTGGAAAGGAAAAGTGAAATCTTTCATTTACTATTCAATATAAAATGTTATTTTTCTTTGGGGATTTTGAATCTTACTATTTGAATCTTACCTTAGTGTACAAATGAGATTACATTCCCTTTAACACACATCTTGATGTAGGAAAAAAAATTCTTCCCAACTGCCAAGTGGAACCAACTGAAAATAATGTTGAATGTTAGGAGTCAAGATGTGGAGCAGACTTTTTAAGCATTAGGTCGCCCTGTATCTTCCAGATAGTCTCTAGGGAATAACACTGCCATTATTCAAGGAACCCTCCCCCCAATCTCCCTACTTCCCAGCGGAAACAAAACAAAACTCTATTGCTTTTATCAGAAAATAAATTTCTGTTTTAGTTCTCCTTTAAGCCAACCTAAATGACATCTTCCATTTTCCCTAGCTTTAGAAAATAGTTTCTTTATGGTTTTGCATTCAGTCTTGTTTTTTTAATGCAGCATGGTAGTTTACTGAAGCATAAGCGCCTTAGTTCGACTCCTATTTTGTGAATGGTGAGAGTTCATGTCGGCAAACCTACATTTTAATGCTGCAGGCAGATAACATCTTGTGTTTACAGGGCAAGGCAGTGTTTGTATGATAGAAATGCCTGAGAATTTCTCATTTTTGGACTGTTTCATTGTTGAGTGTGAAGAAGTGGCATTCCTAAGACATGACACTGTAGGAGAAAAATACTGTACCTAATGGAAAACAGTAATACAGGAGGTTAATTCATTTTCCTAACATTTTATGTCCCTTTGCTTCTCTTTACTTTTAACTTTAAAAAAATGATCAGTTGGTAGAACACTTTTACATAGGGAGCTGCTATTGCTTAATTCATTGAATAGCCTGTTTCCATATGGGAGAGACCCATGTTACCCCATCATAAATATCTTGAGCCCTCCACAAACCTCTGGCAATAGAGAGTAAAGTGTAATTGCTTTCAGTTTTTAGTTGCAGCTCAAACTGAGTTGAAATGTTGTCTCCTTGATTTGCATTCCGACTTAATAAGGTTTTAAATGTGTAGCTACAGTTACTATGTGGTGCCTCTGGTGTTTATTAGTCTGGCATCAGTGTCAGTACTGTGAGTGCCACTGCTTAGGCTTAGACTATAAATATCCACAAATATCCATTACAGAAGCATGCAAGGGTAAATGCTGTGCTAGGCCGCCCGAGGGCCCCACGCTTGGAGCTCACTTATGACGCATGCTGCGTTCAGTGCAGTAAAACCCATCTGCTGGCTTCAAGGAACGTTCCATGTAGCAAGTGTTTAACTATTTAAACACCACAAGTTAAACTGTAATTTTTTGGGGGGAAATATTTCTGACTTGTTCTGTGGACTTCTCTGCCACCTTAACTGGATCATGATGAAGTAATTAAATTGTATTTAGCATTATGAACATAGTTATTAACCAGTGCTGTACAAATAGCTAGATAATACATGATGTGAGATCAAAGTGAATGACGCCTGAGCCCAACACTCCTTGGAGCTTAAAAAAATGTTCCTGATGTCACTCTGTTTTTTCAGAATTTTTTAATGTACAGTACCTGCAGGAAGGAAAGACCCTTAAAGAGTGTCCTCTTGACTCCTCATTTCTGAAGCATGAATCCCAATTTCAGTTTAATCTTAAAATTAGGTTTCTAGAATGAGGTATGGGCAGCTCTGGAGACCAGCATGCCAGGCCTGCCTGCAGAGTAAGTTGATGACTCAGACTGAAAACTGTCTTCCTGTTGGCATCTCTATTTTATTTATACTAAGTTTGTTATTCAGGCTTGAAGAAAGAATATTCCTCACTCTTGCTTAATTTATGGTGAGCTACTTAGTAGAATATTTTCTTTAAAGGCTGTTGATTCTGCCTTAATTGGAAAACAGAACACAGGAAACCCAACTATAGACCTGGCTCAGGGAGAAGTGGGACCTCGGGATAATCACTTAGTTTCTGTGGTCCTCAGTCTCTATATTTCTAGAATGTTTCTGGAATAAATGGCTTTTTCCAGCACTGAAGTTTAGCTAAATGACACTCAATATTGTTTTCTCTAACCTTTCTTCAGAGTTTAAAAAAGTAACTTTCTAGGGACTTCCCTGGTGGCACAGTAGTTAAGAATCTGCCTGCCAATGCAGGGGACACGGGTTCGATCCCTGGTCCGGGAAGATCCCACATGCCGCCCAGCAACCAAGCCCGTACACCACAACTACTGAGCCTGCACTCTAGAGTCCATGAGCCACAACTGCTGAGCCCATGCACCTCAGAGCCTGTGTGCCACAACTACTGAGCCCGCATGCTGCAACTACTGAAGCCCTTGCGCCTAGAGCCCGTGCTGCACAACAGGAGAAGCCACCGCAATGAGAAGCCCGCACACCACAAGAAAGAGTAGCCCCCGCTCGCTGCAACTAGAGAAAGCCTGCGTGCAGCAACAAAGCAGCCAAAAATAAATTAAAAGAATTAAAAAAAAAAGCAACTTTCTAGACAACATAAAAGTTGCAACTTTTAAGCCCTAATGAAAAAGAAAAGTATATTGTACCTTACTCAGCTTACTAATTAACTTTTCTACAAGGAGCTCATATTCTGATTTACCCTCCAGGTGGTGAGTAAAAAGAGAGAGGTCACATTAGAGTTGGCAGCAAGATGGTAAGAGGATTCCTAGACAGTAACTTTGCTTCCTTGGGGTGAGTTTATAGTTGCCCCAAAATAGAATAGCTTTACTACAGCCGGATTAATCTCTGCTCTGATACACTCTTTTTCTGAAGATAACCAACCAGGAAAAAAATATTTTAAGTATCTCAAAGGTCAGTTTGTATTTCATAACTAATATCAGAGTGGCTTGTGGACCACAGTATATATAATAAGCACTAGTCTCGGTGCTGTGGTTTGGACATCCTGTTATCCTATGCCTTTGTTTTTGAAGTTGTCACTTTAGAGTGTAAAGGTTTCTATCCAGCTGTCTTTAATTTAATTGAATTTTTTAATGGAAGTATAGTTGATCTACAGTGTTGTGCCAGTCTCTGCTGGACAGCACAGTGACTCAGCCATACACACATAGACATTCTTTTTTTTATATTCTTTTCCATTATGGTTTATCACAGGATATTGAAGGTAGTTCCTTGTGCTATACAGTAGGACCTTGTTTATCTATCCTATATGTAATAGTTTGCATCTGTTAATCCCAAACTCCCGGTGCTTCCCTCCCCCATCCCCCTCCAGCAGTGTTTAATAAGCCTTAAAATCTTGTAGGTTATGGTGGTAGCTTATATATACTTGCCCTTTTATAGTCATTTGCAAAAGCATTTAATGCTATCCTGTTTCAGTTGTTGAATAACTTGTGGCATGTTAGAGGTAGGCTGTTGACCACTCGGCACCTGGCACACTTCCTTCCCTGGCTATCTCATTCCTTACCGTAACCATATGGGTTTTTCTTGGCTGCTGGCCCTCTAACGTGGCTTGTTGGTTCCTCACTCAGCAGTGGAGTGGCATATGCACTGCATGTTATTCATTCCTATTGGAGGACTGTGTAGAGATGCCATTCAGGGGGCTGTTTTAGTCTTTCAGCCTATGTGTGTGCTCGGGGGTTGATGAGAGCCAGTTTAGGCGATTTTGTCTCTACCTTCCTGCCTTCCGCTGCAGGCTCGTTCTAGCTTCTCCCACTTTGTAACCGACTCGTTTCTGGGTACCTGCTGCGTGGTCCCCTTTATATTCACCTTACTGACGCCCAGGCCTTTTCTAACTTTTATCAGTTTTGCTCTTTGTCTAGCTTAGCCTGTTGTTGTTATTGTTCTTCTCCTCCATCATCATCATCATCATCATCATCATCATCATCATCATCATCATCATCATCATGCTCTCCTGTTTGTTTCTTCTGACTCCTTGAGTCTTTACTTGGCTTTTTTATTTTTTTTTATTTTTTTTATTTTTGGCTGTGTTGGGTCTTTGTTGCTGTGCGTGGGCTTTTCTCTAGTTGTGGCGAGCGGGGGCTACTCTTCGTTGCGGTTTGCGGTTCTCATTGCGGTGGCTTCTCTTGTTGCAGAGAGTGGGCTCTAGGAACACAGGCTTCAGTAGTTGTGGCTCACAGGCTCTAGAGCGCAGGCTCAGTAGTTGTGGCGCATGGGCTTAGTTGCTCCGTGGCATGTGGGGTCTTCCTGGACCAGGGCTCGAACCCGTGTCCCCTGCATTAGCAGGCAGATTCTTAAACACTGCGCCACCAGGGAAGCCCTACTCTGCTTTTTTTTTTTTTTTTTTTTTTGGTACGCGGGCCTCTCACTGTTGTGGCCTCTCCCGTTGCGGAGCACAGGCTCCAGACACACAGGCTCAGCAGCCATGGCTCACGGGCCCAGCCGCTCCGTGGCATGTGGGATCTTCCCGGACCGGGGCACGAACCCACGTCCCCTGCATCGGCAGGCGGACTCTCAACCACTGCGCCACCAGGGAAGCCCAACTCGGCTTTTTAACATGCTACCATGCCTCGTTCCAGAAAACCAAGTGCCAGATGCCTCAGGGTTTATTGTATTACATATTCACAATTTCTTTCTATGTAGATAGTTATGTTTTGGGATCTCAGAGGCTTCATACAATAGCCCGGTAAATGAATTATACAATGAAATATTTTGTGAACTGTCAAAGCTTCTCATCCTGAATCACTACCACTACTATTATCTCATCATCATTATCATCATTGTCATCTGACTTTCTAATTTCGTATCCAGGACTAGCATTTTCTCCTGCTTTTTGCATGTGCTTAACTCCCTTTTTGGTACCCCTCTCCCTCCATTTTTTGCCTGGTCAGTTCATTCTCAGTATGAGTATCACTCAGCCTTGACTCATCCACCCTCCAGCAGACCTGTGAACACTTCAGCTGTAGCACTTAGCACACTGCCCTGTTGTGTTTTCCTACCATTCCCATTCACAATCCTCTAACATGCTGCTCTAGCTATGCTGTTGTTCCTGGAAAGTGCCAGGCATTTCCTACCTATTCCCTCACATACCCATGCTCTTCCTTTGTGTCTGCCTATGTAGAACCTTGTCAATGAGCTCTGTCCTGACAACCCCACTGCAGATTGCTCCCTCACCCACCCCTCCCCCTACATTCCTCTTTTCTTTGCTTTATTTTTCTACAAAGCTCTTATCACTGTCTGGCATACTGTATACTTGACTTACTGATTAAAATGGATTGATTATCTGAGTCTCTTTACAAGAATATAAGCCCCATGAGGGGCAGGAATTTTGTTTCCTGCCATATCTCTAGTTGCCTAGAACAGGGCTTGGCATGTAATGCAGTTATATATAATTACTGCATGAATGAATGATCAGTTACTTCCTTCTCTCTCTGGTATACAGTAAGCTCCTGAAATCAGGAAACATGTTTTAGTTCTTATATTTCTGGCATATAATAAACACTCAGCAAGAGATTGGGAAATTGTCACTCTAGTGGCTACGTGCCTTCATATGAGATTAATATTAAACCTTTCTGGGAAAGGGAATTGGGTTGTGTTCAGAGGGGTACTGTATGCTAGGGGAGGAAAAATATCTTTCCTTCTACCCTTCTAGGTTCTTGGCTGGGGCCCCAGATTAACAAAAGGCAGATAAACAAGAGAAAAGCTTACAAATTTATTTAGTGTTTGTTTACATGACATGGAAGACTTCATAAGGAAATGAAGGCCCAAAGAAGTGTTAAACATGAACATTTTTATGCTGGGTTTGGTGAAGAGTGAAAAGTTGTGGGAATATGTGATTGAACAAAGGGGGATGTGAGTTAAGAGTATAGGCACCTCGAAGGTATTGCAGGTTCAGTTCCAGACTACCGCAGTAAAGTGAATATCACAATAAAGTGAGTCACACAAATTTTTTGGTCTCCCAGTGCATATAAAAGTTAAGTTTACACTATACTGTAGTCTATTAAGTGTGCAATAGCATTATGTCCAAAAAAAACCCCTTAATTTAAAAATACTTTATTGCTAAAAAGTGTTATCATCTGAACCTTCAGCAAATTGTAGTAGTAACATCAAAGATCACTGATCACATATCACCATAACAAATGTAATAATAATGAAAATGTTTGAAATATTGCAAGAATTACCAAAATGTGGGCTTCCCTGGTGGCGCAGTGATTAAGAATGCGCCTGCCAGTGCAGGGGACACAGGTTCGAGCCCTGGTCCGGGAAGATCCCACGTGCTGCAGAGCAACGACTACTGAGCCTACGCTCTAGAGCCTGCGAGCCACAACTACTGAAGCCTGTGCACCTAGAGCCTGTGCTCTGCAACAAGAGAAGCCACTGCAATGAGAAACCCGCAAACCACAATGAAGAGTAGCCCCCACTCGCCGCAACTAGAGAAAGCCCACGCACAGCAATGAAGACCCAATGCAACCAAAAGTAAATAAAAATAAATTAAAAAAAAAAAAGAACTACCAAAATGTGACACAAGAGACACGAAGTGAGCAAATACTGTTGGAAAAATGGCGCTGGTAGACTTGCTCGATGCAGGGTTGCCACACACTTTTAATTTGTAAAAAATGCCATACCTGAGAAGTGCAATAAAGTGAAGTATAATAAAACGAGGTCTGCCTATAGTAAACTGGGGAAACTTAATGAAGGCCTATCTGTTCATATTCTTCGTGTTCCTTCATCTTGAGAAATAAGGATGCTCCATTCCTCCAGGTGTAGGGAGGTTACATCTCATGAGGGTCTTACGACTTGCTTCAAGAGGAGCTCAGAGAGTCCTTCCTACTTGTACCATTTCTTAAATCACTCAGCTTAAAGTATTCAGTATGCCAAGATAATACCATATTTGGGCGAGCATGTTCTGAACCCTGTCAGTGTTGTGGTGTTGTGGTGAAATTATAGTGAAACAAAAAACAATGAAGGGACTTCCCTGGTGGTGCAGTGGTTAAGGCTCTGATCTCCCAATGCAGGGGGCCCGGGTGTGATCCCTGGTCAGGGAACTAGATCCCACATGCATGCCGCAACTAGGAGTTTGGATGCCACAACTAAGGAGGCTGTGTGCCACAACTAAGGAGCGGGCAAACTGCAACTAAGGAGCCCATCTGCCGCAACTAAGACCCAGCGCAGGGCTTCCCTGGTGGTGCAGAGGTTAAGAATCTGCCTACCAATGCAGGAGACACGGGTTCGAGCTCTGGTCCAGGAAGATCCCACGTGCCGTGGAGCAGCTAAGCCCGTGCGCCACAGCTACTGAACCCCGTGCGCCTGGAGACCGTGCTCCGCAACAAGAGGAGCCACCGCAATGAGAAGCCTGCACACCACGGCGAGGAATGGCCCCCGCTCGCCGCAATAGAGAATAAGCCCAAGCGCAGCAGCGGAGACCCAGTGCAGCCAAAAAAAAAAAAAAAGACCCAGCGCAACCAAATAAATAAATAATTTCAAGAAAAGCAACAAATATCATTGGGGGCTTTTTTCTTTTGTAGCAGTGGCTGTCAGGAACAATGCTTTGCATTTTGGGATGCTAATATTACCTTTCCTTCTACACACACACTCTCTCACACACACATATACACACACACACTATTAAGCTATTTTTATTAGGGCTTAAAGAGAATTAATACATCTGGGGCTGATTTCTTTCTTTACATATTAAGAAAGGGAAAAAAACCCACCTCATCGAATTAGATTCTGCCTCATATCCTCAAAAGGGCATCATCTGCTTCTTGCTGCTCTTCCTAGACACGGAATGTTAAATTATAAGACTCTTTGGTGCTTAACTGTGTACTTCCTCCTTAGGAATCGGAGAAGATCATTGCAGAGTTGAACGAAACCTGGGAAGAAAAGCTGCGTAAAACAGAGGCCATCAGAATGGAGAGGTCAGGAAGTTAAACTCTGGAATGTTTCTAAATTTTCTGAGGAATTTAGATTACTTTTATAGTAAGAAAAGATAAAATAGAAGTTAAAAACAAAGAACCTTTCCTCCCCAAATACAAAACAAACAAACCCGTATGGGACTTATGGCCCAATTTACACTCTGAAGTGAAATTCACGTGTTCCCTAGGGAGTCGTGTTCTTAGTTACTGTACTACGTGTTGCTAGGGATCCATATAAAAATTGAAGATATTGAAGAGTTTTTAATTTGCAAAAAGACTGCCTTTGATAAAGGCGCAAATAAAAAAAAAGCTGTTCTGATTACTGACTTTCAGAGTTATGTTTTCTAGAACCTCTTTGGTAAGAGGTTAAGTAGTTTCAGTTGCAAACTTTCAAAATCTGTATTTTATCTTAACCTCCCAATTCTCTACCCTAAAGATAAACATAATCCAAAATAATACTTTTGCTATTGGAATAAATATACATTTAAAAAATGTTAGTTCCTATCTTCTTCCTTCATGGAAGATGAGGCAGAAGTGAGTGCTAACGTGTTTGTAAAGTGAATGTATGAAACAATTTTCTTCTCTATTGTAGAGATTTTAAGCTAGAATTGTTGAATCAATATGATGGTGGTCATGGGAACATGATATTTGAGAAAATCACATTTATAGATAATACTCCCTATATCAAAGTTACTTTCTGATTGCTTTCTTGGATTTTAAGGAATGGTTCTTTGAAGTGGATGTATTGCCTTAAGGGAATATTCCTTTCTTCCTTTTTTTATATTAATAGACATATTTATGAATTATTGTCTACCTCCGAAGTCAGATGTGACAAAGTTCTTATTTGGGTGAATATAGCTTTACCTAAGACAAGAACATACTTTATTTTGAATATACAATTTCTCTTAGAAATAATTTCTCATTAATGATGGGATAAGCAGATTCTTTCACATTTGTATTACTGACTTTAAACATGGACAGTTGCTTTTGCTCTGCGTTATTTTCCAATTCAAGTTAGACTGACTGACTTGACATTTTGGTATTGTTATTCTGATACGCTTGTTGCTTTTTCTAGAGAGGCCTTGTTGGCTGAGATGGGAGTTGCCATTCGGGAAGATGGAGGAACCCTGGGGGTTTTCTCACCTAAAAAGGTAGGGAACAATGTTGTGAAACTTAAACAAACAGAAGCACTTTTTGTTTGTCTTGGTCACGAGGCACTTCATGTCTTTCAGGGCTGGCTCCTCTTCTTCCTTTTCTTTTAAATCTTGAGACTTGGCTTAATTTCTGATATTTTTGATTTCATCTTACAATACAAGGCCAACCTGTTTCTAAAATGCTTTCAGAAATATTTACTGTTTATAAAATAAAATCCAAGGCAGTATAAATCTGTAACTTTTGGTCATGATTCAGTATGTTTCCTCTTCATCGTTGCTTTATCTAAAATTCCTAGCCTAACCTTGCATACCTTGCTTCAGTTTGGCTACTCTTTCTATGTAGTTTTCCCCACAGATGCCAGCAACCCTGAATTATAATTCTCTGGAAGCAGTTTCAGCTGTTCAGGTTTGTGTAGAAAACTACTGCTTCAGTTTGCTTTTACAGTTTGTGTGATAGACAACCACTGGACTGAGTAAAGCAGCTCCTGTCCTCATCCGTCTAGCCTCCTCCGCTCCCTTCTCAGTTTTTTTTTTTTTTAATGACTCCAGTAGTTACTGTCCTACTTACCTAGTCATAGTTGTTAAGTAGTAGATACATTTTTAGCTAATTAGAATAGCAAGGTCTTTTCTTTCTTTTTCTCCACCCCACCCCCTGCTTAGTTGCTTCTTAGTTATTATTAGATATTGGAAAACTATTATGAAATGATTATTTTGTGTGCTTATTTATAGGACAGTAATAGAACATATATTGATGTACAAAGCATATATTTCATACTAGTAATAAATGGTCCTTCATTTCATATGATTTCAGATTAACTATTGGATACTTAAATGTCTTCATGCAAGGGTCTGATAATGGTCTCTCTAGGTTAGCATGGAATGGGTGTGGAGTTTTCAACTGGTACTTTAATTTTATGTGATATGAAATAGTCCTGTGGGTTTTTTTTAGGATTCTCTGGTTAGGTTTTTCTTTTTTATAAATTCTGATGTGTTATTTTCAACAAAGAAAATTGATTTAGAGACATTTTATATATATATATATATATATATATATATATATATATATATATATATATGTATTTTTTTTTTTTTTTTTTTTTTTTTTTTTTTTTTTGCTGTACGCGGGCCTCTCACTGTTGTGGCCTCTCCCGTTGCGGAGCACAGGCTCCGGACGTGCAGGCTCAGCGGCCACAGCTCACGGGCCCAGCCGCTCCGCGGCATGTGGGATCTTCCCGGACTGGGGCACGAACCCGCGTCCCCTGCATCGGCAGGCGGACTCTCAACCACTGCGCCGCCAGGGAAGCCCTGGATATATATTTTAGACCTGGAACAATAATAACAGTATTTCATATGTTTATATTGCCATAGGTCAATGATTTTTCAGTAAGACATTATTTTATTCAGATATATTATGTATGATTGTAGATATTTTAGCAGTTATAGGCTTGATAGAATTTAGATTGTGCCTTTGCATATATCTAAAGGTATTTTATAACATCTTTCAATGTTACGAACTGTGAGGAAAATTTTTATAACAACTTGTAAAATTATGGCATTTAACACAAATTATAAATAACTTGAATAAGTATTGTGTGTTATAAGTATTATGAACAGCACAGAATTCCAAACTGAGATCCCAGTTTCCAAAGCTTTCTTACTTGATTTAACTTTCTAGACTTCTTCAGGAAAGGAAGGGATACACCACTGATCACATCCAAATTCAGTTTTACAACCTGTTTCTGATGTGTTAACTTGATTGTGGTAATCATAGCACAATGTGTATATGTATCAAATTGACACATTTTACAATGACATTGTACTACCTAAATAAATACAGACTTTGTCATTCATATCTCAATAAACTAGGAGAAAGTTACTTCTAAGGGAAAAGGAAAAAAAAAAACCAACCTGTTCTTGAGGTTCCGTTTTCTTTAGGCCAGTCTCATGATGGGTTTTAAAGAATGCTGCCCACAGAGGGCTTTGACTTTCTCAAACCAACCAAGCTGTTAACTGTAGAGACAGATGTTAGTTGGAAGGATGTAGAGGTTTTCCTAATTTCTTTTAAATCATCTTTTGCAGTCCCTTTCCTTAACCTGCTCATCTGACTCTTCTTTCATTTTTCTATATTTGCCGGCACTGTCTTGAGTAGATTTTGACCCCAAGACCATGTGACTTATTTTTGGATTCCAGTGGGGTATTTTCACCAAAGAAGGTTGGTTTTTAAAAGATTTTAGAAATAGTAGAGTTAGATGAAAAGGATTTTTAGAAGATGTATTACTGAATGTCAGTAATTTTAATTTCTTCTTTAAGATAAAAACTAACAAACTAAAGACAATAACTGGGACCATGGAAGAACTGATAAAAATTATAAAGGGAAATGATAGGGGATGTGGGAACATTTTTATAAAGTAAATGAAAAATTAAATATTTCTTGAGGTTGTAGGGGGCAAAAAATGATTTTTCCTCTACCTTTCTGAATTCTTGGCTGAGACCCCTGTAATAAAAGACAGATTAACAAGAGAAAAACAAAGAAGTTAATTAACATGTATACATGGGAGATACCCAGGGAAAAATGAGTAACTCCCTGAGATGGTTTAGAATTCTGGCTTACATACCATCGTAATAGGGAAAGGGGATGGGAAGGTAGGCCTCTCAGGGGAGCATAATTGGCTTTTAGGAAAGATGAAGGGACCCTTCAAGAGTAGATGGGAGGAATGATAGTTTGTGACAAAGTTTGTCTGGGTGTGGTATCAATTTCTAGTTTTCTCTCCTGGTTGATGAGACTCCCGGGAGGGGATTTCTGACAGCTGAGTTCCTTTTGGACCATCCGTGCTTAAGCATGAAAGGGGATTCAGAGAAAGCCGCTCTCTGCCTGTACTGTTTTTCAAGTGCCTAATAGCTCAAAATAATCAGTATGTCAAAGTGGCATGTTTAGGGGTGGCAAATTCTGCTGTCTTTCAAGATTTTTGACCAAGTGTTTACAAAAATTATGATTAATCCATTCAGAGAATCAGCCTGCTCTAATTTTTCTTTTGTGTTCTCTACGCTTTGACCTTATCAAGAATTGGATCTTGTTCATTATCCCAGAACTCAGGTTTTTAAATAGAATGCATTAGTGTAGTTTGGGGAGGCCTGCAGAGAGTGTTTTCTGTTTACTATGGAATTGCAACTAGGAATGAAAGCAGTCCCTCTTCTAGGCACTCTGGTAATCCAAGAAGCCATCAGCCTCCTGTATGTCCCTGTCATTCTTACAGCCCTCTCAGTGGTACTTGCTCCAAATTGATCATCTGTAACCTTTTTCAGACGCCACATCTTGTTAACCTCAATGAGGACCCACTGATGTCCGAATGCCTTCTTTATTACATCAAAGATGGAATTACAAGGTACATTTGTTTCTTCTTTTGGTCACTTAATGTTTTCTTTTCTCTTAGGATGATTGAATAGCTAAAGGGAAGTTGTTTTGTGAAAAATTTCTTTTACTAATTTGCTGTTTTTCTTGTCTGAAATAGTTTAAACTATCCTCTCTACTCTTCTCAAATTAAGTGTTTTAACCAGCTGAACCAATTAATGTGTAGTTTTTTCCTAGCAGACCGTAAGTAAAATTTTACTCCTAACATTTTATATGAATTCATTAAGGAGAGTAGTTCACTCGTATGTTTTTATGATGCTCTGTGAGTTATTTGGTGTATCATTTGCCCCTTCGTTGCTTTTTCTGGTGTAGGGAGGTTGACCATATATGAAAATAGAGTTTGCAGTTCAAAGCCTCTGATTTTAAAAAAAGGCAATACCTTTTTTGTATGTACCAAAGAATATTCGTTGGGAGAAAGAGGCTCATTGTTTGTAGTGCTTTTTGTGTCTGAATTTCCCTGGGAAACACTTTCCCTTGTGTTCAGGGTTGGCCAAGCAGATGCTGAGCGGCGCCAGGACATCGTGCTGAGTGGGGCTCACATTAAAGAAGAGCATTGTATCTTCCGGAGCGAGAGGAACAACAGTGGGGATGGTGAGAGTTCTTGGCTTAACTTTTTCAGCAAACTTTTCATTCTATATGATGAGAAATCCCCAAGGCTTGGTATTCCCTGTCTCTTTCTTTCAGTGATACTTTCTTGTACAATCTAATATTTGAAAATGGAGAAACTTGGGCTGCTTATAAATGCAGGCATGGACATAGCTACTTTACATGAAAAAAGCCTGGACGAAAGGAGCCGTTTTGTTACTGCCAAGAATTGAGCGGGACATAGGCAATTAGGCTTGGTCTTGAATCTTAATTATTTGATAGACTAGTAAGAAGGGAACAAATATCCTGGGTAGTGGGAGATTTGAAGAACCTCTGGTCTTAAGCCAGTAGAATTTATTTTTACCTAAAAGGGAAGAAAAAGTCCACCTTGATTTTTGTCCAGGTTATTAACAAAACAACAACAATCTTATAGTACTTTTGTGTTGTATAATTTATTCCTCCCTTAGTCAAAATATTAGCTTTTGATCTTAGGTTTCTGATTATTACCTATATCTCATACTTAAGATTTCTGATGGTTTTCGTTTTTATATACTGAACTGTCAGATATCACTGAAGCTAACATTTCCTATCTTCTTCTGAAGTTTGTCAAATTCATTTAAATGTTTCTGAGCCACAGCCCTGGTTCTGGTACCCTAAAATGAACTATTATATAGCTACTAAGCCACTTGGTTGGTTGCAGGAATCTATTCTAGTCACCTTGAATCCTCACCTGCTTTCCATTATTTTCTTCCAGTGGTCTGTGATGCTAACATTAGTTTGTTTTCCTCTTAGTTATTGTAACCCTGGAGCCCTGTGAACGTTCAGAAACCTACGTAAATGGCAAAAGGGTGGCCCAGCCTGTTCAGCTGCGCTCAGGTGAGACTGGAAGAGGCTTGAAGTCTTCAGAACACAGGGCTTGTGCAAGCAGCTCTTTAATTCTTTATCTAAAGGTTGAAGTGATAGTCAGCATTAGGATTTATGTTCCTGTAAAACTCCAAAAGCTGTCTTTTTGCATTAGGGAGAGTTAGGTTATTAACCTAGATGCAACACATTTAAAAAATGATTTCTCATCCATGTTTCTGTTCTGTGCTAGGAAACCGTATCATCATGGGTAAAAACCATGTGTTTCGTTTTAACCACCCGGAGCAAGCACGGGCTGAGCGGGAGAAGACTCCTTCTGCTGAGACCCCCTCTGAGCCTGTGGACTGGACGTTTGCCCAGAGAGAGCTTCTGGAAAAACAAGGAATTGATATGAAACAGGAGATGGAAAAAAGGTAATGTACAAATGTGATGTGGTCCACGTGACTCTCATTTCTTTTAAACACATAGCAGAATTCATGAAACAGCTCAGTGATTTTGCAATTTATTCTTTCCTCTCTTGCTTCTCTTTTCCGTCTAGGCTACAGGAAATGGAGATCCTGTACAAAAAGGAGAAGGAAGAAGCAGATCTTCTCTTGGAGCAGCAGAGACTGGTAGGAGTGCATCCTGAATCCTCTGTTAGGAAAAGGGCAGCTTGCTTTCATATCACACCTTCCCTGTTCCACAGACGAGCACTCGCCCAGTTGCTTCTCCACCTGTCATTGATACCATACACTATTCTCTCATTTCCTTCATGGAGAAGGAACTTACATCCCCTGGTAGCCTTAGCCTGAAAAACTGTCCTTAAAGGTACTACTTCTGTGCCTCTTATGTCTTAAAGTCAAGTCTTCTATCAAAACCAAGTGCTTTTTGAGGAAATAGTGGGAGCTTTTCTAGTAGCCTTTTCCTTTTGATAGTGGTTTTTGAGTATGCACCAGTGGTGGTTCTTTTAATAATAATTACTCTGAATATTGAATTTGGTGGGTGTTTGCCTTGGTTTTGTTTCTGATCACCTGATAGTACTAATTCTCTGCTCTTGGGCTGACTTGGGGATTGTTCTTGTGCTGGGTGGACTTTTTTTTTTTGTAAGTTAAACTGTGTCTAAAAGTGTTGCTGCACAGTTGCATGTGTTAATCCTTTTCTGTTCCCTGCATGGAGTCTGAATCCTAAGTAAGGGTCTCCGTGGCATATGGGGCGACAGTGGAAGTAGGGGCTGCACACCCAACTCCGAGAGGAGAGGGAAGCCTTGTTTCTCTGGGTTGAGAAAGGGTTTGTTTGAGCAGCTGAAAAAGTCAGTTTATGGTTGCAGCTTATAATGCTAATGGCTATAGCATTTTATGATGTTAGTTGATTTTCTTCGTTTTGTAGAAACTGAATCTCATGAATGAATAAGTTTATCCAATTAGTTAGACTTTATTTTTTAAAGTCATCCAGTTTTGGTTTACAAAGCCCTGGTTATAAGAAGCTTCTTGGCATTCATTTGATGTATAAGAAAAAGGCATAACAGCCTTTGGACACTGTGATACAGTTTAGGAATTCCTCATTTTTTAAGATTCATGGACTTCTTTTTAGATAAGGGGATATTAGGGAGAAAGCTGGGGTACTGGTTTCTTCCCTTAGCATAAAATATACCATGTAGAATACCGAGTGTAAACAACAGCATGTAAACCACAGCCTGATAGCCGTGCTCTGCTTTGGAGAAGAGAGGCTATTGCTGAGTGGGCCAAAAAAGCCAAGGACTTGTGCAAAAGCAGTCTTTTCCAGGGCTGCTTGGTTCTCAGGCTTGGCAGTGGGTTAAATAAATCAGTTAGTTTGTTATCTTGGAAATTATAGTAAAGCCCAAAAAAGAATGGATTGTAAGAATAAATCAAGTGTTTGGGGCAAGATCATAGCAGTGTTATAGGTAGAGTCTCTTTAGGAGGCCTAGTTGGCATTTAGTTTGTAATGGAAACAGAAGGGTTTGGCTACAATGTGATTAGGGGCTTGAAAGCTTTGTGACACATGAAGGAGCCTTTTATCTTAATAATGTAGTATAATCTAATAACATGCCTCTGATGGTCTGTGGGTGATCAAATGAGAACAGGTATAATTAAGCTATATTTATTGTTAATAATAGTGCCTTGTATTTGTGTAGTGCTTTATAATTTACAGAGAGTTTTAACATCCATCATTGTTTTGATCCCCAAAACAACCCCCTTTGGAAGCTGTATATGTAAATAAAGTGGCAAATATTGCCTCTAGTTTATAGTTGAGGAAGCCACGTCTAAAAAATGCTGCCCACTCTTAAATACCTGTTAAGTCATGGTTCTGAGGCTTAAACTTAAACTTGAGTCTTCTGACTTGCTTCAGTGTTCTGTCCAGTAGAGCAGTGCTTCTCAACAACTTGGGAGTCTTATTAAAATGCTGATGCTGACTCAGCAGGTCTGGGGTGGGACCTGAGATTCTGCATTTCTAAACAGCTCCCAGGTGATGCCAGTGTGGCTAGGACCAACCTTTGAGTAACTAGGTGTAAGAGAATAGTGATGGCTGGTGATCATTCTATTCTGTGAAATAGAGACAGTGACCATTGAAGAAAGGGAAAGTAAATGTCTCTAGGACATATTTAGTTTCCAGAGGACATACTTAGTTTGCAAGTAATCAGGTTTACAAACAATAAATGCTGGAGAGGGTGTGGAGAAAAGGGAACCCTCTTGCACTGTTGGTGGGAATGTAAATTGATACAGCCACTATGGAGAACAGTATAGAGGTTCCTTGAAAAACTAAAAATAGAAGTGCCGTACGACCCAGCAATCTCACTACTGGGCATATATCCTGAGAAAACCATAATTCAAAAAGAGTCAGGTACCACAATGTTCATTGAAGCTCTGTTTACAATAGCCAGGACATGGAAGCAGTCTAAGTGTCCATCAACAGATGAAAGGATAAAGAAGGTGTGGCACATATATACAATGGAATATTACTCAGCCATAAAAAGAAACGAAATTGAGTTATTTGTAGTGAGGTGGATGGACCTAGAGTCTGTCATACAGAGTGAAGTAAGTCAGAAAGAAAAAAATAAATACCGTATGCTAACACATATATATGGAATCTAAAAAAAAAAAAAAAAAAGGTTCTGAAGAACCTAGGGGCAGGACAGGGATAAAGACGCAGACATAGAGAATGGACTTGAGGACACGAGGAGGAGGAAGGGTAAGCTGGGACGAAGTGAGAGAGTGACATGTACTTATATATACTACCAAATGTAAAATAGATAGCTAGTGAGAGGCAGCCTCATAGCACAGGGAGATCAGCTCGGTGCTTTGTGACCACCTAGAGGGGTGGAAAAGGGAGGGTGGGAGGGAGACACAAGAGGGAGGAGATATGGCGATATATGTATATGTATAGCTGATTCACTTTGTTATAAAGCAGAAACTAACATACCATTGTAAAGCAATTATACTCCAATAAAGATGATAAAAATAAATAAATAAGCAGCTCCTTTAAAGCAAAGAGGTTGCTTTCCTCCCATAAGTCCAGCTTTCTACTCCAGTTAAAATTCTTGTCCTCAAGAGTTGATTTCTAACCCTTCAGCCTGAAGCATACCTAACAGTTAACAATACTGAATAAAAATGTAATTTTATGACCCTATATTGGTCAACCAACAGATATATTTTGAATGTACCCTATGGATATACATTGAGAAGATACAAAGGAATTATTATTCAGTAAATATTTAATATTTATTATATACAATTATTTTTGCATAACAACAGCATTAAAAAATGGAATTCAGGCTCATGAGTTTTCTATTACAATGATTCCCCAAATGCATCCCATTGTTACATTGCTGAATATTCTCTTATAGTTAGTGCTTGATTATACGCCTGGTCCTTTCTGTGCTTGCTTTTTCACACGTGTTTTGGGTATTTTCTCTTTTATTTGCATAATCTTCATGCAGAGTCTCTTTAGGAGGCCCACTTTGCATTTGGTATTTAATGAAAGCAGAAGGATCATTTAGTGACATGTGAATTGGACAGATCTGAGTAGTTTTTCCAACCCTGTAATAAATGAATCTAAATTTCTTAAAATCTCTCTTTTTTTTTTTTTTGACATGAGATAGGATTTGCATCTTGGCACATAAGCTTTGCAAGAGTTTTCAGTATCATGGTCAGTATGTGATGGGGGTGATATGTTTGAGCTTTAAGGAGAACATATTCTACAGAGTCAATATGACAGTATTTTAAAAAGAAAGAAAATTATGGCCACTTGATGAGTTCTTTTAGATTTATGTAAACTCATTTAGTTATGTTTTATTTTAGAGTTTAAAGGCATAACTTTTCTCTCTTAAGTATGACATTAAAGCAATGATTAGAATATTTCCTGAACTAGCTAGTGTTCATTTCATCATTAAGCAGTTTTTAAAGGAAAAGAAAAGAAGCCAGGAAAAAACCTGATAGTTAATTATGTAGGAAGAATCAGAGAGAATTTGTGTTCTATAAAACTCAGTTTATTAAAAACAAACAAACAAAAAAACTCAGTTTATACATATTTGCAAGAAAACTTTTTTAGGAGTCAGACATACTTTTTTTTCTCTAATATTTATTAATGTCATCTTTTATCACTTTTTTATCACTTAAGATTTTAAAAAGAAAAAAATAGTATAGAGTCTGTAAATTTAGCTTTATCTGCTTTTTGCTGCTAAATTTTCAAATAGGTAGGGGTTATAAATGGTTTAGTAACCATTTATAGACAAATAGAAATAATATAAATCAGTAGTAACATCTCCAGATTCAGGGGCCAAATTATTATTATTGTCAGAGGTTATTTTTTTGTTCCCTAGAAAGTAACTGTACCTAGAAACATAGAAATCTTTGGTCTAGAAAACAAGATACTATTTATCAGTTTCAACTCTTTTTTTTTTTTAAACCCTTTCCTAGAGATAATTTTGGTAATCATAGCCAAAGTAAAAGAGACTATTAAATAAGAATATTTTCATTTCCTAGACTATCTTGAACTACTCCTCCAGTGAGTAGTTTCTTTTCCTAGGAACTTTTTTTTTTTTTTTTTTTTTTGCAGTACGCGGGCCTCTCATTGTTGTGGCCTCTCCCATTGCAGAGCACAGGCTCCGGACGTGCAGGCTCAGCGGCCATGGCTCACACGGGCCCAGCCGCTCCCTGCGTCCCCTGCATCTGCAGGCGGACTCTCAACCACTGCACCACCAGGGAAGCCTGTTCCCAGGAACTTTTATCTCCTGAATAGAAATTCTTCCTTAATCCTATCTGTCATAGGGAGTTCTAAGTCCAACACTGCTTTCAGTTAGACCCATGTTATCAAGATTTGCTTGTGTTAGTTAAGAATAATTGGCTATTGTCCAAATAGCCATTGAAACTGCTTAGCTGTGAATTCAGGCTGCTGTTTTAGACCTAAGTAAAGTTGTTTGAAAAAGAGGTAATGGGGCAAAGACAGCTGGAAAGACAGAGAGAGATAACATTTTAAATTGGGTCCATAAGCAGAGTACATAAGCAGAATATAACCTTTGTGTTTTATGTGTTGATAGGAAGAGTTGTCAACTTAAAGTAATGTTCCTCGAAAAACTAGAAATACCATGGGTTTTCATAGATGGAACACGTCTCTAAGTTGTATTTATTAAAGTATTACTTGGGGAATTTTGAATAATGTTTAATGAAAGTATATTTACCTAGCTTAATTTATGTTCTGGAGATTTGTTTCCTAAAATTTTGGAGGTGAGGTATTTATTGTTTTAAGTGTGTGGAAAACAAAGTAGCAGACCCACTATGAAGATCCTTTTTTATGCATCCTTATTCTCTGGATAACAAACTTTAATTGTACAAATGAAATCGATCAATTTGACCTGACCCAAGACAGTAGCAAATCTGATATATGCTCATGGAAAGACTAGTTTCAGAACTCTCTTATCGTCTAGGAAAAAAAACAATTTGGTTGATAAGAACCTCACATGGTCTGCTAATAGGGATTCTTAGCATTTTTAACATAATCCCTGTTTGACTGCTTTTTCTACTTTCTCATCTTCTAACTTTTTTCTAGGGCTGCTCTTTTTAGTAAAGCTAAACAAAACGTGGCATCCTACAGCATTACTAACCTTTGTTAATCCGCCTGCTCGTCACATCTTGTATGGCATCTGTGCTCACTCATGGGGGAAAGAGTTTCTGGAAGAAGCAACAGCAATAACCAAGGCAAATGTGGGGAAGTGGCTGCATGGGTGTTAGCATGTATGGGGCAAAGGTTTTACTTCGTTTTCTTGAGATAGTGGAGATGTTATTTCACACCGTTTTGTTAATAACTTCATGTGACCTTACAGTGAGAGGCTGTTTCTCACTGTTTCAGTCCTCCTAAGAAATTTGATTGCAGATTTCATCACTTAAGGCAGAAAGTGGAAATTTGGATTAATGTTACTAGAAAAAAAAAAAAAGCAAATCTTTATATTAATAATAATCTACATAAGCATATGTCTTAATAGACTTGCACATCATTTAGGGTTTTTTTGTTTGTTTTTTTTAGTTTTTTGGATTTTGTTTTTAAATTTATTAGGGCTTTTTTGCTTGCTTTTTCTTCGATTTGATTTTCCTTTTTTACATTTTAATTTTGGTTATTTGGGGGCCATTTTTTGATTTTGTTTTTCCAAAGGACGCGGATTCTGATAGCGGGGACGATTCTGACAAGAGGTCCTGTGAAGAGAGCTGGAAACTGATTACTTCTCTGAGAGAAAAGCTACCTCCCAGCAAGTTGCAAACCATTGTTAAAAAATGTGGCCTCCCTAGCAGTGGGAAGAAACGAGAACCAATTAAAATGTATCAAATCCCCCAAAGAAGACGCCTGAGTAAAGATTCCAAGTGGGTCACCATCTCAGATCTTAAGATACAGGCTGTAAAAGAGATATGCTATGAGGTTGCTCTCAACGATTTTAGGCACAGTAGGCAGGAGATTGAAGCCTTGGCCATTGTTAAGATGAAAGAGCTTTGTGCCATGTATGGGAAGAAAGACCCCAACGAGCGGGACTCCTGGAGGGCAGTGGCCAGGGATGTCTGGGACACGGTTGGTGTAGGGGATGAGAAGATTGAAGACATGATGGCCAGTAGTAAAGGAGGAACTGATGTGGATGACCTCAAGGTTCATATAGACAAGCTGGAAGACATTTTGCAAGAAGTCAAAAAGCAAAATAACATGAAAGATGAGGAGATAAAAGTATTAAGAAATAAAATGCTCAAAATGGAGAAAGTCTTGCCACTGATTGGGTCTCAGGAACAGAAAACCCAAGGAAACCACAAAGCAAAGGAACCTGTTGGAGCTGGTGCCAGTAGCAAGTCTGAGATCGATGTATGTAAAGGAGACAGTGGAGAACTTGGGAAAGAAGAGCGTGTTTCCCAGCTGATGAATGGAGACCCAGCTTTTAGACGTGGACGTCTGCGTTGGATGAGGCAGGAGCAAATTCGGTTCAAGAACCTGCAACAGCAGGAGATAACAAAGCAGCTTCGCCGGCAGAATGTACCTCATAGGTTCATCCCTCCTGAGAACCGGAAGCCCCGGTTCCCCTTTAAGAGCAACCCTAAACACAGAAACTCTTGGAGTCCCGGGACACATATCATCATAACAGAAGATGAGGTTATAGAGCTTAGAATTCCGAAAGATGAAGATGGAAGGAAAGGAAATAAACAGGAGAACCAAGAGAAGGGGAGTAGAGCAGCTTCTAAGGATCCCCAGTTACCATGGGGCTCTCAGGGCACTCGAAGTCAAGATCACATTCAAGTTAGCAAGCAGCATATTAATAATCAACAACAGCCACCTCAGTTACGCTGGAGAAGCAACTCGCTCAATAATGGCCAACCGAAAAGCGTGCACTGCCAGGCATCTGCTTCTTCAGAATCACTAAACTCCCACAGTGGTCACCCCACCGCTGATCTGCAGACTTTCCAGGCAAAGCGCCATATGCATCAACATCGTCAGTCTTACTGTAACTATAACACTGGAGGTCAGTTAGAGGGCAGTGCAGCCAATTCCTGTCAAAAGCAGACTGACAAACCCAACCACTGTAGCCAGTTTGTGACACCTCCGAGAATGAGGCGACAGTTCTCAGCACCCAATCTCAAAGCTGGTCGAGAAACCACAGTATAAATTACTGGACAAACTTGAACCCTTGGTGGAGGAAACAGACGATGGTAGCTTATGATTTGGGTTGGTTCTAGCCTTGGCCTTGAGTTCCTAGTATTTGCGTTATGATTATAATGTTGTGCTTCTAAAATATTAACTGATTTTAATATTGTTAAAACATAAAACACTGGTAAATGTTTCGACACCTCCCTTTTGTTTGTATACCATAAGTGGGCAGTTTCTGGAATTTTGGACAAAACATTGAGACCTCCCTTATTTTTCTGAGACTTTCCTCCTTTCTTGGTGCCTAGATAATATACTTACTTACACAGACTGGTCTTGTTTCAGTGTAAGTTTGCTATGTTTTTACAATGCCCATAAATTTATCTGATATCCAGAAAGACTTGCCTCTTGGTTTATGCAAACATTCAAAAGAGGAATTTGATATGTAGCATTAAATGTCTATTATTTCCCCATGAATGTTAGACATTAGTTTAAAAATAATAACATGCAACTGTGTGAACACAGCTTTGGATTTCTTATCCATGTCTGTTTCTTTCTTTAAATATCATGGAAATTTTCAAAAACCAGAGCTAAATGTCTTTGGACATATTTTATAGGACACAGCTTTGCATCTTCCGTGGAACTTCCACATCTTCTTACTCTTCTATATTTTACATAGAACTGATTCAGTAGGGTTTTTTTTTTCTTTTGACTGCATCAGTGTATGTATGAATTTTGTCATAATACTGAAATCTTTAAATTGGCATCTGTCTGGATTTCTGTTTGTGGTTCGCATTTTGAAGTTTAACCTATCATTTCTCACACAAATACATACACAGAGAGACGCTGAACTATTCACCAATATCTTGCCAACAGAAATACCAACAAAATACTCGTATGATTCTTTGAGCAGTATGTATAAGTTTATAGGGAGGTTATTTGGTGGAGAGAGGGGAGAGATGGAACATGGGGAGAAGGCTACAGCATTTGGCTGTGTGTACTTATTTTCAGTAGATGATGAAATAATGAAATAAGTTAACTTTGGTTTGGTTTAGAATAAAGGAGATGATGTATAATAAACTATTCTTTGGTCAGCAGCAGTGATCCTCACAGATACTCAAGCAAGGAAAGAGAAGTCCTGATGAACAGTTATTGTATCAATACCTCATTTTACTATGTTATGGTCTCAGTTTGCCTCACTGGAGAATCCACTAAAAAAGATGGATTTTGATGGGAAGAAAAGAATAGTTTTCTGCATCCTTCATCTCTTGAACTTGTCAGAAACTTTTTAAAGAGGCGGTGTGAAGAGCCAGAGATGTCTATGAGATTGTCTGACATCATGTTGTTGAAGATTGCTAAGTCACCTATCAAACGCTTGTCTTCCAGATGGTGTGAAAAATTACATCCAGGATAGCAGTTAATGTTCAAGGAAGCCTTAAAGATTGTGATTACATGGGTTTTTTTCCTTTGCGTGTAGGCACTATTCTTTATTAGAACATTATTTTTAATCATAGTATTTTTTTTCTTTGCTTCTAAGAAAATGCTTTTATAATGCACAGAAAGTTGCTTCCAATTAACTTTGGGGGTTATTTTTGCTTTCATAGCTAGAGCAGTACTAGTCTTCAGCTGAAGTTTTATGGCAGATTAGACAGGGGTGATGTCTGTCATGGGTTGACTGAACGATGTTTGTAATGAGTTGACTTAATTGAGATGACAGTGTCCTGTACCATGTGGTTTGAATATACTTGGTAGGGTACTTCAGATCAGTCACTTCAGTGCATCTTGTGTAAACCCCATTTGTCCTTCTTTGTTCTTCTTAGACATAGTTATGTTATCTATTTCTTTCTTGCAAAAAAGTTCATTTTCTAAAACTAATAATAATAACAACGCAGCTTTCAACTCTCTAGCAAAAGTGGGCTTTCAATTTTCCAACTTGAGATAACATAGGATAGGGCTATATATTTTCATTTTTATGGTGGCCTTTTAATGTCATTATGGGCAGGTACCTCCCTTTCACACTAAACAATGGGAGTGAGTTTCTCCTGGTGATCAGGAGACACTGTAGAATGAAAAGAAATACAGTATTTCATTTACAAATGTGGGTTGTGTAGGCACTATACCCACACTGATATTCCAGAGTTAGATTTGTATTTGTGCTTCATGTGCTGATCCAGGCGCCCTCAGATTATTGAAATGTTTAGGTATCTAATGTAGCCCTTAATTTCAGATGACCAGAAAGAAATGAACCAAGATTTGATTGCCCTTCATGCATTTCAGAGCAGATACTTGTCTTAGAAAATAACTGTGTGAATGGAATTTCTTCATTGACTTTCACTGAAGAAGTAACTAGTACCATGCTTTTGTGATTGGTATAGCCTACATTGCTTCGTTTGTTTTTTTAATTTGACAGTATCTGTCCCTACGTTTAAATACTACAAGACCAAAGTGAAATGGTCACCATTAAGCCATTATTGTATTATTGAAATATCCCTAGCTATTATCATAGTGAAATTTTTTTTTAAAAGTTTGTGCTATTGAAATTATATAATGACCTGACAATAATGGAAATAGAGTCCCAATCAATTGGTACAGTTTCACAAACCAAACCACACACTATGGTATTCCTTGGAGAATTAAAGACTTCTGTTTATCTAATAAGTCTAAACCAAAGGGCTTTTCCTTTAGTTTTGCTTCTAATTCTTTCTGGTGCTTCTCTTTTCACTGGAAAATGCAATGAATGGGAATTGTTTATTCCATTGAAGTGACTTGAAGTGACCTCTTGTGCTTTAGGTGTAGGTTGATGCTGAAGAAAAACAAAACAAAACAGGACAGAGCACAGTTTGTCACACCGATGTCTGCATTAGAGGCTGTCAGACTACAGGAAGTTACATAGGTTTTCTCCCGTCAGCTGCTGTACCCCTGTGCCTTATTGGTCCTTTGTAGACTTGCCTTAATGATTTGTACAAAGGACTGGGAGCAGGGGAAGCTGTTGAGTCCTGGCGTACCTTAATGAAGACGCCTTCTTAGGGGCAGTGCAAAGCAAGCATTTGTTCTGCACTGTTAGAGCCAAATTCTGTATTATGAACAGTTTTCATAATTGTCTACTTTATGTCATCTTTCTGAGATTTAAAAATCTGCTCTAGATACTTAGTTTGAACCAATGTAGGTTGTGAAGTGTATTGGTTTCCTCCCATCATTACTGTAAAAAGAAGTTGTGAATCTTCTTGTTAATGAACTATGGATTTCTCCCTCAGTTTCTTTTTAGAAAATGCTTGAAGATTGTCTTTGAGTGTAAGATCTACCTTTTCAGAAAGGGAGAGTTAGTTTGTAATGTTAAAAAATAAAGTCCTCATTCAATAAAAACTGAAATTATCTCTTAAGAGTGTGATTTCTCTCTGATGTGGGAGGAGGGAAAGTGAAACAGAGTGATGCTAAACCTGGTCTTGACTTTTATTTATTGCTCTTTCACCTGAAGATGGTTACAAACCATACCTTTTAAAAAATATTTCTACATGAACTTGATTTGTTTAGAGCTTTTGCTTTTTGTTACCCTTTTTGATTTATCAAAATTCTATCTTAAATGAGGTCTTTAATCCCTATTTTATGCTACGTTTTACTTAAATAAAACCTTTTATATTATAAGATAATGAGGATATCAGATATCCCTTTATGATTTCTTTGAGTTTATCTTGTATTTTCTGTTTTTTTCAACTATATAATTTTGATTTGCAGTTTTCTTTAAATGAAATGGTATACTTCATATGGGTAGAAATGAAATTTCTAGAAAGCTTTGAGTAACTCTGTTTAGCTTTTCTTTTTTCCCTTAGCCACTGCTTTTCTCCACCCAGAGCATTGATGATATGTTAGAGGTGAACAGGACAAAGCAGAAGATTTTTCTGGAGCGGACCATCGGTCTTATTGAACATTTGGACATGACATTATTTTTTATGTTGAAAAGCAACATAATCGTACATAATGGAGTAGAATACAAAATCCACATGGGTTTTTTTTTTTCCCCAACATGAGTTTTTAAATATGAAATTTGGAACTTAAGGGAAACGTTAACGCTTGGACTGGCTTGCTTCAGCCTTCTTACCCTTTCCCTTCAGGTACTTTGTATTTCTCTGCTGTTGGAGAACCTGGTGGAAAAGTTGCCAAGACCTGACCATTTCTAGGACAGTGCAGACAATTCCAATGCAGTATGATATGTGTAGTGATAGTTGTGTGCACAGGATGAGTGTGGGCAGAGTGGGAAAAGTTTTGAAAGAGGAAGCCCTGAGCCAAGAGCAGAGTCCCAAAGTACAACTGCAAATGTATCCAAGGGAAGAATGGCAGGGAGAAGGAGGAAACGTGTCAGGTCCAGGGAACTGCCAGTAACTTGGGGGACCTGGCGGGGGATGGGGCAGGGGCCAGATCATGGCATGCTAAGGACTTCGGATTTTATCTTGAGCATGACGGAAGCTACCATGTATTATACAGGGAGATTGCATTCGTAGATTCATCTTTTAGAAATGGCCAAAGTTTGGGTTGGATAGAGGCAAATTCAGAGCCCAGTGCTGCAGTTGGGAAGTTGCTGGATGAACTAAATGAGAAACGATGCTTTCCAAACAGAGGCGGGGGGACAGGATGGAGGGAATGACTGATAGATTATTTGGAGATAGAATCAATGAATCAGTTCGTGGAAGGGGATGAGCCCTGTGTATATATCCCACAAGGTGAAGAAGGCTCTTGCTTGGACCATGTTTGGAAAGTAAAGTTAATGAGACCAAGATAGGACTGAGAGATTGGGAGAAAATAGGAGCTGCACAGGTCTAAGAATAGGTGTTGCGAGACCCCTGGAGGCATAGATCTGAGACTGTGTCCGCATGGTGCTGCTGGTGGTGAGTACATTAAGGTGTTGACAAGAACTGGGGCGTGGACATCTCCCTTCCAGCTATCGCTTGCTAATTATAATCTGCCATTAAAAGAAGAAGGCAGCATTAGCAAAATGAGCCAAGCCTCTAATGTCAGAAACAGCCTAACCAGAAAACCCAGAATTGTGACATTGATTTTACCTTAAATGCTACCTCCTCAGAGATGCCCTAGTTGGGGCACCATCGTGTCTCACCTGTAGTACCACAGTAGCCTCCTAGCTGGTCTCTTCACTTCTGTTCCTGACCCCCGTACGCCATTGTCCACATAGCAACCAGCAGCGTCCTTTGAAAACAAAAATCAGTGCCAGTGGCCTCCAGTGGCTTCCCATTGCACTTTAAAATATGAACCTCTTATCGTAGCTTCCAAGGCTGTCCCTGTTTGGGCTTCTTGCCTGTCTCTCTGACTTTAAGTCTTGACATTCTCTTACTAGCAAGCACTTTGGACTTTTGTTCTTTGAACTTGCCAAGCTCGTTTCCACCTCTGGGCTGTTCACTTCCTCAGGACTGGCATCCTTTCTCCTCGTGCTGAGCTCCTCTTCCGGATCGGTGCTCACGAGCCCCTTTTCCTGCCGCAGCCTATCCCAGGGCAGCTCACTGTTTAATAATAATGCTAACCTGTAGTTATCTGTGCACTTACTTGGTGCTTCCATGAGACTGTAAACTCACCTAGAATAAGCACCTATCTGTCTTGTTTTCTTCACTGTTCGTCTGTACACATCACCCAGAAGAGTGGTTCTCAAACTGTCGTGTGCATCAGAGTCCCCTGAGGGGCTTGTGAGAACATAGAATGCTGGTCCCACCCCCAGAGTTTCTGATGCAAGGGGTCTGGGGTAGGGTCTGATAACTGTATTTCTCATAAGTTCCCAAGTGACACTGATGCTGCCAGATCAGAATCCACCTTTGAGAACCACTGTCTAGAACAGGGATTGGCAAACTTTTTCTGTAAAGGGCCAGAGAGTAAATAGTTTAGGCTGTGGGGGCCTCGTGGTCTCTGTCAAACTGCTCAGCTCTGCTGTTGTAGCAGAAAAGCAGCCATAGACAATATGCAAAGGGATGGACATGGCTATATTTTGATAAAACTACTGTATTTATCAAATGGTGGGCTGGATTTGGCCTGCAGATTTGCCAACCCCTCAAAGATGGTCACTTTTGAGAACTGTTAACTAGAAGATCAGTACACGACTGTGTATCTGATCTAGAAGACAGGTAAGTGCCAGATGCTGGTGGGTCAGTGGTGAATGACAGATCCCCGGCCTCCTGAAATTCACAGAGTTGTGGAGGAGATAGCTATTAGACAGTCACACCAGTGGTTATACAGTACATTTGTGACCAATGCCCTGAGGGAGAAATACAGGGTGCTCTGAAAGTTTACAACCAGGTGCCTCAGGGAACAAAAAGGTGGCCTTTTCTTGCTCTCAGCTGATGATTTTCATTTTGAGAAAAAGAAGGAATCAGAAGTAAACTTCCTTTTCTTCCCACTTCTAGGTCTGCGTCCAAACCGTACTTGGCCTTCCCTCCTGTTGGTGGAAGAACCGTCTGTGCTCCTGTCTTAGCCCAGCCCTTGTTCCCTTCATCCTGTCTTCTGAGGGACTTACTGAACATTTACCCCTTCTCTTTTACAACATCAGTTTTTCTCCCTCCACATTATTCCTGTCAGCATTACAAGCATGTCATTTCACCAGTTATAAAAAAGTTCCATGTTCCCTGTGACCTGCCACTGCAGTTCTCTGTTCCTTTTTCTAAAAATACTCCTGAGAGCGTTTTCTGTACTTTTTCCCACTTGTCCACCTTCTTTTTCTTGTTTCCTCTCCCCATTCTTAGTTGAACTCACTCTGGTCAGACTCATTCCCACCTCACCACTGAAGCCACCCTGATTAGGGTCACCAGCAATGTCCATGGTGACAAATCCAGGGTGTTTTCTCAGACCTCATCTTACTAAATCTGTCTAGCATTTGACATGCGTTGCCTGCTCTTTACTTCTTGGAACACCTTATTCTCTTGGCTCCTGATTTTCCTCTGACCTCACTGGCTGTTCCTTCATGGTCTCTGTGGACACAGACATTGGCTCTTTCCGTATCTGTTCGTCCCACCAGGTGACCTTACGCATTTCCGTGTCCACACAGGTGATGATGCAGACAGCACCTCCTGTGTGTTGCGCATTTACAGTGGGCCCTTGAAAGACACGGGTTTGAACTGCACGGGTCCACTTATATGTGGATTTTTTTTCAGTGCATATGTTCAGCAGTACTCCTCAATCCACGGTTGGTTGAATCTGCGGACGTGGAACCTCAGAAACCGAGGGCCGACTGTAAAGTTACACGCTGATTTTTGACTGCATGGTCAGTGCCCCAACCCCTGTGTTGTTCAAGGGTCAACTGTACTTGGGCCAATAAACATTTTACATGTATTAGCTTATTGAAGCCTCGCAACAGCCCTCTTCTGTAAAGTAAGTGTTGTTATTCCCATTTTACATGCCTTCCCATTGTCACACAGCTACTAAGTGGGGATCCAGGTCCAGTCTCAGGCAGTCGGTCTGTCTGCAAACCACTGCCCTGCCTCCCTCTCTGCTGACTCTCAGATGTACTCTCTCCAGCCTGGGCCATTCCCCTGACCTCTGGACATAGATGCACAGCTCTGACCTGCCATCCAGAAAGCTAACTGGCATCTCACATTTAAACTATCTAAACCAGGGCAGCTAGCTCAGACCAAATATCCAAGGGTGATCCTCAGTTTCCCTTTTTTTAGTACACCCCATGATCACATCATCTGTAGGACACACTTCCTCTGTCTGTAAAACATATCCCAGCTCCATTCTCTTTTCATCACCTTTGCTGCTGATACCCTGGACCAGGCCACTGCCATCTCCCTTGAAACTGCAGGGACAGCTTCATGACTGCTGGCCTTGCTTCCAAGCCCGCAGGCTATATTCTCCGTGGAGAGTGGTATTTTTAAAACATATGCTAGACCACAGTACTTCCCAGCTCTACACCACCCAGTGGCTTCCCTTAGAATAAAATCCACAGTCCTTCCCGTGGCCTATAAGGCTGTCCATAGCTTGGTCCCTATCTGACTGCTTCTCAACTGCATCTCCAACCCTTCTCACTCCTCCAGTCTACCACACAGGTTTTCTTGCTTTTCCTTAAACACACCAAGTTCCTTTCCATCCCAGGACCTTTGTACTTGCTGTTATATTTGACTGGAATAACCCCCCACCAGAGATCTCAGAGTGCTTGCTTAGAGCTCTGATTAAATGTTATCTCTATGGAGAGACCTTCCCTGACCACTTAATCTAAAAGTCTTCCTCCACTCCTCTCTTCTCTCTGTTACTCTCTGAAAGCTACCTTTCTTTATCTTTCTTCATAGTATCAATACTACTCTCTACTGAAATCCTAGTGTGTACAGTGTCTGTTTACTGTTTATCATCTCTCCCTTACCAGTGAGACTCCTGTCTTATTGACCACTGTATTCCTAGCATCTGGCACATAGTAGGAGTGAAAAAAGTATTAATTTGTTGATGAAATGAATGGATGGATAGTGGTTAAAAAAAAAGCATGCTTTGAGTCCAATTGCTTGGGTTCGGATCCTATTTCTACTACTTGCTAATTTTGATCTTTGGAAAGTTACTTAATTTCTTTAAGCCTTTTTCTTTTTTAACATGAGGATAAAATAGTAGCATTTTCGTAGGGTTATTGGGATGATTGAAACAATCCATGTTAAACATTAAGAACAGTTCCTAGTACAGTGAGCTTAAAAACAAGGATAGTCGGGTGGAAGAGAGCATTCTAGAAGAGGAAACAGCCAGTGCAGTGCCTTTATAAATATAGAGCATATATTCAGTTAGTTGGGACTTTTTATAAACATGGAAGTTTCCTGGAAAATATGTTATTTTTGAGCGTGTTTTCCATAATGGTCCTAGTTTTCCCCATGAAATCAGCAGAACAATAGTATCTGAATCTCTTTATCCATTTGTTGTAGGAAAATCCAGGGCTTAGAGTTTTTCTGGTAGCATACAGAATATCCTTGTTGGAAGCTCATGTGCAGCCTGGTTTGGGGAAGAGGCCAATTCAAGAATGGTGTTGACATTTGGACTACCAGCTGCTTATAGAAATTTTCCCTGGTCAAAATGCAATTAAAGTTTTAGGTCTATAGCATTATGGAACATCTTTTTATGTCAGCTTTACTGCCACTAAAGCACAACCACAGCCCTTAGGGAAAGTCACCCTTATACTTTAACTGTCAGAATCTGAGGATTTTGTTTTCATTGGTAGTTTGACCAGCTTATAAACCTATTCTTGAGGAAGTCCTTAGAAATAAGCCAGTCACAAAAAGTCACAATTGTATGATTCCATTTATATGAGATACCTAGAGTAGTCAAAACTGTGGAGACAGAAGGTAGAATGCTGGTTGCCAGGGGCTGCGGGGGTGAGAGTTAGTATTTAAAGGACAAAGAGTTTTAGTTTTACAAGGTGAAGAGTTCTGGAGTGTGGATAGTGGTGATGGTTGCACAGTGTTATTAACGTATTTCATACCTTAAAAGTGGTTAAGATGGTAAATTTTATGTTATGTGTATATTACTGTAATTTAGAAATTGGGGAAAAAATGAAAAACAACAAAATCCTCAAGCTAAGATATTAACATTTTTTTCCACCTGATGCTTTTTCCGTAAATCAGCTGTCTTTCTCTTTTTGCTGAAAGAATCCTATGTAATAACATAGGTTTTGTAGAAACCACACCCCCAAATAGTACAATGAACCTTTGTATACCCATGTTTATATACTTTTCCTGAATCATTTGAAAGTGAGTTATAATGTCACTTTACCCCTAAATACACATGTATCTCCTAAAATCAAGGACATTCTCTTAATACCATTATCCCATCCAAAAATTTAATACTGATTCAGTATCATGTAAAATACAGGTCATTTTCAAATTTCACTAATTGTCTGAAAAATATAACTGTTGGAAGTGTGTGTGTGCATGTTTTTTAATCCAAGATCCAGTCACGGTTCATTGATTGCATTTGGTTCTGATGGTTCTTTTATCTTTTGTTACACAGGTATTTTTGAAGAGTCTAGGCCACATTCTAATTTGTCTGATTGTTTCCCCAAGATTAGATTTAGGGTAAACATTTTTGTTAAGAATGCTCTAAATGTTACATTGTGTACTTCCATTTGCTTCACATCAGTAGACATAAAATGTCAATTTGTTCTATTATCAGTAATGTTAAAGTTTAATAAATTTAGTTAATGTGTTGTTTCCCAGCTCTTTCTCCTTGTTAGTAGGCTCTTGAGATTGTGTGAATATTCTGTTTTCCATCCACCTTTCGCTCAGTTGTTTTGGCTTTTATTAATGATCCTTGCCTGATTCAATTACTGCATCTAGGGTTGCAATGTAGTGATTTTCTAATTGTCATTGCCTCTGCATTTATTAACTGGCTTTTTGTTTTGTTTTTTGGTAAAGAAGAGCTTTCCCTTTTTCTCTCCTTCTTTCAGTATCACTGTGGGCTCATGGATTCTTTTCATACTCAATGTGCTGTATATTCTTTTCCTGTTATTATTATTTATTGGCCAATGGGAGTCTTTGTCCTTTTGAAATGGTCCCATCGGTCTTTGAGTACTCCATGCTTTCTGGCCCAAGATATTCTGGGGTTACCTTGTATTTTCCTTGCTCCAGATCTGAAGTCAGTCAGTTTCACAAGGAGCCCTGGTTCCTTTTAGTGGGGAATGGTATTTAGAAACCAGAATTGGGGGCTAGGTGTACTTAGAAAAGAAACTTTAAAAAAACACTACCTGTCATTTTGATAGTGTGTTACCATTTAAGCGGACTTGAACTTGCTTTTTTTTTTTTTTTTTTTTTTTTTTTGCGGTACGCGGGCCTCTCCCGTTGCGGAGCGCAGGCTCAGCGGCCATGGCTCACGGGCCTAGCTGCTCCGCGGCATGTGGGATCTTCCCGGACCGGGGCACGAACCCGTGTCCCCTGCATCGGCAGGCGGACTCTCAACCACTGCGCCACCAGGGAAGCCCCTAACTTGCGTTTTTAAATAGTTTGTCATTTGGTCCTTCCTGCAGTCCTGTGTGGTAGGCAAGGTCGAACACTAAAATCTTCATTTTAAAGATGGCAAAAATGAGGTGTAGAAAGGATTAACTTTCCCAGAATTATAAGACTAATAAGAGCAGGTGCCAGGAGCAAAGCCGCAGTCTTCTTACCTGCTACTTTATATTTTTCATTTTTCCCACAGTACATAGTCTCCTAAAAAGTGTGTTTAGATGTCTTTAAAAAGCTGTTTCGGGGCTTCCCTGGTGGCGCAGTGGTTGAGAGTCCGCCTGCCGATGCAGGGGACACGGGTTCGTGCCCCGGTCCGGAAAGATCCCACATGCTGCGGAGCGGCTAGGCCAGTGAGCCATGGCCACGGGGCCTGTGCTCCGCAACGGGATAGGCAACAGCAGTGAGAGGCCCACGTACCACAAAAAAAAAAAAAAAAGCTGTTTCGCTGGCTCTAGGTCACTGCCAGCTCCACTAAAGAGAGAAAGCTTCCTTTGTGAGACTAAATGATAAATGACTGGAGCCTAGAGAATATTTGCATCCCTCTTAGCATAGCCATTGGGAGCGCCTTTTGTAACGGGGTTTGCTAGCGAGGCTTTCAGTGGTCTTCTGTAATGCGTGGAATATTTGATTTGTGACTTGGAGAGCTCTGTTTGAAAACAGTACATAGTCATACCTAAACCATGACAGCCTGGAATCGGCCCACTCCCAGAGAAGCAGGAAGCCTGCTAGTATATTTTTAAAATGCTGTGCTTATGTTGTAATTTGGTGTTGTATTATGTGAAGGTCTTTTTTCTTAACTTGTTTTATTGTCAAAAAAAAACAAGCTTTTTTTTCATTTAACACTCCAAGGAACCTTTTTAGACATTTTTTTCCTTAATCTCTCTCCACCATGCAATTTTAATATGTCAGATAGATAGTATATCAGTTTATATACTCTATGTATATTTGTGCTTTATACATAAAAAGAGTAGTTTTTTTTTTTTAATCCCCCAAGAACCACTTTTTTTTCCCTGTTAGGACTGATATCACCCTAATTGAGACTGCATGGAGTAAGATGGAGGAAGGAAGGATGAATATGATTTGAAATGTAGTAATACATTTTGTATTATAATAATATATTTTGAAATAAAGTTTATTTATTGAATAAATAAATGCAATATATAGATTATTTCAATCCTAAGAGCACTGTGATCTTTTGGTTACCTGAAGGCTAAACTCATCCTACAGCTGCAAAGATAGTAATAGTTCATCCACAGGGAGCTTCAGGGTCTACAGTCTGAATTCTTTTCCCCATCCAAACAGTTAGATAATTAGAACTCTTGGCAATACTGGTGAATTTAATCTTTTCCAGTGTTGTTTTCTCCAGAATTCTTGGATGTGTAAAGATACTATTTAAGTGTATTTTAACATTTAAGGGACACATGCATTTTTCCTTCAAAATCCCCCCTCTCCTCTACCACAACCCCAAGTACAGAACTCTTGAGTCTGAGGGAGTAGAAACAGAGAGACTGCAGTTAAATTCCTTGGAACACAAGATCTTTTAAAGCATTTACCCATTGCAGACTATTTTGTGTGCTTTATGGCTTTTTTCTGAAGCATTTCTTTGTATGTCTTTCTTTTCACTGTTGTTTCCTACCTCAATCTTCTCTTTTCTTTGTCTTTTGCAATCTCTACCTTGCCCCAATCTTCCTTTCTTTTTTCTTTTCCTTCCTTCTTATGTCCTCTCTCTCCTACATGTTATCTCCTTTCTTTTCGTTCAGGATTATGAGAGTAAATTGCAGGCCTTGCAGAAGCAGGTGGAGACGAGATCCCTGGCAGCAGAAACAACTGAAGAGGAAGAAGAGGAGGAAGAAGGTGAAATATAGAGACTGAAACTTTCCTCTGTATTGATATATGTTTTGGATCTGTGCTGTCAAATTACTGAGCTGATTTAAAGATGATTTAAAAGATGCTCAATGCTGAGAATCCAGGCTGTACTCTGTGAGGTGGGGATGGGGCTCATAGTGTCTATTAGAACACAAGCCATCTATCTGAGCATAGTCTCCATAGAAATCTGTTGGGCAATTTATATAAACTGTCTCATATTACTGTACATATGAAGTTCACATATATGTTGCAAATAAATATAGAGCTTAATCTTTGTTAAGATACTCTGTTTTATTTTCTGGTTTATGTCAGGGATTTCCGAGTGAGGGCTTTGGAATATGTCAGCGTACATTAAAGCTATTTCTGGCAGATTGCTAATCACATTGCTTAGTCCTGCCTACCTGTCTTAAGTTTTCTAGGATTTCTTAGTTGAATTAGGGCTTTAATGGTTAGTTACTCCCTTACAATGCAGTATGAACATTCATCACATTTCATTTTTCTATCCAACCTCTCAGTAATCTCAAGCCTTCATAATAACTTTGAAGGAACTCTTAATTTATGTACTAAATTCTTTATTTTTAAATATCCATGTGAGGGGCTTCCCTGGTGGTCCAGTGGGTAAGACTCCATGCTCCCAATGCAGGGCGCCTGGGTTCGATCCCTGGTCGGGGAACTAGATCCTGCAGGCATGCTGCAACTAAGAATCTGCGCAACTTAAGAGTCCACGCAACTAAGAGTCTGCATGCCACAACTGAAAAAAAGGTCCCGTATGCCACAACTAAAGATCCCGCATGCCTCAACAAAGAGCCCACGTGCTGCAACTAAGACCCGGCACAGGCTAAATAAATAAATAAATATTTAAAAATAAAAAATAAATATCTATGTGAAATATGGCCTTCTTTTTCCTGTACTAGAAAGAAAAATAGATATATTTGAAGTTGTACAACGTACTAGGGGTTTTTCTTTATTATAAGCCACACATTAAGGTATATCTTAAAAAAGAATGGAGGAAAACTGGAAAATACTTGATGAAAGAGATGAGGTAGAGGAGGGATATAATTTCTACATGGTTATGAGATCACCATTCAATACACTTCGTTTGCTCTTTCAGTTCCTTGGACACAACATGAATTTGAGCTGGCCCAGTGGGCCTTCCGGAAGTGGAAGTCTCACCAGTTTACCTCATTAAGGGACTTACTCTGGGGCAATGCCGTTTACCTGAAGGAGGCCAATGCCATCAGTGTGGAATTGAAGAAGAAGGTATGGAGGGTGTGGAAACGTGGACCATCTGGAGGCAGAGCTGAGCCTGGTGGGCTTCATGGTCCTCATCTTGAGCTAACCTTTCCCTTGGGTGAACTCAGCAGCTTTTTGCTATGAAACAGGTTTCTATATGCCTGTATTTAATATATGTACCTGGAACATAGTAGGTACTAACTAAATATTTGTTAAATGAAAATTTTAAAATAACATGTTTTCTAGCTTATTTTACAAGCAAGGAGACCGTATTCCTGACAGGAGCTAGAGAAACATATTGGTAGCAAAATACTTCTCTTGGGTTTCTGAAAATCTCAATTTTCTTTTAGTTTTCTACCATTAAGTTGGCACTTCTAAGTCCTATGTGCCCTCTCATCTTCTAGGGTCTGAGAGGCAGTTTTGTGTGATGGACAGGCGTGTACACTCTGCACCCAGACAGCCAGGTTCCAACCCCAGCTCTCCCAGTTGTTTGACCCTAATAGCCCCAGGCCTCCAGTCCCTCACCTGCAAAATGGGTTTGGCAACAGTGCCTGCCACCCAGGGATTTTGTGAGAGATGAGAGAGTGAATGCATGGAAGGTGCTGAAGTAGTGCCTAGACATGGTAATTAATATTACTGAAACATCACACCACATCTTAGATTTATTCTTCTTTATGTCCCACGGTTTAACAGTCTCCTGATGGCTAAGATTTACAGGGGGCGGGGTGGGAGGGGCAATACTGTGAAGTAGGTAAGAGCACAGACTGCCTGGCTTTGGGAAAAATCATTATCTTCTCCGAGGGCTATATTCTAGTTCTGTAAAATGGGGATAAGATGTCTTATTCATTCATAACCCCATCTCATTTTGTAATCATTTATTAACTATTTCCCTCTTCAACTAGACTAAAAGATGGCAGGGACTATCGTTTTGTCTTATAGCTGTATATAGCATTTCATTAATAGTTGGTAAAAATAGAGGGTGGTATCAAGAAATAAATGACATGATGAATGCAAAGCACTTAGCCTGTGGTAACAGTTTTAAGAGTAATAGTTGTAATCCTCTGAATTTAAAATGGAAAACCTTAGCATGCCTCCACCCTCTCTCATTAGTGGGTGAGGGTGCACTCCTGGGTCCACCATTTGTTCTCTACAGAAGTCTTCGTTCAGTCAACCAGAGTATATTTATTGAGATTTTAGGTTGTGCAAAAACACTGTGCCAGGCTAGGAAAACAAAGTCTGTAAATAGCTTAATGATTAATATACAAGTGGCCACTTTTTTCAGTTGATCACAAGCTGTTGAGCATGTGCTGCTGTTTGACCTCCTTCCCATCAGGCATGATTATATTGCCTTGTTTCCAAAACTTACTAGCTAAAAACAGAAAGGCCGTTTGTCGATGGTTTCTTCCTTCCATTTAGGTGCAGTTTCAGTTTGTTCTTCTGACTGACACGTTGTACTCCCCTTTGCCTCCTGAATTACTTCCCACTGAGATGGAAAAAACTCAGGAAGACAGACCGTTCCCTCGTACAGTGGTGGCCGTAGAAGTCCAGGATCTGAAAAACGGAGCAACACATTATTGGTCTTTGGCGAAACTTAAGTATGAAAATGTCATGCATAAAGCCTTTATTCTTATTTAATATCATTAAATGGTGGGAGCAGCTTTTTAAAATCTTACATGGAAGATACTTCCAAGATGAAATTTTGATGTGACCTTGTGATACTAACCCAGCACACTTTATGGTTACTGTACAGGCAGAGGCTGGATTTGATGCGAGAGATGTATGACAGGGCAGGTGAGATGGCCTCCAGCGCCCAAGATGAAAGTGAAACCACCATGACTGGCAGCGATCCATTTTATGATCGATTCCATTGGTTCAAACTTGTAGGAAGGTAAGTAATGATTTTATTGGTGTCTTCTTTTCAGGTAATGAATGGTTTTATTTTAATTGTTTAAAGGCTTAGCAGATATTACAGGAAGTTAAAGAAAAAGTACAAAAAAGCCCCATTTATAATCTTATCCACTCATACACAGCCACTGTGTCATTTGGTATATTTCCCTTTAGTTTTACCCAACAGGCACATTTTTTTTAAGTTTCAGACTTTCAATCAAAGTAACTGACAGTCTTCCCTGCCTGTCAGCTCATTCACAAAATGTCTTACACTTGACCAAGATAGATTTAAAAGAAAAAGGAAACCTGTGTCTGTATCCTGCATAGTTTAAAATCACAGTATGACGTCCAGTTTATCAGACTGCAGTCTCTCCATGATTGTCCTCACTTTAATTTTTAAAGCAGTTCATCTCACTTTAGTCTTTGCCAAGAGTGAATAATTGCACACCTTAGTAATCCACCTGAGCCTTTTTTGTGTATACTTTACTTTCAGCATTTAACGTGAGTCCATAGTGAATCACGTTCTTAGAGGTTTAGAATTTTTAAAGCAGAGAAGTATAAGTTTTCACCTCAATGATTTCAGAATTTGAAAAATTTTCTAATTGCAAAAACTTTCCAACAGTTTTAAAGGAACTGGGTTAAAAGGTGGAGCTGAAGTCATAGTATTTTGTAGAAATGAAGTAAGTCTTTTCCAGTCTACTCTGATAGTAGAGCGTTTTCAAAGAGATGAATTGGCCAAACACGTCTTACCCAAGCAAGGCACATACCTGCTTTGCCATATACCATTTCATCTGTTTTGTTTTCTGCTCAGAGATGACATGGGAATTGGAGTAAAGATTTAAACCTTATTATTTCACCTAATATTGAGTGGCTCCTTTGAGACCTGGCTGCTGATTTTTTGTGTGAACTGGAGAACTTAAATGTTTTACAGCACATTGTTTACCTCGGATATTCTACTCATGTATTTCCTTTGCTTTTCTCATTCCAAGGATCAGTCCTTGTTCCATTTCACCTGAGCCAGATGATTTATGCTTATTTTATCCCTTTGCTTTTCCACTTGCTTGTGTTGTTTTGGTTCCCCAGTGGGTTCTGTCCTGTTGGCAGCTGTAGCTTCCTGTTTAACCAACTATTCCTCTCTCCTTGGCTGTGTCCGTCGGCATCTTACCTGGTGTCTAGCGCCCCCATTTTCCACGGCTGTGTGAATGAGCGCCTTGCTGACCGCACGCCCTCCCCCACTTTTTCCACGGCCGATTCCGACATCACTGAGCTGGCTGACGAGCAGCAAGATGAGATGGAGGATTTTGATGATGAGGCATTCGTGGATGACACCGGCTCTGACGCAGGGACGGAGGAGGGATCAGATCTCTTCAGTGATGGGCATGACCCGTTTTACGACAGATCCCCATGGTTCATTTTAGTGGGAAGGTTGGTGAGGTTAAAGTGAGAAAGGCAAAAAGGGACCAGCTCTTGCTCTAAAGAGGCTCCTTGTGCAATTTTGGACACTTTTGCTTTAGCCAGTTCAATTCATGACACGCTGATCTGGCTGAGAGAGCCCTCAGGCAGCATCTGTGAGGTACTTGGCCTACTCGGTACGGCATGCGGCAGCGTGTGGACACTCTCCGTGGAGGATTCCTTGTCTCAAACTGCCCTGTAATTTTGTTCTGAAGGGGGAGACCCCAGAGGAGAAAATAATCAAAGCTAAGAGTCACACCGTTACGGAGTTGAACAATGTCATTGTGTCTGATGTTTCCTCTTTGTGGGAATGTGAGCTAGAAAGCAAAAGGGGCAACGTGAGAAGGATAGCAGAGCAAGTCCAAGGCTAGGCTGAAAGGACTCGTGGCATCAGCAGGAATCGCGAGGACAGAAGTGGAATCAGGAGTAGTGTTAGGTTTATTTCTTGCTTAGTCTGTGAGTCCAGAAAAGACTCAAGAGCGTGAAGTTTCCTCTTTGTCTAACTAAAATGGATGCCTTTCTTTGGCCAGTTTCATAGATCTTTGGCTTGTGCTAAGATTTTACCTATAGGCATTATAATGATGAATCTCAAAAAATTATCTGTTGAAACCGTCAACAATGGATATTTGTTCAGTGCTCCATGACACTGCTTCGTGTTCAGTTCAGCTTACCAAACCAAGGCATTGTCTCTGGCCCCATCTGTCAGTGATGCAGAGCTCTCAGGCACATGCTCCTAATACTGGGGTCTTTGTCTATATCCAGTCTTCATGCTGAAGTAATTTTAGTTACCAATTCAACAGTGCAGCACTCACTGAATTAACAAAAAATTATGTCTATGCTTTGATTTAATTTCAACACTGCATTAAAACCACATGTTGTTGAACCCTTTAAAAATAAGGGAAATTATATTAGTGTTAGTGGATAAGCACCAGTTATCTAAAACTATGAAAGTGCAGCGAGTCTCCTGACCCATTAGGGACACAAGGTTCTAAAACTTAGCTCAGAGTATGGTGTTGATTACCTGGTGAGAACTAAATAAATAATGTAGAAGATGATCACTTTTATGGAAAGGGGGAAAAGAAAAGCTTTTTGATAGAAATTAAAGCCTCAATTATGACCGTGGGCTGTACTATTAGACAGTCTTGGGGTTTTACAATGGTAAAGGGGCATTTATTCAGTTTTTCCATGAATAAATATAAAGGATTATACAACCATGAATATTGTCTGGTGTATTGCCAGGAATAGATGCTTGGAATTTCAGAGAAGCTGATTTATATTAAAATTGAGAAGGGTACTTCTGTGTACAAATAATGGGACCATAATGCTTTCCTTACTTTATGGCTGTTTCCGTCCTCTTCTGAGAGGGTCGGAAGTTGGAATCAAGTTTTTATCCACAAACTGCTTGGTCCTGATGCCAGTCTTGCAGCTTCTCACGCTGCTCACTTTGTTCTACATTATCACACATGAGGAGTAGGTAGCTTCACCCTATGTGGTGTGGTGGAAAGAACACCGACCTAACTTAGGACAAGCAACTAAAACGGAGACCTGTTAGGTTCTGAAGTATAAACTGAAGAGTTAGGTAGGGAGAAGAAAAAGCATTAAAGATCTTTTTCATCTTTTGTATTCTTTCATCCACACTAGCAAAATGAATATCCTGGTTCTACTCAGAATTCTACTCAGAAGCATTTGTATTTTGAGCCAGTTGTATGAAAATCCCACGTAATGTGGAAATTCTCTGTGTTAAGATATATGTATTTTCTCTCATTTTAATCGTATCAGATTTAAGTGTAGGTATAAGGCAATCAGCTCTACTTTGATTTTCAAATAAATTATTTGTGGAGCTGTGGCTCAGGAATTGACCTTTCCATTTCTTTGGGTTCCCAGATTCTAAAACTGACTTTGCTTTGCAAGAAAAGTATTAGGGGAGAAGGTGAAATCATAGCAGTCAGCAGAGTGAAGGGTAGCTCTTTATTTTCACCCTCGACTGCATTTCTTACCTACAAACAATTTGTAATAATGCAACATCACCCAGTTACGTACCAGTCATTCTCTGTGTAAGAGGAGTAACTTCTGTGCTGTTTTTGTGATTCACGGGATTAGATTTCCCGTATTGGCACATAATTGCAAATACAATTTACTTATAAAATTTTCCAGTTTTTTGTAAAATTCCATTTATAGGTTTTGATTCATGGCCTTGGCTGCCTCTGGTGAATTTTTATATGAAAATTAAAAGAGCTTGTCCCTTTAGCTATTCTCTTATGGCATGCTGGGATGTTATGAATCATCCATCGTCATTTGGGATGAAATGTAAAGTATTTAGGCTAGTGTTCTGGGTTAAAAGTCTCCTGGTTATTCTGTGACCTAAGTACCTGAACTGACATTCTTTCTGTAACTGATCATAATTATGCTGGTTTTTATTATCTTTATGTTGACAGAATTTGTTACCCTTTTTATGTAACTTCATAGAACTTTATGCTAATACATCCTTTACATCTTCCCCTCTCTCGTCCCTGTTCTCTTTCAGTCTGCTAGGTCAAGGTACAAGGATTCTCAAGAATGAAGAATAATTATAAAAACTCTAATTTAAAAAACTTCGTAAGAGAACGAGAACATTTATAGAGCCCAAAGCATTGATTTTGGACCAAAGCCTGTGTTATAATAATAAGACAAGGAGCTGTCTAGTGACTGTGCAGTTGTGTAGTCACAGTGCCGATGCACACGCCACTGCCATTGAATTATAGAATTCTCTCTTCTAAAAAGGGAAATTTACAAGAATACTTCCTATTCTTCCACTTTTGGAGTAGCCGTTGCCATAGACAGAAAGGAGATTCTATCCATACTGTTTGTGCAAACAGTACTTTATTGTAATTAAAAACAGGGGTTCCTGTTTTTGAGTAGCTACTTTTAAGTATAAAAATAGCTATACAAATTAAATAAGGTTAGGAATCTAAACATGTCCTAGTTAGTTAATATCCATCATGAGTATGGCTTTGAAAAATCAACCTAATATAAAGTTGAATGGCTTTGCTTCTCTACCTCTGGTTTAACCCATTTTTCTGGAAAAATCTTCCACTTCTACTTAAAGATAGAGGACAGATCACTTTCCCATTCACTTATGTACATAGATGTTCAATCACTCACCAGATATTTATTGACCAGACATGGTTCCTGCCCTCCTGGGTTTTCAGTCTGGTGGGTGAGACAGACAAATAATTACATAAATAAATGGAAATCATAGCAATGATGGAGTTGTGTGTTACTGAGATCATAAAACACTAGGGGGACCTGTCATAAGAGAGTGGTATTTGGAATATGATGTGAAATCAAAGGCATGAGGTGGGTAGAAGAGCTCAGAGAGGACAGCAGACAGGGGACGAGCATATACGATGGCTCTTTAATGGCCAAGGCATTGAACGCGGGCAGTGGCTGGAATGCCAGTGAGAAATGAAGGTGGTCTGTATGTGTGCTGACTTTGAAAGTGAAATTATCCATTTGGTACCTTATGCCAAATTCGTAGTCTTTAAACTCTATCACAGTAGTTGATGTTTGAGACTCTTGTTTGTAATCCTTTTTAGACTTTTCTTTTAAAAATGTTTGTACAACGGAGCTTTATCCCTCTTTTTTAGCATTGCCCTCCCCCACCTTTGGAGCAGACTGAAAGGGAAGTAGACATCATTTGATCTGATTCAGTGTCCACTTGCAATTATTTTTGTTATACTTTCATTTATGTTTCATATATGGTCTTTCAGTTTTATTAACATTTGTTTTTCTGTGGTGCATTTTGTCAATTTTCAGAATTGTTTTCATTACTTGGAGTTGAAATCCCAAGAATCCGCTCCATCTTCCTTTTCTTTGTTTTAAAGTAGATTCAGAGCAGGAAAAGGTGCAGACATGCATGCAGGCATACCTCGGAGATATTGCTGATTTGTTTCCAGACCACTGCAATAAAAGCAAATATTGCTATAAAGCCAGTCACGTGCCTTTTTTGTTCTCCCAATGCATATTAAAGTTATGTTTACATTACATTTGGTCTATTAAGCGTGCAAAGCATTATGTCTAAAAAAACCAGTGTATGTACCTTAATTAAAAAATACTTTACTGCTAAAAGGAATATGCTAGCCGTCATCTGAGCCTTCAGTGAAGCAGGCTTTTTGCTGGTGGAGGTTGCTGTTCGATAGCATCTAACCCACAGTAGAACTTTCAAAATTGGAGTCAGTCCACTCAGACCCTGCCATTGCTTTATCAGCTGTGTTTATGTAATATTTTAAATCCTTTGTTGTCATTTCCCAGCATCTTCACTGGAAGTAGATTCCATCTCAAGAAGCCACTTTCTTTGCTCATCCATAAGAAGCAACTCTTCACCCATTAAAGTTTTATCATGAGACTATAGTAATCCAGTCCCATCTTCAGGCTCCACTTCTAATTCTTGTTCTCTTGCTATTTCTACCGCGTCTGCATTTACTTTCTCCACTGAAGTCTTGAATCCCTCAAAGTCATCCATGAGGGTTGGAGTCAACTTCTTCCAAACTCCTGTTAATATTGATGATATTTTGACCTCTTCCCACAAATCACAGATGTTCCTAATGGCACCTACAATCCTTTCCAGATCCATCAAAGAAGTCACTGTCTATGGCAGCTGTAGCCTTACAAAATGTATTTCTTAAATAACAAGACTTGAAAGTCAGAATTATTCCTTGACACATGGGCTGCAGAATGCGTGTTGTGTTAGCAGGCACGAAAATATTAATCTCCATCAGAGCTCTTGGGCTACCAGGTGCATTGTCAGTGAGCAGTAATATTTTGAAAGGGCTCTTTTTTTTTTTTTTGCCCTGAGCAGTCGGTCTCAACAGTGGGCTTAAAATATTCAGTAAACCATGTTGTAAACAGATGTGCTGTCATCTAGGCTTTGTTGTTTCATTTATAGAAAACAGGCAGAGTAGATTTAGCATAATTCTTAAAGGCCCTAAGATTTTCAGAATGGTAAACGATCATTGGCTTCAACGACAGGTCACTAGTTGCATTAGCCCCTAACAAGAAAGCCAGTCTGTCCTTTGAAGCTAGACATTTACTTCCCTCTAGCTCTGAAAGTCTTAGATGGCATCTTCCTCCACTAAAAGGCTGTTTCATCTACACTGAAATTCTTATTCAGTGTAGCCACCTTCATTAATAACTTAGCTGGGACTTCTGGATACTTTGCTGCAGCTTCTACATTAGCACTTCTGCTTCCCTTTGCACTTTTATGTTATGGAGACGACTTCTTTCCTTAAACATCATGAGCCAACCTCTGATAGCTCCAAACTTTTCTTCTGTAGCTTCTTTACCTCTCTTGGCCTTCATAGAACTGAAGACAGTTAGAGCCTTGCTCTGGATTAGGCTTTGGCTTAAGGGAATGTTGTGGCTGTTTTGATCTTCTATCCAGACCACTAAAACTTTCTCTATATCATCAGTAAGGCTTTTTTGCTTTCTTATATCACTTGTGTATTCACTGGAGTAGCACTTTTAATTTCCTTCAAGAGCTTTTCCTTTGCAGTCACAACTTGTCTGACTGGCACAAGAGGCCTTGCTTTCAGCCTGTCTCAGCTTTCAACATGCCTTCCTCACTAAGCTTAGTTATTTCTAACTTTTGAGTTCAGGTAAGACACGTGAGACTCTTCCTTTCACTTAAACACTTAAGAGGCCATTGTAGGGTTATTAACTGTCCTAATTTCAGTATTGTTGTGTCTCAGGAAATAGGGAGGCCCAAGGAGAGGGAGAGAGACGGGGGAATGGCCTGTTGGAGCAGTCAGAACACACATTTATCGGTTAAGTTCAGTGTCTTGTATGGTTGTGGTTTGTGGCACCTCTAAACAATTACAACCGTAACGTCAAAGATGACAGATGACCATAAAAAAAAAAAAAAGAAAAAGTTTGAAATAGTGTGAGAATTACCAAAATGTGACACAGAGTCATGAAGCAAGCAAATGTTGGAAAAATGGCGCCTTGCTGGAGACAGGGTTGCCACAAACCTTCAATTTGTAAAAAATGCAATATCTGCAAAGCGCAAGAAAGTGGAACACAATAAAACGAGGTATGCCTGCATGTGTCACATTTAGTTATGTGTGATTTCTTGATGCAAATGTTTACTCTTTGTCTTGTCTTGTCTTCAAAGATCAGCATATACCAAGTGGGAAGACAGGAATAATAGTAGGAACTAGATTCTGTTTCCCACCCACTAATTGGAATGAACACCCAAGCTTTGTGATCACCGGTTTGTGTTGCTTAAAAAAAGTCAATAGCTACAAAATAATGAAAGAAGAAAAAAAGAGAACAAATGTGATATGACTTTGCTAGTTCATTTGAAGTTGAAAAATGTTAGGTCTTACCTCGTGTATATGCATTTCTGAATAAAGTTTTGAACCCTAGAAGCAAAAGCAACCCTTTAGGGATCAGCTGTCTCCTTCTCCCTTAGCATTTATCTTGATGTCCATCCAGAGTCTCTTATAAGCTCACTAACAAAGAAATTTCTGGCTACATGGCCTTTCTGCCCATATGTGTCAGTCACCCTGCCTAAAGATCATAGTCATTTCTTAGGGTAAAAATAAAGACCCACAATGTTGTGACTTGAAATCCATTTTAGAGTTATTGACTGTATTTCAGTCACATTTCTCTGACCATTTTTGTCTGCTGATTTCTGTATTATCTATTGGGGAAAACAAAACAAAAACCTCTTTGTAATTAGTCACATTAAAAGGTTAAACTCCTTAATGGGCTCCCTTTTCCCACTCGTAGCAGTATTTGTAGAGGAGTATCTTGGAAGTCTACTTCCAGTGGTCACTCTACCTATGGTAGTAATTCTTATAGGGAGTAATTTGGTGTACGTTGGTCTTTTCCACTGCTTTACCAAGCATTTGCATTTGTTTATACGTTATGTATTCTGAAAAAGCAACAGGAGGCAGTCTGAGAGTACAGAACAGAGAGGTGACCTTAAGACAGGGCCCAGAAGCCAGCTCACAGTTTCATGAAGGTATTCTCAGTAAATCTGAAAGCCACCTTCTCTACCTGTGGGATGCTCAGATGTCTGTCTCCTGGTTTCTGTCTCTAGAGCATTTGTTTACCTGAGCAACCTGCTGTACCCCGTGCCCCTGATTCACAGGGTGGCCGTTGTCAGTGAGAAGGGCGAAGTGCGGGGATTTCTCCGTGTGGCTGTGCAGGCCATCGCAGGTAGGCGCCCCTCTTCTGAAATGAGGGCCGTGGGTCCTCTGCCTCGAGACAAAGGAGGCCCGTTCCGTAAGGGCTGCGCTTCAGTGCAGACTGAAGAAAGCCTTTATTGCTTCCTTTCTAGCTGTTGTTCCCAAGTATCACGAGTAGATCCTGTTTGGTTTGGGCTACTGCTGTTTTGGAATAATGGGGTAAAGGGATCTCCTTTAACATGAAGAACAACCCTTGGGTTACCTTTATAAAAGTCATTTGCATTTTAAATGATGTACCTTAACTGCTTCAGAAATAACAGAGGATTTTCAGACGGTTTCTTGCCTAATTTTCTGTCAGGATACTTCTGCTAGACGTTTCTGTACTTTGGCTGCTGTTGTGCAATGTGTGGATCAAGATGTTGACACTTCATACTTTTTTCCAAGCTCCAGCCTACATTCTGAAGAAAGAATGTGGCTGTTTCCTGTAACGTTTCTGTTTTAGTTTCCAACTGCTGTGCTGTATTTAGTGACCTCTTTCAGCCTTTCCCTGTGGAAATGCATGATAGTCACCAGCGTTGAGCTATGGAGGTCTTCACAAGTACAGTCTAATATTTTCAGATATTTATTGAGTATTATTGAATATAATCTTGTCAAGTGAAGGGATCAGTATTTCTAAGTATGACATTCGAACAACATCAAGAATGAAACCAATCCTTTATTCATTAGTTTCATTCGAGCTAAGGAGGTGGTAAGTTTACCTGAGTAGAGTTGGAAGCAGCCTATTTGACTTTACTGCTTTGGTCTCTTTCTTTCTCATGCAAAAGACTTGTTCTTTAGTGTCTCCTCTTGTATTAAAGTTTGAGAACCCTAAAGCCCACTATCTCCTATTTATTTTTATTTTACTTTCCTATATATTTTTATTATTGTAATCCAATAGGAGTCATTCCTCCTTGTCCCCATATGTAGTCTCATCCTTGCTTTTTTTTTTCTTTTTTTTTTTTCCTCTACTTAGCGGACGAAGAAGCTCCTGATTATGGTTCTGGAATTCGACAGTCAGGAACAGCTAAAATATCTTTTGATAACGAGTACTTTAATCAGGTGAGAAATCTGCCAGGAAGAGGAAAACCTTGTGGAAGGATAAGGAAGTAGGCAGGTTTTGTAAGGAGGATGTTCAGCACTGGAGAGCAGTTCTGCCTAGAACTAAAAAGTATAGGTTACCATAGGATAGTTAATAGAATATGGGACATGTCTAACAATGACCGACGTGAGGGTAAAGGCCCAGCATTTATATTGTGTTGTATTGCCTTTTCTCAGGCAGCTCTTAATCCACATAACTTTTCAGTCACTATTATTTGTTGGGCAAATAAATATAAGTTACGGAAATGGGGGGGAAATATGTTGTCATACTACTTTATCATCTACTTACCCCTGCCTTGTTTTCAGAGTGACTTTTCTTCGGTTGCAATGACCCGTTCTGGTCTATCCTTGGAGGAGCTGAGGATTGTGGAAGGACAGGGTCAGAGTTCTGAGGTCATCACTCCTCCAGAAGAAATCAATCGAATGAATGACTTGGGTGTGTAATCAGAGTGTACTATGATTGCATATGTTTTCAAAGAGGGAAAAATACTGACCATTGTCAAGGAAGATAGTTGCTTTTATCATCTAGGGATGGAAAGGTACACTCTACTCTCTAAAAGGTGCTTTGTGTGTTACTTGAACCATATGTGTGTTCATTTGACCCTCTTTAGATTTGAAGTCAGGCACTTTGCTGGATGGTAAGATGGTAATGGAAGGATTTTCTGAAGAGATTGGCAACCACCTGAAACTGGGCAGTGCCTTCACTTTCCGTGTAACAGTGTTGCAGGCCAGCGGAATCCTCCCAGAGTATGCAGATATCTTCTGTCAGTTCAAGTAAGCCGCCCCTTTGCTCTGCCTCCCTAGGCTCTTATCCCGGATGATGTCCTTTGTGCACTATAGAGCGATGTAACACTTGCCAGGTAGTACACTCTTGAGAGAGAAATGACTACCAGCCACTGAAATAAAATGCTTTCTTCACTCAAGATGGGAGTAAGAACTGGAAACCTACAATGGAATGAAACAGTTCATTGTGGGGAGGAGTGTGGCCACATATCCTGCTAGAAGGTTTGGTTGTGGACTGTCCCCCTCTGCCAGGAGTATAGGATCAGATCCAGATGAGCCTACTTATTAGTCTTTTTAAATGCTCTTCGTGCTGAAATGTCTCGTTAATAAACAAGTACGAAAACAATGAATTATCCAACCGCCAATTATGCTTATTTAATACTTGGGAAAGGGAAAATGTAAGTCATTTAAAGAGCAGCAAAATTCTGCATCCGCTGAAAAAAAGCTAGTAAGTACGTAGAGAAGATGTGACAGGTTTCATTTCTCATCCACTTTCTAAGCATTTTCTATCCTATAACCCTCTGGAGCTCTGTGCTCTAGGTACTTTCGTCTCAAGACCTCCAAAAACAGTTTTTTGGAGAATCTTTAAGTTTTAATACCCCCAAACATCAATACGTCTTCAGTACTTGGAAAGGGCCACAGTACAAGAGAATGAAGTCTGAGCCACCCCATTCCTAAAGCCCACAGTTTGCCACTGGTGCCACCAAAAGGCTGCTTTAGATTTCTGCCATTCATTTCCCCTCAGTATGTGCCTTAGCCTTCCCTGGGGTCCTAAAGCAGCATTGCTTTTTACATAGATTTTAGCCAAGTCCTCAATTAAATGTGATTATTACATGGTAAGCCGCTAATATCATTTGCTGTAATTATAATTGATGAAATAGTATCTGTCCAGTGTAGGTTTTGCCCATTTAATGTGTTTTTGCTAATAGCCTCAGTTAGTAACTGATGTATTTTGTGGAAAAGACCTACTTGGTTAACTGACATCTGAAATGGCAATAGTGGTATGTTGACTTCTGTCCTAAAATCTCCTGAAAAGAGAGTAGCATCTCCACCTGGCATTCGCTCTGGAGGAAAGGGCATGTTGACTCATGCTGAAAGAAGACTCAAGTTCTTCTGAGGTTTTTATCAGCTCTCATCTGGCCTGCATAGGGAAAACAGAGCTGTAGAGCAATGTGAATGATTTCATGCGTCACCTCTGTGGAACCCCAGGATATTTGTGTGTGCTCCAAGCAGAGCCTTGTTGGAGTGTAGATCAGAGATCAGCTGATGCTCATGGCGCCTCTGGCAGGTACACTGTGTGGTCTGGAGAGGAAGAAATTGGAAGAAAAAAAGGAGTAAGAAGTAAGAGAAGGAAAGGGAGAGAGGTAAGGAGAAAATGAGAAGAAAGAAAATAGACGAGAGTGCACGTGGTGTGGAGTGCTATAGTGCCACAGCGGTATGTAGCATCAGCGATCTGGACGCCTGGCAGAAGTACACCACTGTCTTCGGGCTCCGTGAATTACAGTTGACCCTTGAGCAACTCAGGAGTTAGGGCACTGACCCTCCGCACAGTCAAAAATCCGACTGTGTATCCAGGGTTCCACCATATCCGCAGTTCCGCATCTAAGGATTCAACCAACTGCCGATTGTGCAGTACCCTAGTATTTACTATGGAAAAAAACCCATGTATAAGTGGACCCACGCAGTTCAAACCTGTGTTGTTCAAAGGTCAAGTGTAATTTGGAAGACTGGTAGTTCATGATCCTGGTCTTTCTACCCCCTACTCTAAGTGTTCTTGGACTTCCCTGGTGGTCCAGTGGTTAAGACTTCGCACTTCCACTGCAGACCCTGGTCGGGGAACTAAGATCCCACATGCCGCGTGGCACAGCCAGAAAAAAAAAAGTATTCTCTTATTTCCATTTTTTTCTTGCAGGAGTATGCGATGTCCTTCTGGTGCATATTTCTATCTGGCAGTAAATCTTTGAATTGAGTATTCTGTAATTCTCCACTTCTTTTTATGTCAGACTAATAATAGGGAGGGAGAGAGAACAATAAAATCTCATATTTATGAGAATAAGTCAACATAGCCCACTGACTCAAATATTTCAGGAGTATTTTCTACATTCAGAGCCCTCTGGGAGACACTGTCTTTTGGGGAGACAAGCAAATAAGTACATTATTACAAACAATGATATCATTGCTGTTGAAGAAAAATAGGTCTCTAGTGCTGTGGGAACATAGAGCTGTTTGAGTGAGTCAGGGGAGTTTTCCTGGAAGAGGTGATATTTGAATCTCCTCCTAGCTGGTCTTAGATAGACTCCCAGGCAAGTATGCTGTCCACAGGCTTTGATACTACCTTATAGAAGCTTTAATCTGCCAAATCTTTTCTGTACAAAATGGTTTCACAATTTTTATTTCAGTAAAAAACTTTTACAAGGGAATAGGAGTTCACTGAATTCACTGTTCATACATTCACAAGGCTAAGTGATAGGGTTAGTTGATTTTTCAGTCATTTTTGACATAAAAGCTAAAATGCTATCTGAGTGATATGGAAAATGTTCTCTACAAGGAAACGTAAATAACTTGACTCAGTTAAAGACTCTACTTAAGTAAGGTGCTACTTTCCAGTGGGATCCAAGCTGATCCTGATGAAACCATTAATACGAAATTCACGCGGGTCTTTTTTTTTTTCTCTTAAGCTTTTTGCATCGCCATGATGAAGCGTTCTCCACTGAACCCCTCAAAAACAATGGCAGAGGAAGTCCTCTGGGCTTTTATCATGTGCAGAATGTAAGTGACGTGGACGTTTTTGCCAAATGTTTTGCGGGTTTGTGGTACCTTGAAGCAGCTGGGGTGAGGCAGTCGTCATGTGTGGGGGCCCTTTGGCTTTCTCAGCTGAAGAAGGTTGATAATCTAAGCTGCTGTGTAGGGGGAGCTCTGTGATGAGAACAGACAGTGGAGGGAGCGGCCAGGGCCCTGAGCTAATCCTCAGTGGACAGAGCAGGCAGCATCTTCTCTGAATTACAGTGGGGCCTGTGAGTAGCCTGGGGGTTGGTCTGCCAATAAATTCTTTGTCAGTTTGAATATAGTGAGTTGTTTTAGTGTTTCCTTCCTAGAATAATAAGCATGTTGCATATGAGTTTTGTTAAATATGTTATTCTTTACACCATAAGAGACAAATAATTTGGTTGCAATTAATGTAGAAACTATGAAATACATTTTGTAGCTAAATTAAGATTCAGAATCTGTTTCCTTGCAGCTGATTCTATGATTAGCCCTCTAATGCCCCTTACAACTCTCTCATAAGTGGAATAAGAAAACAGACCTTCTATCTCTTCTAGAAAGATTTGCTCAACTCTGTTCAAAAGTCGTGATCCTCATTACAATAGCTAACATTCACTGAGAGCTTATTTTGTGTCAGTCATTGTTATAGGTGTGTTTTTGTGTCTTAATTCATTTAATCCTCACTCTTATGCCATATACTATCATAATCCCCACGTTATAGTTGAGATTACCGAGGCAGAGAGCACTCGAAGTCACTCACCAAGGTTACAAAGCTAGGAAGAGGCAGAGGTGGGGTTTGAACCCAGGGAGACGTGGCTCTAGCATCCAGGAGCTTCACTACTGCTTGAACAGTCTTGTTCTCTTGCCAACCATAATCCACTCCCTAAAATGCGAGAGGAAAGAGCAACTCCAGAAATGGAACAAGCAAATACAGAACACACTGTTTTCTTTTTGATGTTTAATTGTATAAATATGAGCATGCCTGTATATGATAAATATTGATTGGCTCCTGTGCACAAGGACTGTGTCTGACGCCACGGGGGGGTGCTCAGATGGATCACAGGGTAGATTATGCCTCCGAAGAGCTTAGAATTATGATAGGGGAAATAAATGCATATTTAAACTGTAGTGATACAGGATATAGAAACATTCGAAAGTTATTCATTAAATGCAACGGGAGTAGAGAAGGGAGAGTTATTTCTACTAATGGGAAGAGTCTTTTAAGCTACATTCTTTGTTGGGGGTGGATGTTTTTGTAGAGAAAGGAGGTGGGGGAACTTCCTGAAGACTGTAGTGTAAATAAGAAAAGGTGGGTCACGCTTGGCACTGTACCTGGCACAGAGTCTGCAGTCGTGTTTTTCATACTGTTGTTGCCATTTGAGCTGGGCCTTGAAGTACAGGGATGACAGAGGTACAGAGATGTGGGAAGGCCTCCCAGGCACGGCTGAAGCCTGGGCCAGCCCTCAGGCACGGTGGAGGAGAGAGCAGGTGAAGGGAGCAGCAGATTGAGTCCAAACATTGTGTGAAGGGCAGCAGAGGGGCCAGAGGTCATTTGGGGCAGACAGTGGAGGGTGTTGAATGCCTGAAGCTTGGTGAAGTTAACTGTAGAACGAAAACCAGAGAAGAGCCCCTCTCTTTTGGTGTGAGAGGCCTTCATAGTAAAATTCCCAGCACATACTGGGTACTCAAAGTGCTGTAGTGCTGTTTGCAGCAAAAATGTGTATTTTCCTATAATAAATCTTTCGCTAATCTAGGTTGCCTTTATTCCTTATTAGATTGCAGTGGAGGTGACGGAATCATTTGTGGACTATATCAAAACCAAGCCTATCGTGTTTGAAGTCTTTGGGCATTATCAGCAGCACCCACTTCACCTGCAAGGACAGGAGCTTAACAGGTTTGGACCGAATGAGCAAAGATTTTTGTTATTGATATTATTGTTGTTGTTATTGTTGTTACTGTCACTTGCTGGAAAAGAAGAAATCTTTTGAGGAATTAAGATAGGTAAATAACAGTTTTATATATTACCCTATGTTTCCATTTCAGAAACATCACCATCTTTCTTCTAAGCCACCCAGTCACTAACTGTAGGTAGAGCAAACTGAGTTTTGCCCAGGTGACCTTGAGTACTGTCTTTTTGTAGGAAGAGACTTTGAATAGGATAGAAAGTTGGGGTGATAGGGATATAACCTGAAAGTTGTGTATAATTGGTCCTAACCGCCCAGAACTTTATGAAGCATAAAGCTACTATGAAGCGTGTGTCTCTAAGTGGAGACATCAAAATTGGGGAGGAGGACAATGATGGGGACTTCGGGATGATGGCAGAGTGTCCTTGTTAACAGAACAATTTTTCTTATTTATTAGCTCTGACTTACAAGGGGACTTTTATCAAAATGTCTTAGCCTCAGTTTTACTGTGTGGGTTTATATCTGATATCTGATAAGGTACCAGAGTTGAAAGTACAAATGATCCATTTTTAAAGGGGATTTAAACACGCCACTAACACCAGCATGGGACTGTTTAGTCTTGAAGAACTTTTGTCTTCCTTTGCAGTCCACCCCAGCCATCTCGACGATTCTTCCCTCCGCCCATGCCACTATCCAAGCCAGGTGAGCACAGCTGTGTTCTTTGTATGATGTACATCTCTTATTCTGAGTGACTTTTCAGATAAAAAATCATATTCAAATTCCTACTCCACTTCTGTGCATCCTTGTGTGTTCCGGTGTCCAGTAGGGACGAGAATTGTTGGTTCCTGATGGAAATAAGAGGTTCCAAACAATAGGGCTCTATATCCCCGCCGATACTGTGGTCTTCTTACTGCAGATTTTGATAAGCTCCATGCTCCTAAATCTCTCTGCTTTGTGTGTAACTCCCTTTAACTGTCAGGTGACTGGGCACTCCTTTGCATATTACGTTTATTCCGCATGTTCATGTATCCTGTTCTGATTTTTCTTTGTTTATTTTCATCCCTTTTCCTCGTTGCCCACTTGCCTCATTCCCACCCCGCCCTGTGCTCATTCTCCACCTCTGTGCTCCTCGCCTCCGTCCTGCCTTCAGACCATGAGAGAAAGATTGAGCTGATTCGGTTTCTCATATCTGACTATGTGAATGTGCATGTGTTGGACACATTTTCTGAGCACGCCAGTGTGCTCGCATCCTCCGCCATTGCCACCTTCCAGGATGAGGCTGACCCAATGCCGCCTTTTCTCTTTCTGCCAGTTCCCAGCCGCCAGACCGAGAGGGTACCTAAACGAGATGGTTAGTAGCTAAAATTAGCTCTGCCTTAGATTTAGAACCATCCTCAGAGGCTGGTCCTAAAGCCTGGCTCTCCGTGTATGAAACACCGACGTTTCTGTTTGCTACTTGACCTGCATGTAGAGTTCAGCACATTGTCAAGATCATATCACATTTCCTTCAGAGAGATTTTTAGGAAGCACCTTCTCTATTTATGCCCCTTTCACATCATCCAGGGGGGTGGGGGGGGCTCCTTATATTTGTTGGTGTGGATTCTTTGCAATGGTATTTTTAATTTTAAAGGATTTTTTACTGGTAGCTGGCTTTTTGTAATGCTCTAGTTTTGCTTTCTGACCCTCAGATGCCCACCAGAGCCATTAACCCCCTGTTACCTTCTTGACTAGCATCATCACCAGCTTACCTGGAATTCAGCTGGGGTGAACAATGCTGATAGGCCATGCCTCTGAATAGCACTGTATGAGTCACACAGGCCCTTTAGATGCATTGTGTCCGTGGATCCTCACAACATCTTTTTAGATAGTAGGCAGGATATTATGATCTTCATTTTCTAGTTGAGGAGACAGACTCCCAGAGGTTAAGTGACTCAACCAAAGTTTCATAGCTAGTTAGTGGTTGAGCGATAATTAGATCCCAAGTCACTGGACTCACACCACTGCTCCCAGGTTCAGAGCAGAGAGCCCTCTTTGTATTGCCAAGATTTCAGAATTTCTACATAGTGTTTCAAAATGCCCACCATGTGGAATCTGAAATTCTTGAAAATACGGGGGTTTTGGCTAATATATTTCATCAGTACAGATAAGAATATGGAATTCACATCTGAAGAAAATGAGTAACATGAGATCATTTACAGAATCCTGTATTTACAGATGAGACCAGTGGTTTCCAAACTTGTCCACACATTAGAATCACCTGGGGGGCTTCAAACCTCTCAGAGGGCTGAGTCCCACCCCTAGAGACTGTGATTTAATTGGCTGGCGGTGTGGCCTGGGCCATCTTTAAGATCCCCAGGTGACCCTCATGTGCAGGGAGGTTCAGGAACCACTGGGTTGGAGGGTGGGTCTTTCCCGCCACAGCAGCTTTGATGAGGCCCTGTGATGAGCGAGGCTCGCCCCACATTGCCTGTCCCACATTGTTACCGTGCTCTGCATGCTGCAAATGTGAGAGTCTAAGGAAGGTTTTTTTAATGGTTTTGTGAGCACATTTACTCTGCATCAAACCTGTTTTCTCATCATTGGGTAGTTTGTTGAGAGGGAAAAAGATGCTGACTCTTCCGTTTTCCTTGTTCTCTGAAGTTAGAGGTACTGCTATAGTTGACGGTGAAGTTTCTCTGGCTCTTCTGCACTGAAATCTATCCCCTCACTCTCGCTGCCTTTCCCAAGTGTGTCCTTGAAGACTGACATTAGAGAAGCTTATACCTTTGCTGAGTAGACTTGGACCAAATTTTAACATTTTCCAAAAACTTTTAAAAGTTCCAGCCACCAAGTTAAATACCATGAGCAAAACCAGCCTTGGCCAGAGCATGAGCAAGTACGATCTTCTGGTTTGGTTTGAGATCAGTGAATTGGAGCCTACAGGAGAGTAAGTCCAACTTTATAAATTTTTAAATATGACAACTTTTCCAAAATTAGAAAATGTAATTTTGAGTCTCTCGTCTTTGGGTTCACAGAACATTGTCACATTCCAGTTTTGAACTGAATTTGGAGTGGGGAGGGTCTTTATATTATTCTTTGAATCAGATGTTTGTCAGAGAACTGTCTAGTATGATAATGTACCTTCTTGTTAGCAATAGCAAGATCATGAAGAATGGCGCTTTGCTATGAGGGAAGACAACCTGCAAAGTGGGTTTTAGCAGCAGCAAAGCAAAGGGAGTCAGAAGCATGTTGCACATAAAAGGGCCAAAGGCATATCGATATGTCAGGGGATTAGGGGACAGAATGTTTCTGTAGACCAAGGTTTCTCAGCCTCTCACTACTTGGGGCCAGATGGTTCTCTGTTTTTGGGGGTTGTCCTGTGCATTGTAGGATATTTAGCTGCATCCCTGGCCTCTACCCATAAGATGCCAGTAGCACCTCCCCTCCTGCTGTGACAACAGACATTGCCAGATGGCCCCTAGGGGTCAAAATTACCCCCAGTTGAGGACCACTGGCCCAGATCAAAATGATCAGCATCAGCTTACTCTCTCTGTATGAGCTGTGTTAGACTAAGTGACGAATGTAATTACTGTTTATAGTTGTCTCAGAAATGCTTTTGAAAAACACAAAAGAGATCCCTCTCCCGAAACAGAGGCAAGGGGCTGTATCAGTTAGTGTAAAGGGTAGGGGATAAATGTTATCTTAATGATCCTCTATTTATAATGCTAGGTAATACCATTATGATCACCTCCATAAAACATTTATTGGGTTCCTACTGTGTGTGAGGTTTGGCTCTATCGATCCTATATAGAGTTGTCAGTAGTGACATTGCTTCGAGGAATTTGACTTTCCACAGACAGATCTATAATGTGATTATAACTTGCATTATGAGGGAGCAGTAGTTACAGTAAATGGTTTCTACTGAGTTAATTGCTTTCTGATTCTTAAAAAATGATCTAGAATCTGAAATTATCTCTTTCTTATCTCCTGACACTTGCCATTGCAGTTATATGTTATTTATGGAAATATCTGTTAGACAGAGAGCTGGGATTGGAGCCAAAAGATGTTACTGCCCTATGAATACTTCAGTCTAGTCAGGATGATGAGACATACATATGTGGAAAGGTTTACTAAATGCATATGACTGTCCAATTAAATGTCCACCCCAGATGGTGAGAAAGACATGGGATCAGGGTTTAGAAAACAAAGACCACTGAGGGCTGGAGTGACCAGGGAGGACCTTGCAGGTGAAGTTTCACTTAGCACAAGCATTCTGTCTAACTCCTTTCTTTTACATTTCTGTTTTTATAGGTATATTCCAGCTGTGGTTGACCATACAGCAGGCTTGCCCTGCCAGGGGACATTTTTGCTTCACCAGGTACTAATGAAGGAGCAAAAGAGGGCTTAGAAGGGAACACCAAAAAAGTTAGAATAAGAAACATAACTCTCTGTTTCTCTGCTTTTTTTAATCTCCATTTCAAGGGTATTTGGAGGTCAGGGGACAATGCCCCATCATTTTTTTTTCTCCTTTCCTTAATGTTTCTCAAACCTTGGCTTATATTTATTGATATATACCCTGGCTTTTATGTGTAAATATATATATATGGGGTTTTTTGGGGGTTTTTTTTTGCGGTACACGGGCCTCTCACTGTTGCGGCCTCTCCTGTTGTGGAGCACAGGCTCCGGACGCGCAGGCCCAACGGCCATGGCTCACGGGCCCAGCCGCTCCGCGGCATTGTGGGATCCTCCCAGACCAGGACACGAACCCGTGTCCCCTGCATCGGCAGGCAGACTCTCAACCACTGCGCCACCGGGGAAGCCCCGTAAATATATTTTAAAAGAGCTATCTTGAAAGACTTTGTGTCGTTCAGTTACGTAGTAATTTGTGCAGCTTCCATGTTATTTTATACAATTTTCACTTGGTGATGTTTGGAAACCCTGCTTTCACAGCCAAAAGTTCTTAATGGAGATTGAAGATGAAGGTTTCAGTGGACTAAAAATCTGGCCATGAAATGTAGGTCCCCCTTTGGCAAATCAAAAGTAGCTTTAGTCAGTGCCCAAAAGTGCTTATGAGCCAGATGGGCACACTCGGGGACTTTCAATCTGGGCATCGGTTCTTAAAAGCCATATCAGAACCTGGCTCTTCCTCAGTCCCTGACCTGTGTCCCTTTGTTCAGAATAGCAGTGTGGACAGCATTTCCCCTCCCCCTCCATACCTCCCCTTCCTGCCCATCAGACAATCCAGAAAACAACAGACAAGAGGAAATAAGAGATTGTCCCAGCTAAATTGCAGCCCTGCTCCATTATCTAGGGCATCCAGCGAAGGATCACAGTAACCATTATCCATGAGAAAGGGAGTGAACTCCACTGGAAGGATGTCCGTGAGCTGGTGGGAGGTGAGTATGTTCCAGCAGCTGAGGACGGGCCTTAGCGGAGTGACTGCTCCCTGTTCGGAGCACAGGGAGTGTGCGGAAGGCTGCGCTGGAGAGCGTGACTGTCAGAAGAGAGTCCTTGAGTTGGAAACTACTCTTGTTTCCCAGCTCCCTTCATCAGTTATTCAACCTGCCATTGTTTTTCTCAGTGCCTGTGGGAGCAGTTCTGGGCCCGAGGCTGTGAGAGGGCCTAAGAGAAGTCTGCTCCTTGTGAGCTTGGGGTCTAGTGAGGAGACAGCGTGTGTGCATGTACAGAGCAGTTTGATGAGTGAGTACCAAATGAGAACAACTGAAAGACCTGTGCTGAAAGAGTTGCCGACAAAAAAGATCCAGGAGAACTGGGTTAGCTTGTGGGAGATGATCTGAGTAGATTTGAGAGAACTTAGAGGGTTTCGTTTTTCTGCAAGCATTTGGAATTAGAGTCAGCAATGTCTAACGTGCAAATGGCTAGAAATCTGTGGCCAGAGTGGGGAGACGAAACTAAAGCACCATGAGAGGAAAGAGTGGCCAAACAGCATAAGCTGTAGAACGAGAGCCCGAGGCAGGGGGCCTGAACCTAGTTTTGCCATGGACCCCTTTGGCAGTGGTGAAGCCTCAGAATTATGTTTTTAAATGTAGAAAATAAAGCACTTAGGACTACAAAGGGAACTACTAATATTGAAATACAATTGTTAAACTACTAAACAAATTTGTAACATAAGCTCTTCAATGATGTGGTCAATAAGCAGCAGGTCTAATTTCTATCATTTCAAAGTGGTGACGAATGTCAAGATACTTCACATTAGTGTGATATGAAAACATCTGTGATTTCTGCTGGGGACAGAGGTATGGGTACTGCTGATTCTCCTGTGGTTTGTGCCCTCCCCTCATAATTGCAGGGAAAGGCAAATTTCAGTTAGAGGTTCCTGAAAATAAAGTTGTAATTTTTTTTTCCCGTCCAGTTCAGACCTCCTGAATTCTAACCATAAACACCTTGCATATCTGTGGACCAGATTAAGAAGGCCTGGAAGGAAGATTATACTCTGTCCTATCTGGGGCAGTGGTTTTCAAGCTTTTCAAGATTAATTATTACATAAAACAAGAGAGATGCTTTCTGACCAGAAAGGGTGGGGTGCAGAGGCAGCAGTTAACTAAGGCTTCTCTATAACCCTATGGCTTATTATTTTTATAACAAACATGAAATGTGGCAGGTGCTTTTCTGAATGCTCTAAAAATATTAGTTTATGTAACATAACAAACATATAATATGATCATAACAATCTTATAAGGGAAGAATTGTTATTCCCACTTCACAGGTGAGGAAAGTGAGGCTCAGAGGTTGAGCATATGCCCCGGCCGCACAGATAGTTAGTGTTGGAGCTGACATTTGAACCCAGGCAGTCCTGCTCCAGAGACTGTGTTCTTAACCTCTATGCAGTGCTGCATCCCCTACTGTTATTTGAAAACAGCATTGTAAGATTTTGAAAAAGAAAGTGGTGTAATGAAGGCAGTGGCTTAAGAAGTTTGTAGAAGGTGAGTGTGGGATGGCTTGGAAAGGGGGAGACGTGAGAGCAGTAGGGAGACCAGTTAAGTGGCTGTTGCCATGTCTGAGATCAGAAGGGGATGACCTTCGTGAGCAGGGCAGTGATGTTGGAAATTAAAGCTGAGACATATATGAGAAGCTCTTTGAACAAAGAGTAAGTTTTCACCGTTGGCTAAATGTGGGATGTAAAGAGGAGATAGAATATGGAGAAGAATGGAAGGCCAAGAATTACAGAATTAGACTGTAGGATTATAACTGACCAAACAACGCTTCCGGCACCTGAAATTACACAGAGATTTGACAGTCTCTTTTTGGCCTAATGAATTACCGCTTTGTTTCTATTTATTTATTTATTTATTTATTAAAATCAGTTGATTTTTTAAAAAATAATTAATTAATTTATTTTTGGCTGTGTTGGGTCTTGGTTGCTGTGCGCAGGCTTTCTCTAGTTGTGGCAAGTGGGAGATACTCTTCATTACGGTGCACGGGCTTCTCACTGCAGTGGCTTCTCTTGTTGCACAGCACAGACTCTAGGCGTGCGGGCTTCAGTAGTTCTGGCTCCCGGGCTCTAGAGTGCAGGCTCAGTAGTTGCGGCGCAAGGGCTTAGTTGCTCTGCGGCATGTGGGATCTTCCTGGACCAGGGCTCGAACCCGTGTCCCCTGCATTGGCAGGCAGATTTTTTTTTTTTAAATAAATTTATTTGTTTATTTATTTATTTTTGGCTGCATTGGGTCTTCGTTGCTGCACGTGGGCTTTCTCTAGTTGCGTTGAGCGGCAGTTACTCTTCGTTGCAGTGCACGGGCTTCTCACTGCGGTGGCTTCTCTTTTTGCGGAGCACGGGCTCTAGGTGCACGGGCTTCAGTAGTTGCAGCACGCGGGCTCGGTAGTTGTGGCTCACGGGCTCTAGAGTGCAGGCTCAGTAGTTGTGGCTCGCGGGTTCTAGAGCGCAGGCTCAGTAGTTGTGGCGCACGGGCTTAGTTGCTTCACGGCACATGGGATCTTCCTGGACCAGGGCTCGAACCCGTGTCCCCTGTATTGGCAGACGGATTCTTAACCACTGCGCCAGCAGGGAAGTCCTACCACTTTGTTTTTAAACATACCCATGTTCTGGTTTCTTTCTTCTTTCTCTCAGGCCGGATTCGGAATAAAGCTGAGGTGGACGAAGCCACAGTTGATGCCATCCTCTCCTTAAATATCATCTCTGCCAAGTACCTGAAGTCTTCCCACAACTCTAGCAGGTGGGGCACCCGGGGAATGTGGTGAGTCAGCCCTAGGGGGGGTTGATTGATTCACTGTAGATTCCTTGTTCATTAATGACTCTCCCCTTCTCACTTCAAAGTTCCCTGTTTCCTCCCCTGTCCGCCCTGCTCTTCAAAAATAAAAACATAAATCATTGGAGGTACTTGTATGTGATGATACCCCCAGAGAATGGAAATGTTCTATCCCCTGGGGAGTTTGAGTAGATGTAATACAGTGACAGAGAAAAAGCAGAAAAAGAAAACTCAGCATGCCACCCAAGGGTTTAAAAGTACAAATTAATTACGGCTAAGACTAAATGTTTTCCTATGAAGTGATTGCTGTGGAGAAAGACCTCTCGGCCTGGGGTGTCATGGGAGCATGCCCTCCAAGGTATAGTGAACCCTCTTGTGTTCATCTTTGCTGCTGCCAGTATCGGCTCAAGGAGTCTCAGTATCTGCTTTTCATTTTCCTTTATGCATAAAGGCAATAAATTATTATAAACTCTTCTAAGATTGGCTGCTATAAATAATGAATTTTATTTTAAATTAGTTTCCCTTAGAATTCCATTTTATAATCAAGTGATGACAATGCATAAAGTACCTAGCCGTTCTACATTCCCGTGTCAGACTGGAAATAAATCTGCTGGGGCGCTCTTACCTCCCTGGGAAAGGAGTCCCGTCATCGTGCACAGAGACTCCCATTTCTCTACGTGGTGAGGGCTAGGAAACAGGAGTGGCTGTGTGTTCTAATGTGGGCTCAGAACTCAGCCTTTGAATTACAGGAATTCTCTGTGGTCTGCCTGTTCCTAAAAAAGTTGCTCACATGTGTTGGCAAGAGGGAGAGGAAAAATGAGACAATAAGCAGAAGCAGAAATGAAAAGTTCGGGCCAGGATTAATTTCTTTACATTGTTTCTTTATGTTACTGTTTTGCATGGGAGTGAGGAAAAGGAAACAAATGTCTGTTTGCTTTTTGCCAGTCAGAGGAGCTGGCAGAAGCTGTGGACACAAAGGGAAGGTGGGTGAGAGGGTGTGTACCTATGTGGAGGGGGTGTGGCAGAGGTAAAGTAGGGTGCTTTGACCCCCGCCTTGGCCTATTCCTGGGCAAAATCTTGAACAATACCATTTCTCTGAAGTCAGCATTAACCCCACATAGCGTTCCCTCTTCTGCCAGACATTTACAGCAAGTATTCAGCTGGCATTCACCACATTTTCCTTGCAACTATGAGAAATATATCTTAAACTTCCCTATGGTACTTAGCAAAACAGGGAAAAATGGTGTTTGGTTGAAGTGCTGGTTATGTTAAACTTGCCTACATTAGAGTAACCTTCAAAAGTCCTTTGATTCCTGTCCGGCAGCGTGTCACATGCTGTAGAAGATGAATTTGGCTTTGTTAGAAGCAGTTTATCTTTCCCAGTAGAAGCTTAGAGTTAATCAAAAAAGTTGCTGGGACTTCCCTGGTGGCGCAGCAGTTAAGAATCTACCTGCCAACGCAAGGGACACAGGTTTGAGTCCTGGTCCAGGAAGATCCCACATGCCGCGGAGCAACGAAACCTGTGTGCCACAACTACTGCGCCCACGTGCTGCAAATACTGGAGCCCGCGTGCCTACAGCCCACGTGCCACAACTACTGAGCCCGTGTGCTGTAACTGCTGAAGCCTACGTGCCTAGAGCCCGTGCTCCACAACAAGAGAAGCCACCACGGTGAGAAGCCCATGCACTGCAATGAAGAGTAACCGCTGCTCGCCGCACCTAGAGAAAGCCTGCATGCAGCAACAAAGACCCAACACAGCCGAAAAGGTTAAAAAAAAAAAAGTTAAAAAAAAAAATTGCTAAAGTCAAGAGTAATAAAAAGAGGAATTTCCCTGGTGGCGCAGTGGTTAAGAATCCACCTGCCAATGCAGGGGACACAGGTTCGAGCCCTGGTCCAGGAAGATCCCACATGCCGCAGAGCAGCTAAGCCCATGCGCCACAACTACTGAGCCTGCGCAACTACTGAAGCCCGTGCGCCTAGAGCCCGTGCTCCGCAACAAGAGAAGCCACCGCAATGAGAAGTCCGTGCACTGCAAGGAAGAGTAGCCCCTGCTTGCCACAACTAGAGAAAGCCCACGCACAGCAGCGAAGACCTAACACAGCCAAAATATAAATAAATAAAAATTTTAAAAAGAAGATACAGACTTTAAACACTTGTTTTAACTTAAAGTATATAAATGTACATTAATTTGTCAAGCTCTTGCTATAGGGCCAAGGCCTTTTCTTTAATTGTAGGCTCATTTATTAGACTTCTGACTGTCTTTCTTGCAAAGCCACACCCATAATTCATCACCTATTTTTTCAATTTGGTGGAACTAGAAACCTGTGAATAAAATCTAAGTGCAAAATCCTTTAAACTTTTTATCATATATCATCAAAATTTTATTTCCCTCTTTCTTTTACATTGATCTCACCCAAACTTAACAGCTGTTTTTTAAACAATTCACCATTATCAAGTCTTTTTTAAATGTTCAATTTATTTTTCACACTAAGTTTCCACACTTAGTTTTGTTTCACACTAAGCAAAAATTCTTTTTGCCCTCATGTTTCAGTGATTTATCTAATATTTAATTAAATTAGATAATTATAATAGCAAATGCAACCACATAAACAGGCTTGTGGTACTGACACTTGAGAAGCATGAAACTCGGCTCTTCGGAGCAAATTTTCTGGGCGATGAGCTACCTCTTTATTTTAGAATAATGTTCAATGAGAAATGGACGTCAGTCTATACATTGTAGGGATGTGGAGAGCATAAGTTCATTTGGTAAGTGGCTAAATGGAGTTTGGTCAAGAGAGCTTTTGTTCTTTTTGCCTAAGGTTTAATGTTTAAAGTTGAACTTACAGAACTCCAGTTGGGTGTATTACATACGTAATTAGAGGGCTCTTGTGATATATTGATAGTGGAGCGCAGCTGACAAGGGCCATTACTCCTTTTCTCCCCAGCCCTGCGTTTCTGTTACCTACTGACTTGTTTTTCCCTTAACTCCACAGCAACTTCCTACCATTTCCAATAGTAAGTCACCTCCTAAAGGGATGTTAATAGAGGTGGTCTCCACTCTCCCTTCTGTGCCCAGCATTTCCTTAACTGAACGTCTCAGGAGAGGGACCCATGTCATTGTAAGCCCTTTATCAAATTGTGTCCCATGGAATTCTCTGTTAATTGTTTGTCCACTTGAATTCACTTTTGCTTATCAGCAAACTTGTGTTTTTATATATATATTTTTTTCTCTCTCCTCTCTCTCTCTCCCTCTCTTTTTTCCTTTTTTTTTCTTTTGCTGCACTAACAAAAGCTTTTTCTGTGTTTTTACAGGCTCTTTCTTGATAAGGATATTCCTAGGTATTTTCTGTTTGCTTTTTTTTGCACATAAAGATTCTAGTTTATCAGAATGCTTTATGTCTTATGTAGCTTTGACTGCTATTTTAATTTAATAGTTTTCCGCCATGTAAACTTGCGCCCACCTAAGATAGAGCAAGACCTTATTCTGCACCCTTGTGCCCTGGGTTTTTCTGATGCATGTATAGTTTCACATGTAGGCTCTTAAGTAATTTGTAGAGTTCTTAATTATTTTCTCATTCCATTTAGTAAACTTGCCCATTTTATTCTATGCCCCTTCAAGTTTTTCTCTTCCACATTACAAAGTAGAATGTTACTCCCCTCATTTCATAAGGAATCTCAGGCTTGCATAATTGTTCACTTTTTTCTTCGTTTTGTCCTGTGTAGTAGTAGAGACCGATTTAGTTATTTGAGTAGCTGAGTCTGTGAGAAATATTTTTTTTTATTTTTAGACATTTCTCTTTCTCCTGTCAGGACTGCTTGTCTCATCTATTTATTTTCTGCTTTTGGAAAAGAAAAAGTTCCTGGTTCAGTAGTAAAGGAAATTTTCCCCCATCTCTCTCTTCGTCTCATTTAGGGAAGAAAACTGAAGGAAGTGATACATGATAATTTAGCCTAAGTGTTTTTTTAAAGATGCACATACACCGCACACGACACATACGCACACACACATACAGACACACACATACATATACTCACACACTGCCGTTGTCCGGAACATCTTGAGAAATCCATTTGGGATTATATCCTGACCACCTTAGCGCCATACAGGACAGCATGTCTCAGGACTCGGCCCTGTTTCTAACTCCAAATTCTCTTGCTAGCTTGATTTCATTGACATTTCTCTTCAGTCTCGGTTGTATTTCTTACGACCACCTCTCAAGAGTTGCCACCCTTGGTGAGTATTTCAAAAGAATGTGCTGCAGTAACTCCCAGGCACCAAACAAAACAACAAAAAACCCCACCTTTTTCCCTCCATCCCAGTACAGGGAGATTTTAGCGATGTCAGAAGTTTTCTGTTAGCCAAGTTTCTGCCAGTGAAGTTTCCTCTTTAGGTTAAGTGAAAACCAGAAAACAGAAATGTGAAGAGGCTTTCTCACACAAATTCAAAACATCTGCCTCAGTGGAAAGGGAATCTTGAACCCTGATTACTGGCAGCAGGAGATGCTTAGGTTCTGGCGTGGAGCTTGATGAGTGGCGGGTTCCAGGCGGCAGTGAAGTGCTTGTTGCTGTCAAGTGTCTCCAGGGCCCTCGCCCTGAGGAGGGGCCTCGCTTCACTCTGCACGGGGTGTCCAGACCTGCAGTGCGACAGGCAGGCCCCATTCCAGGCACCTCGGCAGACCCTGGGACACAATAGAAGAGCAGTCTCAGGGACAGGGCCCTCAAGTGGCTTCTGCCGAAGTAATGGATTTCACCACCCAATATTAGAATTTGTCTTAAACCAAATTACAATTTAGATGTGATCGAAACAGAGCTTTGTGGATGCATAAAGGGTTCTCTGCTGAGCCCAGTGAGCCCAGGAGCTGGGGAAGGGCTTCTGTCATCCTTTGTTGTGGTTGCTGTTTGGGTCTCTTTGTTGCTTTGTCCATCTTTGTCCTGTTAGTTGTCTCTGTATTCCTTTGGTGTATTTGTAGAGAATTTACTTGACCCATACACACTGCCTCAAAAGCTAGATGTCTGAGAGAGTGTCACGTACAGCCGAAGGCCCTTGGACAACACGGGTTTCAACTGCGCGGGTCCGCTCGCGTGTGGATTGTTTTCAGCAGTAAGTACCACAATACTACGTGATCCGCAGTTGGCTGAATCGGTGGAGGCAAAACCTCGGGTACCGAGGGCCGACTGTAAGTTATGCACAGATTTTTAACTGCATGGAGGGTCAGCCCCCTAACTTACCCTGTTGTTCAAGGGTCAACTGTACTTCAAGAAGACTTAGATCTAGAAGTAGCTACAAGATGAAATAATCAGGCTTCAGACACTGGCACTCAGAGGATGAGGTGTGGTTACGGAGTTCATTTAAGTATTGTTTTCTCTGTTTATTTCTGGAGAAAGAAGCATGGAGATGTGTTTAAAGAGAAGGTATGCCAGCTATTTGTCATGGGACACCTAGAAAAGATAGCTGCAGTGAGATTACCATTTGGGAAGGAGTGAGGAGGAACGTACTGGGCAGGGGAGAAGGTGTGCAGAACTCTAGATGAATTGGGTGGGGTGTATTACACGTGCAGAGAGCTAGTGGTGATGGGAAGCTCACTCTGAAGGGGTGGACGAAGTGTCTTCCCCAACAGTCCTAACGGGGGTCTGAGGGAGGGACACGGGGGGTCGAGTTGGGAGTTGATCTGTGACACTGCTGTTGAACTCAGGACAGTGCTTCAGGTGAGACTTGCTGAACTGGAAGGTTTAATGCCAAGTAGGGTCTATGGTGTTTTACTAGTAAGAGGGAAGAGAGATATTAAAGCAACTTTAAAAACCAGTTTATGGGTGTTTATTAAATAATCAAGCTTCTAGTTATTTGAATGTAAGATTCTTATGTGAATTTTTTGGAAAACTGATAAGTAGTAGTTGGCTAGCTCTGGTGTAAAAAATCATTCTCTTTTGCTGAAATGTCAGCTAAGAATAACCTCTTATTCTTCTATTTAAAACAAGTCTCTCTATACTGTTTCTTTCATGAACCCTCCCAGATGTGTTTGTGACATTTCTGAGGCTCAGCAGAGTGAGATCGAGATACAAAGACTGCAGCTTCCAAATGACTGAATCTTTGCTTCCGTCCCTCATCACTGACTGACAGAGGAGCTTACTTAGTCTTTCTTTCCTGTTTTAGTTTCTGTTGATACTCATTTCTCCTTTTCATCTTAATCCCTTCAATTGATCTCAATTGATTTTTATGTTTATAGGCGGAGGAGAAGCAGGCTTGTCAAAAAACAAAAAGCATAGCTTAAGTGTTCCTTGACGATGGGTGGGGGGCAAGAGCATGGGCGCCTGCCTTTCCCTCCTCGAAGGCACAGGTTCTGCTCTGTCGTTAGACTTTGGTAAGTTGGAAATGCTGGTCGGTGTGGGATTCTGCAGCATTACTGACAATGGCAGTGGCTGGACTAAGGTGACTTCAGCTTCTTCTGGATGACTCCCTCTTGCCTTTTTGACTTTAGGACCTTCTATCGTTTCGAGGCCGTGTGGGATAGCTCCCTCCATAACTCCCTCCTTCTGAACCGAGTTACACCCTATGGGGAAAAGATCTACATGACCTTGTCGGCCTACCTGGAGGTGAGAAGACCCACAACTTGAGTTGCCGTGAACAGCCAGCCCTGAACAGTGGGAAAGTTACAACAGGAAATGGGGAGGAAAGATTTGACTGATGTTGTCTTCCTTTCCCCCTGCACATCGTGAAGTTATTTTATTATACTTTGCTAACTGTTTTGGTTATATTAACTTCTGTTCCTGGTCTCTAGTTAATCAGAAAGTCACATAACTTTTATTACAGCTTTAGCAGCCCAATTCCCATTCTTCAAAGAATGTATGATTTTAAGAATACCACCTCTTGTCTTTGTAGTTGTGGGCAGAGCCTAGTAGTGGTTAACAGCACAGACCCTGGAACTAGCCTATCTGAGTTCAAGTCCCTGTGCTGCCACTTACTGCCTTCATGTCCTTGGACAAGTGACTTCATCTCTCTGTGCCTCAATTTCCTTGTCTTTTAAACAGGGGTAATAATAATAGCATTTATCTCAGAAAGTTGTTGAGAGGTCACAGAAAAGGATTTAGAACAAACAGTGCTTGGCATATAACAAGTAATAAACATTAGCCGTTATTACAGAAAAAAAACTTTGAAAAACATAAATGCATCTGCAAGCAACACCACCTGACCTTGCACGTATTATCTTCTGATTTGCTGTTGAAATCATCAGTAGAGCTGAAATCCTCCACCCCCCACATCTGGGAGCAGCTTTCCCAATACAGTAGTGCCCAGACTGTGGTCACAGATGCTCTGTCTGTGTTTAATCGGAGCCCACTCCTGTTTGCTTTCAGCTGGATCATTGTATCCAGCCAGCTGTCATCACCAAGGATGTGTGCATGGTCTTCTATTCCCGGGATGCCAAGATCTCGCCGCCACGCTCACTGCGCAGCCTCTTTGGCAGCGGCTATTCAAAGTCACCAGACTCGTAAGTTTTTGAGACAAGTTTAGCTTCTAGTTGGTGTACCCTGTACAGAATCAGCAGTCTTCTAGCTGCTGTTTTCAGGGTTAGTTCACAACCTATAAACCAGAGTGCAGTGACTTGAATGTTGGCATTTAATAAAATATTGATAAACAGATGATTTAATGAGGGAAGGAAGGAATGTTCCATTGTGAACGCTTCTCAGAAAATTTTGTAGGGACTAAATGTTCTTTTTAAATGTCATTATTATTATTTCTAACAGCTTACCATACCATTGGGATTTTATCCTTTTTAAGATTTATTCATGTTTAAGATATATGAATGTACATGAAGAATAACACAGTGACTACCTGTGCATCACTACCCGGCTTAAAAATTAAGTATAACTAAAACAGTAGAAGAGTCAGTCCCCTTCTTAACCACACCCCCCCAGAAACTGATGTTTATCATTTCATTCTAGTCAGACCTTTCCCCCCTCATCTTTTCTTTCTTGTGGTAAGAAAAGGCAAAATTTTAATCTTCACATTTCTATTATAAACCTTCTAGTTTATCATTCAGTTTATTTTTTATATGTGACTCCTAATTTCTTTTTTTTTTTTACATCTTTATTGGAGTATAATAGCTTTACAATGGTGTGTTAGTTTCTGCTTTACAACATAATGAATCAGTTATATATATACATATGTTCCCATATCTCTTCCCTCTTGCGCCTCCCTCCCTCCCAATCCCACCCCTCCAGGCGATCACAAAGCACTGAGCTGATCTCCCTGTGCTATGCGGCTGCTTCCCACTAGCTATCTACCTTACGTTTGGTAGCGTATATATGTCCATGCCTCTCTCTCGCTTTGTCACAGCTTACCCTTCCCCCTCCCCATATCCTCAAGTCCATTCTCTAGTAGGTCTGTGTCTTTATTCCTGTCTTACCCCTAGGTTCTTCATGACATTTTTTTTCTTAAATTCCATATATTTGTGTTAGCGTACGGTATTTGTCTCTCTCTTTCTGACTTACTTCACTCTGTATGAGAGACTCTAGGTCTATCCACCTCATTACAAATAGCTCAATTTCGTTTCTTTTTATGGCTGAGTAATATTCCATTGTATATACGTGCCACATCTTCTTTATCCATTCATCCGATGATGGGCACTTAGGTTGTTTCCATCTCTGGGCTGTTGTAAATAGAGCAGCAATGAACATTTTGGTACATGACTCTTTTTGAATTGTGGTTTTCTCAGGGTATATGCCCAGTAGTGGGATTGCTGGGTCTATCATTCAGTTTTATTCTTAAGCTCAGAACAGGAAAAGAACAGTGACTGATAAGAAATGTCTGTAATTATATTTGAGGGTGGATTGCAGACCCAGTGGAGGAGACAGTGTTTTAAGCAGAGAGAATTGAGATTTTCCTGGTTTTGTGCTATATGAAATTAAGCAGTTGTTTATTTGTTTTAATTCAAATAGAAATCGAGTCACTGGAATTTATGAACTCAGTTTATGCAAGATGGCAGACACAGGTAGTCCAGGTAAGCTCTATGGATCAGGAAAGTGATAGTTACCTTTGCATTTGACTGGAGTACATTATATCAAAAATCTACCCCACCCCTGTAGGATAGATATACATTTTTGAGAAGCCAGTTATATTTTACAAGCCACTTTGGTGGTGGTGGTGGTGGGAGTTTCCTTTTTCTGAGTTGCAGCACTGTTTGGTTTATGACATGCAATACAGTTATAAAAGCTGTATGGGACAAAATGTTGCTGGGCTGTGGAATACTATAACACATTCAAGCGTGTTAGAGTGAATTTGGCTTGGAAAACTTCAGAACCATTTCCCTCTCAACCTTAACCCCAAAGATAACTTGACAGTGTAACTTTACAGGTGCTGTCAACCTAGAATTTGAACTTCCTATGCTCTAGAAAGACAAATTATCAAGTTGAACTTGTTCTGTGTCCTTTTTAATGTCTCCTTGAACTGCTGTTGTTCCTCCAGTTTGGTGGCCTTCAACAGCACTCTATGTTTCCATGTTTGTAAACTGGAACGTGGACACAAGTCAGGGTTTTTAAAAACATTTAATGTAAATTTGAGTCGGTTTAGAGAACATATGTGGAAAAGAGGCCAAGGCCCACAGGTAAGATTGAGATAAAAAAAGACAACTTTGAGTATGAATCCAAGTCCCAATAGCAGCTAATTATAGTGTCTAGATAGTTCCTTCAGAAGTTTTTTAATTAACATAAATTCATGTCTCTTGTATGTGAAACCAGCATAATATTTTTTAAAATTATTGGGAAATAATGGAGGCTAAACCAGTCTGTCATCTACCATCTTAACTGAGCTACCAAATGTGAGGTAGCTCACATCTTTCCCACTTTTTTCCCATGAATGTATTTTTATATATTTAGAACAATAGCGTACAGGCTATTTAATCTCTGTATTTTCACTTAACATAATAACTAGCATTGGGGCTTCCCTGGTGGCACAGTGGTTGAGAGCCCACCTGCCGATGCAGGGGACACGGGTTCGTGCCCCGGTCCGGGAGGATCCCACATGCCGCGGAGCGGCTGGGCCCATGAGCCATGGCCGCTGAGCCTGCGCGTCCGGAGCCTGTGCTCCGCAACGGGAGAGGCCACAGCAGTGAGAGGCCCATGTACCGCAAAAAAACCCACAACAACAACAACAACAAAAACTAGCATTTTCTCAAGAGGCATTACTAGCTTCATAATTATTAAAGAATATAAAACTCAGTTTTTAAAAGAAGTTTAGAGAGTTGCTTTGGGGCAAAAGGGATAAATTTTTATTAATAATCAAAATCCCATGTATCTTGAGACTAAACTGAGACAGTTTAGTGCCATATAATGTGAATTATTAAGTCATTTTGAGCTAAAATTGGAATTGGATGTTTTTCTGGAAAAACGAGTTGTTTCCTCTTATCTCAGGCATGCAGAGGAGGAGAAGGAAAATCTTGGATACATCAGTGGCATATGTGCGGGGAGAAGAGAACTTAGCAGGCTGGCGGCCTCGTGGAGACAGCCTCATCCTTGAGCACCAGTGGGACTTGGAGAAGCTGGAGCTCCTGCACGAGGTACGCTGGGGCACGGGGTGCACAGGTGAACTCTCGGGCAAGATTCCCGCAGCATCAGTCTTACACTCACCTCCTGTCTGTGATCCTGGCTTTGCAGTTTTCGATCATGATGGAGGCATAATATTTTGCTTATTAAGATCTTGATGAGCTTTGTGTTTGCTGAGGCTGTAGTGTTGATCTTCTTAGGTGGAGAAAACCCGCCACTTCCTGCTGCTCCGTGAGAGACTTGGTGACAGCATCCCCACATCCCTGAGCGACTCGTTGTCCCCCAGCCTCAGCAGTGGGACCCTCAGCACCTCCACCAGCATCTCCTCTCAGATCTCAACCACCACCTTTGAAAGTGCCATCACACCCAGTGAGAGCAGTGGCTACGACTCCACAGACATTGAAAGCCTGGTGGATCGAGAGAAAGAGCTGGCTACCAAGGTGTGGCTCCCTGCCTCTGCTGAGCATTTTCCCCCGTGAGGCTCTGTGAGCTGGTGTTTCTGTTTTTTTCACTTGCATTTTCATCTTTCTTTGAGGGCCTCTGTTCAAGGCCTGTGCTCACACTGTGAATATAGAAGTAAATGAGACTTAACTTCTACCCTTAATAAGTTGACAGGCGAGGGGGTGACAAGCTTACAATAGAGGTTTGGTCGAGAATGCTGTGGGAGCCGGAGGAGAGGCCTGCCCAGGAGGGTACTCGTGGACTGACCTTGGAAGGATGCGCAGGAGAGAGCCAGCGGCGTCCTGCATGATCAGTGTGAGGGAATCCGTGCAGGAGAGGGACAGGAGATGGAGTTGGAGAGATAGGGCAGGGCCAGATCACGAAGAGCCTATGTGCTGGACTAAAGCGTCCAGAATATCCCGGGAGTGACTTGGAAATGTTTCAAACAGGTATTTGTTTTAGGAAGATTTCTCTGGCAGCAGTAAAGAGGATGGACTTGTGGTGAAGAGACAGGCTAGAGGCAGAAAGAATTCTTTATTTCAGTAATCCAGATGAGAAACGGTAAAGTTTTTAACTATGGCGGGGGTGGGTGGGATGAAGAGGAATCACGGGAGAGACGTTTGGAAGGTAGAATCCGCATTCCTTGTTGCCTGGATAACAGCAGGAGAGGGCAGAGAGGTTGTTGAGGGTGACCACCAGGCATGTGGGTCTGGGCAACTGGCTGACAATGGAATATAGAAATAAGAGGGATTTTGTGTTCTTTTCAATAATCGAATGGTCGTCTAGTTGATTTGGGAATGTATGTCCATCCAGAAACCTCCATGCCTTTTAGTACCAGGGCAAATGGAGAATGAAAGGGATGCTGTCGCATTCTTAAGCGCTTTAAACTATGGTGTTTACGGTAATTCACTTTTGTAGTCATGAGAATGGCTTTTTATCCACTCATTTTATTGTCTTTGTTAGGCATGTACCAGGCTTCTCTTGCTATGTACTCAGTTAATTTCTAGAGCTATTTGAGCAGCACCTGAGCTCCACTGTGAGTCGTAGGCATGTTATTTCCCTTCCTGCTTTAATCCCGGGCTTTGTTTAACCATTGAAACTTACTCTTCCCTCTCTCTTCCCTAGTGCCTGCAACTTCTCACCCACACTTTCAACCGAGAATTCGGCCAGGTGCACGGCAGCATCAGTGGCTGCAAGGTGAGCAGCTCTCACTTCCTGTCCTCAGGCTTTGCTGCTTTTAGGTGGCTTGAGATGGGCAGAACATTACATGTGAGGATGTATGACATATCCGCTCTTTCGTTTATTTAATTTTTCAGTCAGAACACTGACTTCTGAAGATTAAAGTATTCTTCTGTGTCTCTTAGAGTAATTATGAGATGGGAAACATTTGGGCTTTTCCCTGAATCCCTTGGAGAAGAGTATTCTGCAGGGGGTGATATATTATTATATGGCAAGGCACAAGAAGTCCTGAGGTTCTTGGTGGCATGAAATTTTGTTGCCTTCAACAAAGAGTGAGGTGAACACTTTAAAGAATTTCTGCATCATTCACTCTGTTCTGGTCATCTTCACCTTTTTTGCTATTCCCTAGACACTCCAAGCTTTCCGCCTTGAGGTTGTGTACAGTGGCTGTGCATTTTCCCAGTATAACCTTCCAGATAGTCCCATGATTCACTTCTTTATTTCATTTTTCTGCTCAGATGTTGCCTCCTTGGAGCGGATTTCCTTAACCACCCTATGTAAGGCCAGCAGCTCTCTGAAACCTTTTAACCTGCTTCTCTGCTTTACTTTTTGCTGTAGCACTGATCCCTGCCTGACACTTCTTAAAGTGTTTGTTGATTGGTTTATTATCTGCCTTCTCCACTTAAAGTGTAAGCTCCAGGAGGGCAGGGCCTCTGCCATATTCTTAGAACAGTGCCTGTTGTTCTTAGTTCTCGGCACATATAGATAGGGTCATTTAGTTAATGCAGGAAGCTGTAGCAATATAAAATATAAACATATTTTATAAATATAAAAAGCTAGCCTTGCCTCTTTTATAAATGTCTTGATTCCTATTCTGACACTTTGGCCATAAAATATTCGTAAGGATTGTTTTCTTGAATGACCTGAAACAGAAGAGGATTTATGAACATGAGGTCACTGGCTGTCAAAGCTTCTTACTGCAGAGGTGGTTTTGTTCATCTGAATCTCACTTGCTGTGTTCTGTTTTCTTCCAGTTGTCTGATATCTCTCCAGTCGGACGGGATCCCTCTGTGTCCAGTTTTAGCAGTGCTACCCTCACTCCCTCCTCCACCTGCCCCTCTTTGATAGATGCTAGGGGCAACTCTTTGGATCAGAAGTAAGTACCCAGATTTCACTGACAAAAGCTAATGTAAGAACCAAGGGAAATGCCAACCTTCCGCTAGCTCAGTGGTTCTCAACCGAGGGCAGCACCGTCCCCCTAGGCAGCCTTGGGAAACATGTGGGAGCCTTTTCTGGATGTCACAGTGACTGGGAAGATGCTGCTGACGTCTCTTAACGTCATACGTTTTACTAACTTTCTGCATCAAGTCACTGACTCCTCTTCTTCGTCCCCTTTTGCGTGATTTGTTCTTGTATTCACACCCCTGATTGTCTCCCCAGTCAGATCAGACACAGGAAGCCCCATCCTGGGAAAAATATTTTGAAACTACTTTGGAAAAAATATTTTAATGACACAAGAAAGCATATAGGTAAGAAGAATAGAGATGAAGTCCATGAATGATTCCACAAATTCATCATTAGAATCACTGCTGTGCAGTGCGCCATCAGTCTCCTTTGCCCTGTCTCCATTCATTATGCTCACCTGTCACAACCCACCTGGTTATCATCCAGCTGTCTATCTTTCTGTATCAACACTGAGGCAGTGGGCTGGAGAAAATAACACAACCAGGTAATTTAACTGAATTTGGGATGCCATCAACTCTAAGACATTATTTTTATATGCCACTAAAAGAAAAAGCAATGCCAACTAAAATGTGACATGCCATCAATTACAAGATGCATCCCAATTCGAGAAATGGTAAAGTTTGAGAAAAATGGGCTTTTTGGAATTGGTGAAATGCAATTAATTAGACTAAGCTGCTCTACAAAGATAACAATACAGAGCGTGGGGGATTATCTCTCTCACATCAGTTCAGAGCTGGTCCTGGTTGGTGGAGCAGCTCTGCTCCAGACAGCCGTTCAGGGGCCCAGGTTCTTCTCATGTGTTTGCTCGCTCTGCCAGCCCCTCAGGCAGTGGTCCTCAGACTTCAGTGGCATCAGCATCACCTGGGAGGCTTGTTAAAGCCCAGGTGGCTGAACCCCATTCAGAGTTTCTAATTCTGTATGTCTGAGTTGGAGCCTGAGAATTTGAATTTCCAGCAAGTTTTCAGATGAAGTTGATGCTGCTGATCAGGGACCTCACTTTGAGAACCACTGCCCTAGGTGGCGCCCTAGGTATGGCCTTGAGACTAAATAGAAACATATAGAGGAATGGCGTTCATATTCAGTACCCTTCTGTTGAGAGGGCGTCAGGGTAGGAAGAGAGACTGAGTGACTTGGTGGTCATCAGTGATGAGTTTCCTTTGTAACTGCCGGAGGATGACACCAGGTGAATTTGGGATTACGTTTCGGACGCCAGCTTTGTCTTCTTAGCCAAGCTCTCTGGAACTGATGTTTGCAAGATCCCTGGTGTTCAGGGAGAGGCATTGTTCCTCCTGGTGAGACGGTTGTGTATTGACCTTACTGAAGCACCTGTTACCCCCTTTCTTCCTAACCTCTCTCTTTTCAAGGACCCCAGAAGCCAATTCCCAGGCCTCTAGTCCCTGCCCAGAATTTGAACAGTTTCAGATTGTCCCAACTGTGGAAACGCCCTACTTGGCCCGAGCAGGAAAAAATGAATTTCTCAATCTTGTTCCAGATATTGAAGAAATTAGACCAGGGTGAGTACTATATTGAACAGGGATGCCAGGTATTAAAAGACAAATTAGCAGGAATTTACTTTCAGCTCTTCTACATGACGTCTGCATTACAGTCTAATGCAAATGGAATCAGGGTGAAAGAGTGCTGGTTGGGTTTCCACTCCAGGTGTATCACCGCCACCCGGCACAGCATGTGGTGGTGGTGCTTTGTGCTCTTTCGCTGCATTTCTTCAGCAGATAAGATTCTAGACCAAGTAGATCATTTGCCTGTTTCGTTCAGCCTAAGGACTTGGCCTGGGTCTGTTTTGATGGCCCTCGCCTCATGATCACTTTATTTTTGTGAGAAACTAACCTCTCTTGTACTGTCCTTTTCAGCTCAGTGGTCTCTAAGAAAGGATATCTGCATTTCAAGGAGCCACTTTCCAGCAACTGGGCTAAACATTTTGTCGTGGTCCGTCGCCCCTATGTCTTCATCTATAACAGTGACAAAGACCCGGTGGAGCGTGGCATCATTAACTTGTCCACAGCGCAGGTGGAATACAGTGAGGACCAGCAGGCCATGGTGAAGGTCAGTCCTGCCCTCTCTTGCTTTTCATTGCCACGCAGAGCCTTCCCTGTTGAGTTCTGAACTCCGTCGTGTGGTGTGGAATCTCTCTTTTGTATTTGGTGTCTCTGAACCTTCAGTGTGAAGGGCCGTGTGCCCGCTGAATATGGCTGGTGGTCCCCATTGTCCAGTATCCATAGTAACTTTCTCATCTTCCTGTGTCTCTTTCAGACACCGAACACCTTTGCCGTATGCACAAAGCACCGTGGGGTCCTTTTGCAGGCTCTCAATGACAAAGACATGAACGACTGGTTATATGCCTTTAACCCACTCCTTGCTGGCACAATACGGTAAGAAGTTGTTCCCGTGTTTGCTTCCTCTCCTTGGTTTTTGGTTCCAGGGACGTCAACATAAACAGAAAAGGAAGTCTTGTTGCAAACAAGTTTAAAATAGAGGAAGGACAGGAGTGTAAGTGTGGTTGTAAGGTGGCGATGAGGCCTCAGCTTCTCATAAGGTGGCATCTGGTGTCCTGAATGGCTAAAGAGACTCTGGTCACATTTGTACCCAGTTAATCTCCTGCTTTGACTTTTTATTCTTAAGGGGTCTACAGCTGGGGTCTGTGGGACCGAGTAAAGGGAAGATTGTGAGAACCTTAACGGTCTCCCAATATTCGGCCATATGATCCAGCCTCAGATCCTGTGAGGGGCTTGTGTCCCAGGGTCCCCAGAGTCGGAGGACCACTGGCCGGCCTCTTTGTTCAGGGGCTTAGAGACCCGGGCCTGCGGTGCAGGATGGGAGGACATGCAAGGAGGGGAGCACAGAGGAGGAATACCTGCGAGGGCAAGAGCCCCAGATCCAGTTTTCCAGTCCTGCCGTCTGTCTGATCCTCTGATCCCTTTTCTGCCCACAGGTCAAAACTCTCCCGCAGATGCCCAAGCCAACCGAAGTACTAGGTGACTGCCGAGCGCCCTCACTCGCCTTCCGAGAGATAAAGAAAGTGTTACCTCTCATTCCTCTTTGTGATTCTTGATGGTTATTCTTGTGTGTGATCCTGTGGCTTAAGTGCTCGTCCCTTCTCGTCCAGCACTTTTTCTGTCGCTCCTGGCCCCCGTCCCCATTGCTCTGTACTCTTTTCTTTTTTCCTGTGCTGAGAATCTTGTTAGAAGCATGTGGCCTAACAAAAGGGGGGGAAAAACGAACAAAAAAACAAAAATCCAGAGGGGATCCAGTGAATCTCCCAATTATTTTTTGGTGAATTTTGGCTTCCTTTTGTGTGATAGGTCCCCATATGACCACCTCTGATGTCTGTACTTCTGTCTTTGGATATCTCTGTCTGTTGTTCAAGATAACATAATACTTTTTTCTTTTCATTGTGATATAATTTTAATTTTTCTTGGGTGGCTTAGAGACTAAAGGAAGAGACATCTGGTCTTTTTTAGAACCTGAGAGGAAAAAACTTAACCTTTTCCCCTTCTGTCTCTTTTTGCCATGACTAATCCTTACATTTTCCATTCAGGGAAAGGGTTGTAGTGAGCTTAAAAATGGGACAGGTATATTCTCTGAAATTAGGGCTTATTTAGAACATAGTTATGTAATTTTCATTTAGTGGAAGAGACTTTTCAGCAGGTTTGGGACAGTGGCTGCTGTTGACCTTATAAGAAGGAAAGAGCCAAGGCTATCGCTGATGGATTTCAAAGGACCGTGGGACTTGGGCCTGACAGTGGGGGGTCAGTGGGATGCTTGTAGTTCCTCACAGCAGGGCCCCTGTGAGCTGTTTGTCTCCACTGGGAGGGAGCCTCTTCTCTCAGAGTCTCAGTTCTGTTCTTGGAGTTAGTAATGACAGTGGTACAGTTTGGAATTAGTGCCATGATGTCATATACAAATATCCCACAAGGAGGGAGTGTTTCACTATCTGGTGATGAACTTGATGGTCTTTGTCATCATTATGATTATGATAATGCCAGGTAGTGACCTTGTGATTGTTGTAGCTCCCTTTGATCAAAGAAATCGAACTCTTAAGTGTAAACTTGGATGTCTCCCTCTGAATCCAGAGGTCATTTTCAGTGATCCTTGTCAAATTGAAAACACTTTCAATGATGCTTGTCTCCCTATGCTCATAGATAAGTGAACATGGCAGGCTTTGCTTTCTGGACCCCAGAATTATAACGGACTTCCTGCCACCACTAAGAGCAAAAGGACACCTGGGGGCAGAGAAGAGGGTCCACCTGAACCCTGGCCGGGCAGAGAAGAGGGTCCACCTGAACCCTGGCCCCAGCCCTGGTCATTTGTCTCCTCCTTGGTTATCTCCGTCGTGCGTGGAAGTACTGCCAGAGGAGGAAGGAGGAGCTCACTGCCGGTAGCCTCCTTCTGTGACAGAACAGGATCGCCTGCTTCCAGAGGCCATTGTGGAAGATGCTCTTTCTCTTTCAGCTGCAGTAAGTGTCACAGGAATGACATGGGAGAGAAGGCCTCCAGTTACTTCAGTTGCTTTGCCAGTTGACGTGGGGCTGTTCTGTACCATCCTTTACTGCCCTCGCTCACACCTCTGACCATCCATCCTTCAGGTGTTCAGGAAGGTATCTGCTTGCTGCCACTTGGTGGAGATCCTCCGCCGGGGGTCCTCCGCCTCGAGGGTGCTGACTCTCAGGTAGCAAAGGGGAAGGGCCCGTGCGCTCAGCAGGTTGGGTGCTGGGCAGGCTCGCCAGCACCCAGACCCTTGCCTCTGCCTTCCTGGAGGGGCTCATCTCCTGGCTTCGTTCATCATAATTGCTTTGCAAAGAGGGGAAAAGGGAGTCACGGAGAGCTTAACAAAAGAAAGACTAGAAATCAAAGGCTATGACCTTACCTGAAAAATGATCAAGAAAAATTCTATGGTAGATTTTTTAACTTTCTTCCTCTCCTTAAAACATAGGTCACTAACTCTAATGTTACTTGTTTTCTAAATGGTGCTTCAGACTTTAAAGTAGTTAGAGGTTTCTTGTCTAATGGACACAATGTGCCCTTCCAGTGTCCACTCAAATCCAGGGTCTGCCCGTGCTTAGAGACAGCTTCCTGGGCTGAAATTAAATCTAGTTTCAGGGAAACGAAGATGAGATTTGAAGGTTACTTTTCGAATTAAATCATGGCTGCTGCTGCTGTTACAGAGTCTGATAGGAGGACCCGTGTCTGTGGCAAAAGGAGGCCGGGGGGAGCCGAGGGAGATAGAATCAAGTGATACAGTAAGATGTTTTTTATCCTAACTTAAACAAAACTGGCTTGGAAAGTCTTTGCTTTGGAATGTCAGACACTAGAAGAGGCCGAGGTGAGAAGGCCTTGTGAGGCAGTGGGGGCCTTGGCTGCGGCTCCCCAGTACACAGCCCCCACTGGTTCCCCTTTCTCTAGGGGTCTGTTTTCAGATTGGAGTTGGAGCAGTTTCAGGATTGATGTTCCCTTTCCAGGCAGGTCCATCCCCACTTTGAAGCTCTGAGAGAGAATTTATGGCAGGAATTATTTATGAGGCTTTCATGGAAGCCATAGTGTCAGGAAAGTTGAAAGAACTCAAACCTTTAAGGAAACCACCTTTTAAGGGTTGGTTTGTTTGCTTTTTTTTTTTTTTCTTGAAGCACACCTTTAAACGAGCAAATAATAATTAAGCAAGAAAGAACACTTATACAAATTTAGGGGAAATGAGCGCTAGAGTAGCCATCTCCTCCCCTCCCTCCCCCATCCTCCTTTCTCCCGCCAGAGCAAAAGACGGCCTCACAGCTTCCACCAGACCAGTGCTCACAGCCTCCTGTCTCCGCGCCTGCCTGGGGGTCACTGAGCTCTCAGGCCGGGCTCTGCGGGGTCCGCCAGCCCACGCACACAGCCGCGAGCGCAGGGAAGGGCTGCTTTTGGCAGCTGGGTGAGCACTTGGATTCCAGTACGTTTTGGTAATGTGAGGGAAGTCGAGGGAAATGATTTTTCCCAACTACGACTACGCAAATTGTGGGTGAGATTTTTCAGCTCTTATAAGATGAAGGAATCAATGAAGCCATTGTGGAAGATCTTTTGGTACCTAAAGTAAAATGACTTCTCCTGGCACATATATCAAAGCAAAGACTTTGTTGTCTGCTGCTTGTTGTCTAATTTACAGGGATATTTAATTTTGTAAGGTATTTGTATATTTATACAGCTATAATTAATTGCACATTGAACTGGAAAAGCAAGGATGACCTAGCGTGTAGCACCTGCTGGTACTTGGCATTCCCTCGTCTGGGTTCCACTAGGGTTCTCCTGGACAGTATCAGGGCTTGTTCATTTCTTGTTTGACTTGGGTCCTTCATTTTACCTTTTGGTTCCCTTTTTAAAATGTGATTGTTAACCTGCTCTTTAAAAAGAAAGAGACTAATTTTGCTGCTGCTCTCAGAAGGTTTGCTGAATGTATTTAAATAGGACTCTAACTCGTGTGCACTGCAGCTGTCCACTGTGGCCAGTGATGATTCACCCAAGTGTGTGGCCAGACCATGACTGTGTAGCAGGAATGTATTGATTTGTGCTTCCTTAGTAAATGGAGATATCAGCTGAGAGATGATCTGCTGCTGTTGTGTTCCAAAAGGCCATTTATGAAACCTGTGTTCGAGCCCCATAAAATCTTAGGAAAGCCTCTAGTCATTTAAAGGAAGAAGTTAGGGTTGATACAAATTTCACATTAAAAATTCAGCCAAAACGGCTTGTGCTCAGACGGAATGTCCGAGTTGAGGTTGGTCTCTTGCCAAACCCTGGCCGTCGTGTGTTGTTTTCATGTCTTCAAGTTAATTTTTTTCATGCTGCGTATTCTGGCATCAGTTCACCCGAGGAATCCATCAGCCTTCTTGTGAGTCGTCTTAGACTTTGTGGCTCTGAAGTACTTGTCCGGTGAGACTTCAAGTCCCTTGTCACCATCCTCATGCACAAAACCCATGAAGCATAAGTGGCCTTTTTGAACCAAGACTTTGCAAACTGATCTCTCCCCAGGGAAGGAGTTGAGCACATTTAGCAACAATGTACATTATTAATTTCAGATTCTCATTTTCATGTTTTATTATGTAAATATTATCTGATGTTCGGAGCCTGAGTATACAGAATGTAAATATAGTTCTTGTATTTGTACTAATTCTGGTTCTTTTGCTGTATAGCCTTAGATGTGCAATGCAGACATTATCTAACTGTGTATGGTAACCTTGCATCACGGAACTATTAGTGAACGAGGTAAAAATAATAAAGGTACAACCAGTGCATCAGAAGGCTCTTGATGTGCGTTTATTCCTACACCCTTTGAAAGGTATTTACACAAATATTTTTCTTGATTTGCAAAGACATTACTCTTCTGGGACAGATGTCACCATGCTATGACCTACATGTTCCTTTCTGATAATGCAAAGCAGCAGTTATTCTATAACTAATGTGATGCTGTTTCTTAGAAAGTACTTTCCTCCCGGTTAGGGAAGTGGCTATTTTAGGTGGAAGATTCGCCTTTTTTTTCTCCTAAAGCCTCTGTTTATATACCTACCAATGATTCTGTAGTGTTGTTGTAGGGTGGGTGATGGAGGGTTGAAATTTTCACTGTGTCAATTTAACAAGTTCCTGTTGTGAGCAGAGAATGAGAAGGGACCACTGTCCTGGGTATTTGGGGGAGAAATGGAAGCAGGGAAGGGAAGCGGCATTCGGGCAAAAAGCAGCAGTTCGTCCAGGGCATGTCTGAGGGCCCACCTGTCCCCGGCAAGCGCTGGGTTCTGATGATTCAGCAGCGAACAGAGCAGGCCCTATACCCGGGGCCCTCCCATTCCAATGAGGGAAGACACTCGTTACACAAATTTAAAATGTTACAGAGCAAAGAAAAGCTGAATAAAAGATTAGAAGGGATGGGAAGAAAGCGTCTTTTTAGATTGTGTGGTCAGGGAAGGCCTCTTTTGGGAGATGACATTTGAGTAGACTCCTGAATGAAAGAACGGGTAAGCCATGCAAATCCCTGGGCAAAGAGGTCTCCATGCGGAGTAAGTAGGTACCTGAGGCAGCGGTGTCCTCAGAAGATTCCAAAATAGCAAGGAACCAAGGGCGGATTTTGAGAAGATAAGTCCCATGATCTTACTAGTGTTTTAAAAGACCATTCAGATGGCTGGGTGGAGAGCAGCCTGTGTGTGTAGAGATGGGGGACCCGTGGAAGAAAGGGGGCCAAACGGGAAGTTGTTGCCGCAGCGTCCCGGGGGGAGGATGGAGGCTCGGACTAGCAGCAGTAGATTCGGGGAGGAAGGGCCAGATTCAGGACACATTTTACTGTTAGAACTCAGAGTCCGCCGAGGGACCGCATGTCGAGAAAGGAGGATGGTAACTCCCGGGACGTGTGTCTGAGCAAACAGGACGGCCTTGTGGTTCCCTAGGGTGAAGGAGGCTGGAGGTTCTAGAAGAGCTGAGGGTGGTTCTGAATAGAGGACTAGGTTGTGGCCGTGTTCACCTGCATGTGTGGTCCATGAGGCAGTCGCATTCGGGGGAGAGGTGGGGGCTGGAGACACATTTGGAAACTGACCCATGAAGGTGACAATAAAGGCAAGAGGTAGGGAGATCGGGGAGCGAGTAGCTGTGAGAACCAAGGGCTCTGCGGCCTGGAGCAGTAGGAGGAGAGGACGACAGCAGAGGGACCAGGAGAAGTGGCTGTGAGGAGAGCGTGGTATTTGGCAGTGAAGTGAAGGAAGTGTTTGAAGATGGAGGAAGTGATAGCCGTGTCAAGAGCAGCTGACGGGTTAAAATAAGAACTGAGCAGTGACCGCAGGTTTTGGCAACAGGTCTAGGAAGCTTGAGGGAGCCAGTGAATGCCATCACTTTCTCCCGGTTTCAGAGCCAACTAATAAACAAAAGAATAAGGCAGATAGGAGATCGAAATATCACCTTCGTTACTGTTAAAGCTATGATTAGAGAATGTGGCTTCTGTCTGTGGGTAAATGAATTCCGTGATACCGAGCCTCAGAACTAGAGGGCCGGGAGCAGTGCATCGTGAACTTTAATGTGCGTAAGATTCCCCCGTAGGTCATACTAGGTGCACATTCTGGCTGAGGAGGCCTCGGGTGGGGCCTGAGACCCTGCATTTCTCGTAAGCTTCCACGTGAACCAAGAGGTCCCCTGATGGCAGCCGAGGTCCCCAGAGAGAGGGAAGAAGTGGTCAGGCTGGCCATGCCAGGGGCTCCCCCCAAACTCAGGCAGTTTCGTCTCTCTCCTGGCCCTCTGTGAGGAGCTGGCGGAAGCAGGAATGTTCCAGTAACAGAGCTCACTTCACATGGGAGGAGACATCAGGAGTGCCTGTGCTCTGACGAGGTCGTCGGCGAGTAGAGCATCTTCACGAGTGGTGCGGAAGAAAGCGTACCCAGAGTAGGTGCCAGGGAAAGTGGGAGAAGAGGCTGAGTGAGTAATACGGGGCGGGGGGGGGGCAAGGGGTCAGGGAGAGGTTTCTATTTTAAAGGAAGGCGATAGCCCAGCATGTGTGTCTGCTGATGGGGATGAATGCACTAGAAGGGAAAACCTGGCGGTGGGACGAGACCAGAACAGAGAGTTTGCTGGCGTGATCCCCTGGAGGTGGCCGGCGGGCTTGGAGGGGCATGAGAGGGGAGTTCAGCCCTGGGTCCTGGGGGAGCAGTGCTGTTTATCTGCGGTGCCAGGAGGCGACACCAAGTTGTAGGCAGCATCCAGGCAGAGAGCTAAGTGACAGGAGCCTTCGCGGGTCCTCCTGGTCATTGGTTTTTCCCTGAGACTCATTGGTCAACTCTAGGCCATGTCTTCCTGAACTGCACTGGACTTTTTGTTTGAACTGCATTAGTTCTTATAAAGCGGGTTGTCCCTTATATCTGGGCCGCATCCAGGGTCACGTCGTTGCCATGGCTCTTGCAAAGCTGACAGTATAGAACATCAGGAGGTCCCTTGGAACAGTACATGTTTATTTAATGCATTACTTTTATATCTGATTTTTCTTGTCCAGTGGACAAGACTCCGCACTTCCACTGCGGGAGACACGGATTCAATCACTGGTCGGGGAACTAAGATCGCGCATGTCGCGTGGCGTGGCCGAAAAAAAAGAGAAAAACTTCTGGTCTCTGCACAGTCTTAAATTTTTAGCTTTTCTGAGCACATCACACGCGTACACTCTGGCTTTAGAACATATGATCTCTGGGTTTTTTCAAAATCGCTCTTCCTACCCACTCTGCAAACAAGCCATTTGAGTTCAGTTGCAGGAATTATACAGCAAGTGAGTGTCAGAGCTGGGATTTTCAAATCTATCCCAACTAGTATGTTACTTACACACCCTCTTATGTAAGTCAAACAAAGGATTCAGCCTTGGGAGGTTTGCAGAGAAGGGTTGTTCTGTAGAATTCCTGCCCAGGCTTTGATTTGGGATTTGGGGAATTAGAGCAAGGCAAAAAATTGTGAAGATGAATAGTAATGTGAGTTGACTTAAGCATTAAAAGCCAAGAATTTGAGGGTTTTCTAAAAACTAAAGGTCAGCATGAAGCTCTGGCCCCAGCCAGCCCTGGCTTTACCCCATTCATCTCTGGGGAGAGTTGCCTTTGTCCCAGCCCTGCTCTCCTTAAGCCAGTTTGCTGTAGCTTTCCAACCATGCTGGGAAGCAGTATATTTTGCTGGTTGTTAGCACTTTAACAAAGAAATGAGAAGGCCGTGTAGCATGTACCATTAGTAATAGAAGAAAGAATTATTGGCTGTTTGATTAGATATTTAAACATGTTTGCCTAAAATGATGCTTTGCAGTGGTAACTTGGGTGTGTCCAGATGTTTAGTCACATTGACTCAGCATAATTTCTCCTTTGCCAAATCTCAGACTAGAGCAATCAATTTGTTCCTGCAGCAAAATCTGATAGTAGGTTTTCCTTGTAACCAAGCCTAACAGAAAAAGGAAGTAGTTGCAGAAAAGTTGAAAGTTATGAGAGGTACAAAGTCTATCTTGAAGAAAGCAATTGTGTAAAGTTCTACCTGTAAAGTTATTACAAGTGCTGTTTGGTCTCCCAAACTAGTGATTGAAAGTTCATTTCAATTTACCTTTCCACTTAAAGCCAACTAAATGTCTCTAACATACAGATATACCCAATTTCTCTGTGAAAATATGTCTCTGTGAGTTTGCATAATTATGGCCTGCTAATCTGATGAGGAAAGAGTGCTGGGCTCGGCCCTAGTCGACTTGGGTTAAAGTTCAGTTCTGCCACTAATTAGCTGAGAAAGTCAACTTCCCTGAGCTGAGTTTCTTGTTTCAAATTAGGTAATATTAATAATGGTATCTTAAATCATACAGTACTTGAAATTCCCAAGGAACTTTCATAGGCATTAGCTTATTTTGATACGGGGAGGGAAGCAGGACACACGGGAGGTGGTGCCCTGCAGATTGTTAGCCCCTGGAGGATGGCAGGCGTCTGGGGAGGCGCTGCTCTGTTTGCCCTCTTTGAAGCTACTCTGCATTTTCTGATTCTGAGTCTCTCTCATTTGCTACAAGGCTGAACTACGAAATCCAGTCTCTGAAAGAGAATGAAGATCTCTGGAATGATAAATGCATGATTAAATATAAGACACTTTATGTTTTTTCTCTTAAAAAAATTTAAGATTCTTTGAACTGGTAATTATAACATATATTATTGGGCTTACAATATACAGATTAAAAAAATACATGACAGTAATAGCAAAAAGGGACAGCAAGAAAATGGAGCTATATTGTAGTAAAGTTTCTATATTTACCAGAAATGTTCAATATTAAGCTGAAGTACATTGTAATACATTAAAGATGCATATTGTAATCCCTAGACAACCACTAAGAAAATAACTCAAGATTTAGTTAAAAAATCAACCTAGAGGGGAAAAAATCAACCTAGGGATTAAGGTAGTACACACACGTACAAATTAACACAACAGAGCAGTAAAAAGAGAACAAAGGAACAAGGAAGACATGAGACGTAGAAAACATAGCAAAATGGCACCCATATATCCAACCATATTGACAGTATACATTACACGTGAAATAGACTGAACACCCCAATCAAAGTGCCACTACCATTGGCAAAGAAAACAAAAGGCATTCAGATTGGAAAGGAAGAAGTAAAATTGTGTTTACTCACAGATGACATGATTGCAGGTAACAAAGTCTCCAAACAGAAGATCAACATACATATATTAGGTGTTTCTGTATACCAATAATGAACAATCTGAAAATGAAATTAGGAAGGTTCTATCCACAGTAAGACAAAAGTTGCTTTGGAATACATCTAATGAAAGAAGTGCAAAGCCTATACACTCAGACTACAAAATGTTGCTGCAGCGAAGATCTAAATCAGTGGAGATGGCAGTTCTCCCCAAAATCTATAGATTCAGCACCCTCCCTGTAAAACCCTAGGGGCATTTTGTGTAGAAATTAACAAACGGACTCTAAAATGTATATGGAAATGGCAAAGGACCTAGAATTAAGAATTGTTAAGGTCATAAAAAATAAGAAAAGACAATAAATTTTCCTAGATCAGAGGAAACTAAAGAGACATGATGACATAATGTTCTGGATGGAAGCAGAACAGGAGAAGTACATTAGTGGAAAAGTGGTACTTGTAATAATAAGTCTGGAGTTTAGTTAATAGCGTTAAACTAAACTCTTGGTTATGACAAATATACCATGGTAGTGTCAAGCTGCTAACAATAGGGGAAACTAGGTGAGGGCTATATAAGGGAACTTTCTGAACTGAGCAACTTTTCTATAAATATAAGTCTATTCTAATATTTATTTTCAGTGGACAAGCAAAAGATCTGAATGGAGGTCTCACCAAAGAAGATATGTGAGTAGCTAGTAAGCACTTGAAAATGTGTTCAACCTTGTTAGGGAAATGCAAATTAAAACCACGATGAGATACTACTTCACACCCACTAGGATGGCTGTAATCACAAAGATAGTATCAAGCGTTGGCGAGGATGTGGAGAAACTAGAACCCTTGTACACTGCTTGTGGGAAAGGGTATAGCCACTTCAAAAATAGATTAGCAGTTCTTAACAAGTTAAACATACACTTAGCATATAACCCAGCAATTTCACTCCCAAGTATCTACCCAAGAGAAATGAAAACATATGCCCACACAATGATTTGTGCATAAATGTTCAAAACAATTATATTTTAATGCCCAACCTAGAACAATCCAAATAGCCAACAGATAAAAGGATAAACAAAATTATGCACAATGAAATATGACTCAGCAATAGAAAGGAATGTACTACTCATAAATACAATGATATGGATAAGCCTCAAAAACATTATGCTAAGTGAAAGAAGCCAGACACAAAAATTACATATTATTCCATTTATTTCTAGGAGTAAGCAAAACTGTGCAGACATTAAATAGATCACAGGTTTCTAGGGCTGGGGTGGGAGCAGAGATTGACTACAAACAGGCACTTTTGGCGTGTTGGAAACTTTTGGGGTGATGCAAGTATTCTAAAAAGGATTATGGGACTTCCCTGGTGGCGCAGTGGTTGAGAGTCCGCCTGCCGATGCAGGGGACGCGGGTTCGCGTCCCGGTCCGGGAGGATCCCACATGCCGCGGAGCGGCTGGGCCCGTGAGCCGTGGCTGCTGGGCCTGCGCGTCCGGAGCCTGTGCTCCGCAACGGGAGAGGCCACAATAGTGAGAGGCCCGCGTACCGCAAAAAAAAAAAAAATGATTGCGGTGATGGTTACACAGCAGTATAAATTAACTAAAAATCATCCAACTGTACACTTTTATAATGTATGAAATCGTTGGCATATAAATTATACTTCAATAAATCTTTTTTCTTTAAGTACAATACTACGAAGAAATAATACCATTTTAAACTAGCATACCAACATAATTTATCATTCAAGCCAGAACAATTTTGAGAGTGAAAAGGATTGCTATTAAAACTATGCAAGAAGACAGGTGTGAACAAGGACTGTCCCAGACCAACTGGCTTGAATGGTGCCCCTTTTACAAAACTGTCATTGGACAGCAACAGTTAGTGGCCATCTGTTATGTGCAGAGCATGGGAAGGTGATAGAAATACACTTAGGAAGGAGATAGACATGGTCCCTGTCCTTTCGGATTGATGGGACAGTGAGGGAGATAGAAACGAAGGCAGCGACAAGCCCACTGCTGTGGGCACATCGGGGGAGGCGTCCAAGTCATCCTGGGAAAAGAGAGGAAACTGTGAGCCAGGACTGCAAGGCAGTGGGAGGTAACAAGGACAACAGCAGGCAAAACAGTGACCCAGGCCCTGTTGTGGAACCGGAAAGTAATTCAGTGTCTGTAACATAGCCTAAGGGAAGAGGACAGAGGTGAGTCCTTGTCTCACACTGTTGTGTATTGTGAAAAAAGGGACTGTGGTGCTTGCATTTGAAAGTAAAATGTATCATCTGGGCTGGAGATCTAGCAGAGAAAGGGCTGTTTCACCACTCTGGTCAAGTTGGTCACATCGGTCAGCCCTGTGGACCAAGCTCAGACTGAGCGCATGTTCCCAGACACTGTTTTGGGATCCTCTGGGGAGAAAAAAGCACTCTTAATAGGATGTGCTGGTGCCCTAAAGGGGTGTAGAACAGAGGTCATGACTATGGGGAAGAGGAGAAGACGCCTGGGATGATGTGTTTGCATCAGGAAGATAGATATTGTGAAATGCATGCACGTGTTGTCAAGTGGGAATTTTTCCAACAGCAAACAATTCAAGTAACGGACCATTTTTGCACCAGCTGAGCTTGATCTATGGGAACTACTCAGGAACATGGCAAGAAGCTGCAAATGTGTTCTTCTACCTCTCTCTCCCCAGAAGCTTTCACAAGGAAGCTGGGAGAAATTTTTTGTCAGTCCTATTTTCCACTATAGTTTATGTCTCTCCTTTCTGAGTCCCTTTCATAAAAAAAGGTAGAAACTAATGTATGAGTACTAAGTACTAGACACAAGTCCCACTGGCTTCATTTAACCCTAGAGCTACCCTGTGAGATCTTTGTCATTCCTGTTTCACACATGAGGAAACTCTGAGATTCGATAACTTGCCCCAGTTGCACAGTTAGAAAGAAATGGAACTGGAGCCCGCTAAGGCCAGCGTTGACACCAAAACCCATTGCTCTTCCCTCTCCAGCAAGCAGCTTCCAAGAAAAACACTCCAGATCATTTGAGAAGCCATCTGATGTGACTTCTGGGACAACGTACTATCCGGCCAGTGAGGCTGTCTCCCAATCCCAGGTTTTATTGAGAGGGACTTGGAGAGCATCCAATCCATCCCACAAGGTAGTCTAGTGTCTGTCACTATGTGACTCAGCAGGTCATGGCTCTCTGAGCCCCAATTTCCTCATCCCTAAAATATGAGTTGGGCTAGATCAGTGGCTCTCAAACCTGGTTGATGTCAGGACCCCTTTACACACTTAAAAATTATTGAGGACCCAGCTTTTGTTTATGTGAGTTATGTCTATGATTATTTACCATTTTAAAAGTTAAAACAGAAACTTTGGAATAACAGTTTCCCAAAACAAAAGGAAATGCAGCGAGATGAGTGGAATTGTTTGACAATTTTGTAAATCTCTCTAATGTCCTACAGCTTAAGACAGCTGGATTCTCTTATCTGCTACATTTGATCTGTTCCGTATCACATGTGATGTAGTCTCTGGAAAACTCCACTGTACTCTTGTGAGAGAAGGAGAATGAAGAAGGCAAATAATGTCTTACTGGTACCATGGAAGTAGCTTTGTCTCCACTTCCCCTGCAGGGGCTTCCAGAGGTCCTGACCACCCCCTTTTTTTAAAAAAAAAAAAAATGTATTTATTTTTGGCTGCATTGGGTCTTCGTTGTTGTGTGCGGGTTTTCTCTAGTTGCGGTGAGGGTGGGTTATTCTTCGTTGCAGTGCACAGGCTTCTCACTGCGGTGGCTTCTGTTGTTGCGGAGCACAGGCTCTAGGTGCGCGGGCTCAGTAGTTGTGGCACACGGGTTTGGTTGCTCTGCATCATGTGGGATCTTCCAGGACCAGGGCTCGAACCCGTGTCCCCTGCATTGGCAGGTGGATTCTTAACCACTGCGCCACCAGGGAAGCCCCCTGACTACCCTTTGAGAATTGTTTCCTCCAGCACTCAGAATCACCTGGGGGGGGTCCTGATAAAATGCACATCTGGCCTATCCCAGACCTGTGGTATCAGAATTCACATTTAATAAGCCTCCTTGCACACTGGAGTTTGGGGACACCGGGGTGGGAGAGCTCCAAGATTCCTGCCAGCCTGGTTCATCCAAAGCTACCGAGTGCCCTGTTTTGGTAGAGTTGGGATTAAGGCCCAGGTCTCAGTGCAGGGCTCGCGGTGGCAGTCAGCTCCTGCTCTCTGGCTTGCCTGGCTTATCAGTTCACATCTCCCTACTCACTTTCCCATTCAGGGAAGTGCTGAGGGCAGCTGGGCACCTCGCTTACAGCTTTAAAATAAATATTAGGCTTGCTTATAGCTGTACATTTCTGCATGCAGCAGACGCAAGAGAAGTGAAGGACGGAACCCATGGGGCAGGGACCTCCCTTGCCCACAGGAGGAAGTTCTGTGCTAAGCTTGCCCACCCCCCCGCCCCGGGTATCTGTGCAGTGAGTCATCCACAGCTCATGAGTGTCGGGCCAGGCAATGGGAGTATAAAAAAGAAAAGAAAAACTATACCCTCAGGAGTGTAAGGTCTGGCTGGTGCAAAACAGGCAAATGTGGAAGCAACTCAAGGAAAAGAACAAATTGCATAAAGAATGTCTCTAGTGGAGAAACCCTAATGTAGAATACTTACATACTAGATAAAGTGGACTGTGACATCGCTTTTAAATTTCAGAGTAAGATTCCACAATTGCACTTAAAAAATATTGTGATTTAATTAACACACAAAAAACCCGGCTATAGTGGGACATTTGCTTACATGGAAGTTATAACGGAATCTGTTAGAACCTATGTTACAAAGTAACCTGTGCAATTGGTGTAATGGAAATAGCTTTGGCCTTGAATCAGTCACAACTGGGCCACTAACTAGCCATTAACTAGCTGCAGTGACTGTAGTAATGTAACATGTGTTGAGCACTTACTATGTGCAAGGCACTGTTAGGTGACATGAAGCATTCACAAAAGCAAAAAGCCTAAAACGCACTGGAGGAGCTAAGCTTTGTTCACAAGCATCTGCACTGGAGGCGGCAGGGTTCAGGGCTGAGAGTTAAGATGCCTCGTGCACTGTGGACCGTGCACGTGGGAGATGCGTATTTAATGCCCTGGACCGCCATTCACCAGCACGGCGCCTCTGGTTCCTCAGCTGTACGGGAAGGGGTTCAGTGACACGACCTCCAAAGCCGGGCCCCATCGCCCCCAGCAAGGACATTCCCCGCCTGCTCTCTCTGCGCCTGTTTCTCCACCTGGAAAAAGGTGTCCCACACAAGGTCGTGGTGAGGAGCAACATTTCCTGGCACCCATCACACGTGACCACGGACAAGAATACACCTCGGACCCTGCCCGGGTGGGTCAATTTCACGCGTCAACCCCAGAGTGCACCGCAGCGACGGGAGGAAAGAGTGATGGACCCTTGGACAACAGGCGGTCAAGTGCCCGCTACATTAGAAAGCGCGGCCCGACGTGAGCCACCACCCTTCCGCACCGAGCCGCGCAGCACAGCCCAGGCCCTACGCGCCCTTTGCCCCGAGCCAGAGCCCGGCCCCCGCCGCCTTTCCCCTCGTCCCGCGCCTGCGCCACGCCCCCGCGCTCTCTGGGGAGATGGCATCGATGTGCTCGGCGCTCTCCTGAGCCAGCCCTAGGGGTGGGCGGGCCCATTTGCCTCGGGTGGTCTAACAGGCGCCGGGGCGGACCAATGGCGTGGCCGCGTGGCTCCGCCCCTTCCTTGCGATTGGCCGGCGCTGGAAAGCCGCGGCCTGGGCCTCGGGAGGCGAGCCGGAGAAAAATTCAGTCCCGGTAGTCCGCGCTGCGGCTCGCTGTTCGCCGGTTCTCCTCGGTCCAGCCTGCTCTGCCGCCGCCGCCGCCATGGCCCAGTGAGTGGCCGCCCGCGGGCGGCCGGGGAACTTTCCGAGGGCCGACGCGGAGGCCGGAGTCGCCCCAGACGTCGCCTCGCCCCGGGGGTCTTCTGAGCCCGGCCTCGTGGCGCCTGGAGCCCCGGCCCTCCAGGGAGCCGCCAGACCCCGAGCCAGCCCCGCGGCCTCGCCTTTTCTCGGACCCAGCCCCTCTGCCCCTCGCGGCGGCGCAGGCGGATCTGGTTCCTAGGAAGGGCGCGAGGGGAGGGGACAGGCGTGGCCGCGGGAAGCCTGGGCTGCTGGACGGTCCGGCTGTGGGAGACGGGAGGCCTGGAACGAGTCGTCAGCAGCTCGGATAGAGCGCAGAAGAGGCTTAGTGCCGTGGACCCCCTCCTGCGGGCCCCCTCTTGGTTGGCCCACGAGAACATGAGGACCCGTTAAGTGGCAGAGCGGGGTGGCCCGCCTCGAGTTTCACGGAAGGCTGCAAGCCCGGGGTCTAAAGTGCAAAAGGGAGGAGGGGGTTAGAGGAAAGTTAAGACGTGTTATCAATCACAGCAAAAGCTAGAAAGCTCAGGGTTTCTGACTTGGAATGAATTAAGTGAAGCTGACGGTTTCCTTTGTTCCTTTCCCCGTCTTTTAGAGCGGATATTGCGCTGATTGGATTGGCTGTCATGGGCCAGAACTTAATTTTGAACATGAACGACCACGGCTTTGTGGTAAGTTAGGAGGGGCACACTCTTCCCTTACGGATTCTTGTTGCCTTAGTCTGAGTGCTGGTGACCGTTCTGATTCCGAAGAACCCATATAACGTGGAACATGGTTCTCTTTATATGTGCCCTGTTGCTGCTTAGGACGTTTTTGCAAGAGATTGAGAAGCACCACTTTGCATGTGGGTGTGGGAGGGGCAGCTCCACAGCTCTCTGAGGAAGGAGAGTCCTGCTAAATGTATCTGCAGGTTCCGTCAGTTCTGCAGCCTTGAATAAACCTGTCGGTATCCTAAGAAGGAGAGGTCCCGCTGGGAGTATAGATTTCTGACTTTATTGCCTAATGGGATCTGGTGAAACGTTCGGGTGTGAATACTAAACTGGCTTAGATACAGGATTATCAGTGACAGAAGATAACAGTCTGGAACTAGCTTGTTCCCAGATTTGAGTCCTAACCAAATAGCGACAGACTCTTATCCAGCCTGATAAGTTTTGGGCAGTTGACATTTGCCTATGTCAAAGTTCTTTGCCTTTTCATCCTATTAAAATTAACTTTATGGTGATCAGTCAGCACTTGAGTGGGGAAAAGGTAGAATCAGGGTCCTACCTCCCCAAAACCTTGGGCTGCATAGACATTCCATTGTCACTTGGTCCTCAGTCTGAAGGTCTTGTATGTCCCAGATCTCCTGATCAGGCCTTTTGTCCTTCTAGGTCTGTGCTTTTAATAGGACAGTCTCCAAAGTTGACGAGTTCTTGGCCAATGAGGCGAAGGGCACCAAGGTGGTTGGTGCTCACTCCTTGGAGGAGATGGTCTCCAAGCTGAAGAAGCCTCGGCGGATCATTCTGCTTGTGAAGGCTGGTCAGGCCGTCGATGATTTCATTGAAAAACTGGTGAGGCCAGCTCTCTCCCCGCTGCTACTCGTGTGACAGAACGTCTCTCGTTCCCTTCCTTTAGCTATTTCACTTCTTTTTTTTTTTTTTGGCCGCGTCGGGTCTCTCCCATTCTGGCGCGCAGGCTATAGAGCGTGCAGGCTTAGTTGCCTCGCAGTATGTGGGATCTTAGCTCTCCGACCAGGGATCGAACCCACATCCCCTGCATTGGAAGGCGGATTCTTAACCACTGGATCCCCCGAGGAGTCCCTCACTTCTTTTTGCTTAAGAAATTTTGTCCCTTTTCAATTTTTGGGTATGATCTGCTCAGTTCTGACAAAATGTTGCTTAAAAGTCTCAGTGTTGGTTAACTTGACTGGCACCAGTTAAGTAAAAACATACCCTCAAGTGGTAGTAATTGTCAGTATATAAAATTCTGAGGACAGCAAGAGACACGTCCATGAATTCATTATCAACCAGAATAGAAACAGTAGTAATCTCAGTGAGCTCTATCTTTGATATTCGAAAAAAAAAACTTACAGTTTTGATTGTGTATTATGAATGTGTAGTGCTAGTCACTATTAACCCTTACTGTCCAAATTTAGAAATAGATTTCATTTTTCTCAGTATTCCTATAAAGCAACAATTCTCAAATTGCTGTATCATTTAATATAAATGACAAGAGATCCCCCTAGGGAGTCCTAGCAAATGTATCTTTTTTTGGAAGAAGAAAGTAGGCACCTGGGTGGTGCTGGCCGTGCTGTGGTAGGTGGCTGCCTCTGTGCAGTTCTGGTCCCTGATCATCAGCTGAGGGGGCGTTTGTGTCACAGAGGTGCTGATCTTGGTTCTTTGACACATTGTAGTCTGACCCCTTATTTAGGCTTTCTGCCACCTCAGGGCCAGGGGATAGTGGACCCATTTGTTCGTGGTCACCGCCATCTGTACTCTCCCCAGCTTGTTCTCACCGGAGGCCTGATGGCCACTCCTCCACTGGGGTGTCTGTGGGAGAGGAGGGGCCGAAGGGACAGCTGCCTTTTCCCCAGGGAGCGTGCCCGGCACCTCCTGGTCAAAGCGCTGTTGCTGTAAGCTTCTGGGGGGACGCCTCTAGGGCCCCTTTCCTCAACATACCTCTGGGGGAAGATCACACTGTATTAACCAGGAGGATTGCCCTCACCATCAGTAAACGGAAACAACCTCATTGCCAGTGCCCTGCAAAGACATTTTTCATCTTCACCAAGAACTTTATTAAACAACGTATTCATTAATTGAAAGAACTTTTTGGCCAACCCCATCGATACTGAAAAACAGTTCTACAGTATCAGCTCTGAAAAAACCAAGGCATTAGCCATTTGGAAGAAATGTTTTGTTGTGAGAAGTGTTGTAACAATAAACAAAGGAAAGGGATGAACATTTCTTTCCCAGAGGAGTAATGTTACCAGTGGGGTTGTTTCTACAGGGAGAGGAATTTGTAACCAGTATGCTACCGTTAAAAAAAAAAGACCTAGAAAGGAAGAACGTTGTGATAAAGGACACACCAGACTTTGTGTAGTAAGATGCCAAGCTGCCTATGGTCAGCTACAGACAGAATGGACTGAAAAATGGTAGAGTACTCTTCAGCATAGGACAGTATTAAGTAATGTTACCTGGAGCCTTGTTGGGGGAGACTGAATAATGAATACAGTAATAAAGCCAGCCTGACTGGTGTGGCGTAGGAAGATACTCTTGTTCAAGGCTTGGTCTCTTGCTGCCATCTCCAAGTGGTGGTGATCAAATTGTTTATTCATACACAAAACCATTTGATATTTACTGGACCCCTACTCTGTTCTAGGCAGAGATTTTATAGGTCTTTTAGAGCTAATCCAATCTGGGAATAAATATCAGGCAGGTGGTACACATTGGAAACACAAAATTTTCCAAGTAGGTTTTGTTCGTTGTAAAAATCTTAGTTAAAAAGGATTATTTCGGTTGTGGAGAGTTCTGACTGGGTTTGCTAGCCCTGAGCTTTTAAATAGGGTCTAGCTCTAGCCCCAGAGAGGATTGTTGAAGATTAAATAATATATGTATACTTTCAGACAGGGTTTATTTGGGATAACTTCTTGTTTGCTTTAATTGGTCAAGGTATGTTTATTTTTGTCTTTTATTTTTTTGGTCCGCCTTAATGCTGGTGTCTGGTTACAGGTACCCTTGTTGGACACTGGTGACATCATCATCGATGGAGGAAATTCTGAATATAGGGATACCACGGTAAGCATTTTTCAGTCCACATTCTTCCAGGTTCTGAGAACATTCTAGAAAAAAGTACCAGCATTGCACATGTGACAGAAGAGTAGACGTCCTTCTGTGGTGCTCTTTTGGGATTGGCCATTAAGACATACCTGATGGATGAGATGCTCATTAGTCACACACGTAACTGAAAAGAATGACTGCTGCTTAGATACAGCAGGCTGGGTGTTTATGCTTAATCTTCCCTTCCTGTCCAGCCACTCCGTGATACATCAGTGTGCAATGTGGGTGAGCACCACTGTGCTGATGGTCTCGTGTACAAGGTCATTTCCTGTAAAATGAGAATGTGTGTTTAGCTTTATTATTTCCCTTTGAGGACAGGGTAGCCATATTAAACTTCCATGGATTTTTTTTTTTTTAATTCCCAAACAGAGGGGATTAGTAAGTCAGAAAGGGGATTAAATTTCCTGAATGACCAGGTTATTAGTGGATCCTTGGGTCATTTAAGTCAAATGTGGGATCTCCATACCTGTCTTGTACCTCTTCTCATTCAGTGGGAGAAACTGATTTTAGGGAAGCATGACGAAATTCTTTTTCTCTCATGTAGAGACGGTGTCGAGACCTCAAGGCCAAGGGAATCTTGTTTGTGGGGAGTGGAGTTAGTGGTGGAGAGGATGGGGCCCGGTATGGCCCATCACTTATGCCAGGAGGAAACAAAGAGGCTTGGTGAGTACCAAAGGCACCACCCTTGCGTCGACACAGGGACGCAAGGTGAGAGAACGGGTGAGCTGTGAGCAGTTCTGCCACCCGATCTCCTCTGTGCAGTTTGAGTGTTGGAGATGGGAGATGCTGGAAATATTTCTTTTATGTATACATTTTTTTGCTTTGACATAACGTGTGTGCCTGTTCCTCCTTTCCTTTTTTCTTCTGTTATTTCCTCTAGTACCAATAATGGAAGTTCTAAATAGGCTTCAAGGGTTCAGAGGCTTTAATGAGGCAGCTCAGATAATGTCCTGTGCACTGTCTGGACTTAGGAGTAAGGTCTGCCTCTTCAACTCATACACGGTGTATTTAATCATTGTGAGTAATGGCAAAGTCAGACAGGGCCTCTTTCGTCCCAGGGAATGAGGTGGACAATTTTTATTTGACTGGGGAAGAAACGAATTTTACACTGCTCACTGTGTTGTGTATAAGAGGAAGGGTTGGCCGCAGAAGGGGGGATGCTTTGGTGATGATGTAGCAGGAGGGCTGTATAAGGCATAGGCTGTGGGTGATGAGCGGGATAGAGGATTAAAATGAAAAGATGCAAGTGATTAATTACACATAATGTAGACTGAAGGAAACACCGCTGTTGAGACTGCAGGAAGAGAGAAAGCCAGATAGAGAATGATAGAGAGATGGAGCAGAAGAGAAAGAAATAGAAAAGGAAGGATCCTTGTGAGGGAGACGTGGGAAGGCAACGCGCTTTTCCGAGTGAGTTTGGTTTCCGAATATTCTAGACTTATATTAGGCATTAAAGTAAGGAGTGATCAAACCTAATCCCCAAAGGTGAGGGGTTGACTGGGGAAGATTAGTCTTTTAATTACCTCCCTAATGATTAAGTCTGGGGATTCTCTTCAGTATGTTAAAGTCTAGAAATAAAGGCCTTCCTGCTTCTCAGAAACTTAAAAATATTTATTTTGGGGTACCGCTAAGTGGGCTGTTACAAATGCAGACAATACACATGAAGAAGTCTGCCATACAGAGGTGCTCTAGTTCTCATTAGTACATTTTCTCACACTGACCTGTTAGAAGCAGAAGTGGTACTTTTACCTGAAACAATCAGTCAAAGTTCAGGGAAGCTCTAAAAGCTACCCCAGCCCCCTCCTCCTGAGCGTTCACTTTGCAGCCCTGTCAAGTTTTGTGTCTTTACCAAAACCTTTTTGTGAAGAAGGCTTTATTGGTCAAAAGTGAGGAGAACAGTAGGGAACAGCGTCAGGAGTTACTCTGTGCGCCTAGGGGAGGCGGGGAAGGAATGAACAACAGTTGCTTTTTCTCTGGATGATAAGGAATGTAGCTCTTGGAAACGTTGCATGGTTCCTTCTGTCCAGAATCCTGCTGTGCTTGATAACATACATCCAGACTGATAGAAGCAGTCGCTACAGGAATGGCTTGGAATCACAGCTTCTTCTGATAGTGCGATAGAAATGTCTTCTGGGGCTTTGCTGACCCTCTCACCCAGCCTTTTTGTCTCCTGTCTCGAATCAGATAGTCCGCAGCCGCTGACTGATTTACCTTGAGGACTTAGCTTATTCATTACTTTTTTGTGGGCACTTCCACCGACCGCTAGAAAGGAAACAATTGGGGGGCGGGGGGGAGTCCTTGAGAATTTCGTGGAGACCCAGGCCCCCTGTCAGCAGCTGAACCACCCACTTCCTTCCTACAGGCCCCACATCAAGGCCATCTTCCAGGGCATCGCCGCAAAAGTGGGGACTGGAGAACCCTGCTGTGACTGGGTACGTTGTGGGCCCCCCTGAAGCCAGTTGGCGCCACGGGCACTGACATGACCAGGGGCAGAGCAAGGATCACCATGGTCCCAGCGGTTTGCTTTGTGACATAAGCTCCTCAATGTTTACGTCGCTAGCACAGACAATGCCGAAAATGCATCAGTTGTACATGTCCTTGTATCTTAACTGGAGGTTGGTATTAAAAGCAGCCCTTGTCAGTTCATCTAAAATATGGATTCCTTAAAAAAGGAACAGGAAGGGCTTCCCTGGTGGTGCAGTGGTTGAGAGTACGCCTGCCAATTCAGGGGACGCGGGTTCGTGCCCCGGTCTGGCAAGATCCCACGTGCCGCGGAGCGGCTGGGCCCGTGAGCCATGGCCACTGAGCCTGCGCGTCCGGAGCCTGTGCTCCGCAACGGGAGAGGCCACAACAGTGAGAGGCCCGCGTACCGCAAAAAAAAAAGAAAAAGAAAAAGAGGAACAGGAAGGATGAGGTGAAGTAAGATTTTCTTCGTCATGTTACTTCATGGCTAAAGAGAGGATGTCAAGGGAGTTGCCTGGTGGTCCAGTGGTTAGGACTCTGCACTCTCACCGCCGTGGCCTGGGTTCAATCCCTGCTTGAGGAACTAAGATCCCCCAAGCCGCATGGCGTGGCCAAAAAAACCAAAAAGAACAAGAAAGAAAGAATGTCAAGGGGGTAGGGGAGGAAAAGAAAAGAGAGAGAGAGAATGTCAGAATCAAAAGTGGAGTTTGCTCCCTGGGGTAGGTATTCTGTGCTTAGAACAGAGTAAGCTGCAGCTCTTTGCCCTCACTGAATGTGAAGGAGGCCGAGGCAAATTCTTTCCCTCCGTATATTTTGTGTTGCTGGTAAAATAAATTTTATCCCTTGTTACAGCCTTAGTCCATCCCATGGATGAAAAAAACAACACTAGGCAGGGGAGACCTGAGTTGTCTTTCTGGCTCTCCATTGACTAGCAGTGTGACATTAGGCAAGTCATTTTCTTCCATGGGCTTCAGTTTTCTCACCTGTCAAATATGGGGGTTGGACTGGATGACCTCCAAGTTCTCTTTAGCTCCTGAGCCCCTTGAATTTTATTCTACGTGCCATTTTTATGATGTTAGTTTTGCTTTATATGAGATAAAAGGTAGAGAAGAAATGAGGACTTGGGCCCATGGGGGATGAGGGGAGTCCTCCCCCCAGGCCTCACAGTGCCTGGTGACTAAGCCGCTCCTTACATTTTAACCAGTGGTCACTGAGTTCAGTCAGAACCTGCTTAGCGCTGAGAGACGCTGGTGCTGTGATTTAGAAGACTGAGTAACTTTCTCACTAGTGTGAAGGATTGGGAAGGGAGCTTTTGTTCCTTAACAATACACTGCTGCAGTAAAAAAAAAAAAAAAAGTACAGTGACAGTAACTTCTTTTTAGATACATTTAGGACATAAATCATGAGGAAATTAACAGTACTTGCCTGTGTATCTTGATCAACTCCTGTTGACCTTACTCTTAGGTTACTGAAAAGAAAAAACTGGTATAGATACTAAAAGCAGGCACCCCTTAGCTCAGTTTTGAAGTTACAGGAAGGAAGGGGTGCAGCAAGGTATTATTGGCCATGTTACTTCATGGCCAAAGAAAGTGTCAAAATCAGAAAGGGGGGACTTCCTTGGTGGCACGGTGGTTAGGAGTCTGCCTGCCAATGCAGGGGACATGGGTTCGAGCCCTGGCCCGGGAAGATCCCACATGGCGCAGAGCAGCTAAGCCTGTGTGCCACAGCTACTGAGCCTGCGCTCTAGAGCTCGCGAGCCACAACTACTGAAGCCCGCGCGCCTAGAGCCCGTGCTCCGCAGCAAGAGAAGCCACCGCAATGAGAAGCCCGTGCACCACAACGAAGAGTAGCCCCTGCTCACCGCAACTAGAGAAAGCCCGCGCACAGCAACGAGGAGCCAACACAGCCAAAATAAATTAAAAAAAAAAAAAAATCAGAAAGGGTAGGCCAGCAATGGAAACATAGATAGAGGAAGTCTCTATGTCAGGGTGGCAGTGTGACAGCATCCACCCCAGCAGTGCTGCCAGCACTGGTCCACCGGCAGGCATATCCCTGTCATGGTGACGGGAGTGTCTGACTGCAGAACTCTCCTTGTTCTGACTCCTTGCCCTCCAACCAGTTTTCAGATAATCTGGCTTCCCAAGTAGCTTGTCCACAGGGACAGGATGTGTTGATCAGACTGACACTTGTAACCATTAAGATACATAGTTAAATTTCTCGTCATCAATTCACAGACTGGTATTCTGATTTTATACATCTTGCCAGCTTTATTAGAAATCAGTACCTTGTCAGTTGTGGGACCCTGGCAAGAACACATTTCTGGGCTTACAAGGGCAGACCTTGCATCTGAGGTCATTTTATCTCTCGGTGGCCATTACAACTACAGTACATTTATATATTGTTTGAAGTACAAGTGACTTAATTAGCTTCTTTTCACCTGCGGTTGCTAGAAAAATAACCAGGGAAAAGAAGACTCCTTTTACTTGTGGGAGGGGGCTGGGGAGTGGGGAGTTACTTTTAATAACAATGAGAAAGAATGGAAAATGTAGGCTAAAGACCTGTGGGTACTTCACAGTGAATTTGGGGATTTTGAAAAACCTTTAAAGGAATGAATTTGGAGTTAGTTTACAATAGCATCGTGCTGGATTGAAGCTTGTGTTGAGTTGTTATATGATGATTCTTCTTTTGAAAATACTGTAAATATTTGTTCGTATTTGTTATTTTTTTGTATGGGGAGGGAGCCTTGCCAAAGAACTGGATGTGGACTTCTCTGGTGTGTTTCCTGGCTCCCTGAAGGCCTCTTGGCGCTTGTGGCTCTAACAGGTGGGGGACGAGGGGGCAGGACACTTTGTGAAGATGGTGCACAACGGGATAGAGTACGGAGACATGCAGCTCATCTGCGAGGCCTACCACCTGATGAAAGACGTCCTGGGCATGGAGCACAAGGAGATGGCAAAGGTGAGTCCTGGGCCCTGGGCGGGGGAAGCGCTGCTCAGGTGAGAAGGCTTTGCTGGTGACGATAAGTCCTTCCTCATTCTTTTTCCCTTGGTCATTCTGGTGGCCTGGATGGACTCAGCCTAATCTAAGGGAAGCTCTCAGTAACAGGACCATAAAATCTGATAGCCAGTCACTAAGCCAGAAGTTCCCAGAGACTCTTGGTGTAATCCTCTCTCCCACTCAGGGACCCTGACTGTGTCAGGCCTGTGTCACTTAATTGCCTGGTCTCGTTTGATCCTCCGTTGGTCCCATGTGGGAGGTGCAGCAGAAGCTCGCTTTTCTGATCCAGGTGGGACTGGCTGTTAGACAGCTATTCAAAAAAGGGTAGTCAAAGTTGGGAAACATAAGCATTTCCCCCAACATGTTATTATGAAAATGTTCAAACATACAACAAAATTGAAAGAATTGGACAGTGATCAGTTACATACACACAACCTAGATTCTACCATTAACATTTTACTCTGCTTGCTTTGTCGAATATCGTCCATTCGTCTATTAGTTTTATCTTTTTTAAAAAATACACTTCACAGTAAACTGCAGACATTTGTACTGTTTTCTGTAAATACTTCAGCATCATTAACTAGGCAAACATTTATTTTAACTGAAAATATAGGAAGGTACGTTCAATCCCCCATCATTTCATGGAGAGCCAGGTCCTTCTTTTAAGTGTGGCTCTGCTGATTAGCATTCTAATCAACTTTCTTATCATCTAGAGTTTGTAGTTTCAGTTATTTCAAGTGGAACATGATTTAAAGACACTTTCGAGGCACACAGTGCAGAATCCTTCCAGATTTTTTACATTCTTTTCCCTCCTAATTTTAAAATTTGTGTTGGGAATTCCCTGGTGGTCCAGTGGTTAGGACTCTGCACTCTCACTGCCAAGGGCCTGGGTTCAACCCCTGGTTGGGGAACTAAGATCCCACAAGCCATGCGGTGTGGCCAAAAAAAAAAAAAAATTGCATCATCCCCACTTATTTTGTTTCACTAACTTGCCTTTATTGTTCTTTCCAAAACAGTTTGACTTACTTTTCATAGAAACATTGCTTTTCTTTTTGTGTTCATATTTAATTGGTTTATATAATATGAGTGCCGGGCACTGTTGTATGTTGGGGATATATTAGTGGAAGAAACAAAGTCCCTGCCCTCATGGACCTTGGAAAGATAGACAGTAATGACTAAATATATAAAACTTGTTCGTGATCACTATTATAAAGAAAAGTAAACGGGAGGAAGAGGCTGCTCTAGATCGGGTGATCAAGGAAAGTGACTGTACGAAAACCCAAGCGAGGTGAGGGGACACCTGGCTCTGAGGAAAGCACTGGCCTGGTGACCAGATAATCAGCATGAACAGGTTGAAATCAGAAGCAGCTGACTGTTGGTTAGCATAAAACTCAGCTGGTGGCAGAAGTGTTCGGGTGTCCTGCAGAGGAGCCTGGTAGCCTCAGGGGTTGAGCAGGCTGTGAGCATCGGTCAATATTTACATGGGAAAGGGATGAATCAGTTAAGGGAGCATCTCCGGTATAATCCTAGGTTCTCCCACATTGTTTTCTTTCACATCCTGCACACAGGCCTTTGAGGAATGGAATAAGACAGAGCTGGACTCATTCCTGATTGAGATCACAGCCAATATTCTCAGGTTCCAAGATACTGATGGCGAACACCTGCTGCCAAAGATCAGGGACAGCGCGGGGCAGAAGGGCACCGGGAAGTGGACCGCCATCTCTGCCCTGGAGTATGGCGTCCCCGTCACCCTCATCGGTAACACTCAGCTTTGGATTGAACCTTTTCATCTCACTGTTTTGACCCTGGTGTCTTTCTGGCAACTAAGAGTTACCAGATCTCTCAGAGAATCTCTTCAACCCTAGTCGGCTTTCTGAGTGTGGTCTGCTCTTTCTGCCCTTGAATAAGTTGACGGTGTGAGAGAGGCTGGAGCTGCTGTTGAATCTCTTCTTTACAATCCTTCTGTCAAGCATGTGAGCTTTGAGATAAATTCAGAAGTTACTACCTGTCTTAGCCAGTTTGACTTTGGGGATCGTTTTAACATTAGGGATTAAATTATAGTCAATGACCTAAGATCTTTCTAATAGGGAAGCTAACTGTAATGGAATTTTTCATACAAAAGTTCACAGAATAATAAAAGTTTATGTACTCAACATTTATTACTATTTTGCTGAGGTTTTTTCCTCAGATATTTGAGGAATAAAATATTACCTAAGCATTTCCAGTCCTTTAATATTCTTTTCCTAAGTTCCTTCCCCTTTTTCTTTTAGAAGAAAACTACTGTCCTGAAGTGAGTGTATATCCTTCCCATCTATGTTTTTTATCTTGTCTTAATGAGCTAAGCATCGAACTCAAAAAGTTGTAGAGAGAAGGAAATAATAAAAAGCAGAAATAAAACAAAAATAATAAGGGGATTAACAAAACTACGTGATGGTTCTTTAAGAATAAAATAGATACATTCTGTCAAGATTGGAAAAGGAGAATGGAGGCTCCTGGTCTGCTTAATGAAGGCTGATCTTTGCTCCTGGCAGAATGGTTCCCCCTGCAGTAATAAAACAAGTTTTCTTGTTGACTCTTCCAGACATAGGTTGCCTTTCCCTCTCTAGTCTCCTCCTGCCTTTGGTTTCCTGTTAATTATGCCTGACTGTGTTTACAGTGGACTGGGTAGTTGCAGGCACAGTAAGGAGGGAAGCAGTTTGCTTAGTCCAGCTCTACAGAGAAGGAAGTTGACTGCTTTTTAGCTAATCTGAGCGCTACCCTGGGCGGGGGCCCAAGGGGACAGTAACTGGGAGCAGTTTATTCATCACTGCCTCAAAAAGAATCCTACTCTCTTGTTTCGGAGACTTTGTACCCTACCTTCGGAGACTTTGTACCCTACCTTCCAGCTGAAGTCAGGCTTCCTCCCTGGCTGCGTGCCATTCTTGTTTGTTGAACTGACGGGGAAATGAGTCTTCCAGCTAATCTTTAGGTAACCCCCGGAGGGTTACGCCACACTCGCCTCTTCCTGCTTTTTGTCTTCTGAAGCTTCCGCCTAAGAATGCTAAGTCATCCTGTGTGTGCACTGCAGGCGCCCAGAGAGCCGGGCAAGGACAAGGACAGGGAGACACCTGCTCTCAAGTTTATGGCCAGAACCCTTTCCTCAGAAATAAAGTCCTCTGTTAGTTCCCAAAGGTTTTACTTCATTCTGTCTGTTGGGGGAAAAAATGGTTAATTTATTCTAATTATATAAAGTGTCAACTGGGCAAGCATGTATAAGTGATAATTTTTAAGATACTAATATCTTAATATTAAAATACCATATTGGGGACTTCCCTGGTGGTCCAGTGGTTAGGAATCCGCCTTCCAGTACAGAGATGAGGGTCCAAGCCCTGGTCGGGGAACTAAGATCCCACATGCTGCGCAGCACAGCCCCCACCCCCAAAAAATATTGAAATATTTTTTATTCAAATGAAGTAAAATTGTGAAACTGTAATGGTGACCATGGACATAGCAAAAACTAAACTGTAAGAATTAGAAAATGGAGTTTTTTGAAGGGAGAAGTCTCAGTGTACTCGTTTCAAAGTGATGAGTATTAGTGCTTCAAAAGAAAAGAAATGAAGTCTTTGGTGACCATTTATAAATTAAAGTCCTCGCAAATGAAACTGAAATTTTACTGGAGGACCAACACGGAGTAATTCTTAATGATAGTGGTTTTGCTCTTCGTTTTTTCCCCTTAAAATTCCCCTTTGAAGTTCATGGTGATCTTTGAGGTTGAATATGTGTATTCATGTTGGAGACTGACTTGGAGTTTTCATTTTCAAATTAACCGTTAGAGCTTTTTATGAAAGTTCTTTCTGATGCAGGTTAGCTTTGCGGCCGAAGGTTGAGACTTTGCGCTCGTGGTAAAACTGGAAATCGTGCTGCATTGCTCTTTTCCCTCATCTTCTCTGGCTCGTGTGCGCTCCTCCTCGGGTTCTGCCTGTGAGTTGTGGTGACTTGTTATCTCCCCCTCCCCCCACGTAGGAGAAGCGGTCTTTGCTCGATGCTTATCATCTCTGAAGGACGAGAGGATTCAAGCCAGCCAAAAGCTGAAGGGGCCTCAAAAGGTCCAGTTCGAAGGAGATAAGAAATCATTCCTGGAGGACATTCGAAAGGTGGGGTGCCGCCCCGCAGTGGCAGCGGGATGGGACTGGCGGGGAGAACACCCCGAGGCCACAGGGAGGACGTGGGGTCTGTCCAGCCTTGCCCATTGATCTGATATGCAGCCTTTCCTAAACCGTGTCCTCGTTAGAGCTGCACTGCGGTGGCGGGGGGCAGGGGAGGGGGTGTGTGTGGCGGGCGGGGCAGGGCGGGGATTAGGCAGCCGTGGGCCAGCCGCAGTTCTGATGAGTCTTTGTGCCCTCCTTTAGGCCCTCTATGCTTCCAAGATCATCTCTTATGCTCAGGGCTTTATGCTGCTAAGACAGGCAGCCACTGAATTTGGCTGGACCCTCAACTATGGTGGCATTGCCCTGATGTGGAGGGGGGGCTGCATCATCAGGAGGTGAGTGGTCGGGGCACCTGCCACCTGCCGTGCGGGAGCGCTGTGGTCTTAGGGCGCTCTCGGGGACGGTTTCCCTGGAACTGGTACAGTGAGTCCTCTCGCTGGGACGCTGGCAACCAGGCAGGTTTAGGTGTCATATCTCACTTTCTTCCTGCACGTCAGTTATTCTAACTCGAGTGTCCATCCTTCCCCATCTAAAGTAGTTCTGTGAGCATGGTTGTGCCCTTGGCCCTCACCTCTCGGGACCTGGGCTGTCTGTATTCACGGCACGTCCAGCGAGCTGGTGGGGATGGGGGGACAGGTGCCTTCGTACCTCGCGAGGGTATCTGTCAGCTTCCAACTTACTTCCCCTGCTTTCTGCCAGGTGTTCAGCCCGCTAGTTAAGATTCATTGATTTTTTTCCCTCTTGATTATTTCAGTGTATTCCTAGGAAAGATAAAAGATGCATTTGATCGAAACCCAGGACTTCAGAACCTACTACTAGATGACTTCTTTAAGTCAGCTGTGGAAAACTGCCAGGTATGTAGCCCAGAGCTGGGTAGTACGGGAATTCTGTCTTAGTGAGTTTTGCTCTGGGGGGTCTGCTTTTTCATTTATGCATGAAAATCTGTTGTCTTTTCTTTGAGCTAATCACTAGTCTTTGGCTTTACTTTTTTGCTCAGGACTCCTGGCGGCGGGCAGTCAGTACTGGTGTCCAGACAGGCATTCCCATGCCCTGCTTCACCACTGCTCTTTCCTTCTACGATGGATACAGACACAAGATGCTGCCAGCCAACCTAATCCAGGTGAGCTTTTGGAGTAGGCGATGAACATGAACCTGGGTGGTACCTCGGGTCATGTGCCTGCGTCTGTCCTATAACCAACCCATTTCTTGTTTTCTAGGCTCAGCGCGATTACTTTGGGGCTCACACCTATGAACTCTTGAACAAGCCAGGACAGTTTATCCACACCAACTGGACAGGCCACGGTGGCAGCGTGTCCTCGTCTTCATACAATGCCTGATGAGATTCTGTTAAACGCGCCACGACTCCACAGACCGGTACATTCCACTTGCCACACAGCACTGCTTACATGGCCCTTTGCCCTACTTTCTTCTCAGATCTTTGAAAATAAAGTGTCGTAAGAGACTCCTCTGAAGAGTCAACCCGAGTTTATTTGTAAAGTAGATCTGTGAGAACCATCGCATCCTCTGCCCTCGCCTCTTGGGATGGAGCAGAAATTGAGCGTGTGCGCGACCTCGAGAGCCAGCTCCCTGAGGCGGTGTTTCCCGCGTGTCCCCCGTGGGTTAGGGAGACAGAGCTCTTCTCACATAGGTGGGAAAGGTTTTTGTGGAATTTGATCAAACTGGAGTCTTTGTATCATGCAGCTGAATTCCCTTTTGCCTTTATTTAATAAAAATTTTAAAAAAAAGAAAAAAATTATATTTATGCTTCTTCTCCAGATTCTTAAATATTCTCACCTTATCCACACTGAGCCATATCCTCATTGGTAGAACGATGTGCACCCGGTTTCATTACATTTGAATTAGTTTATTTCCTTCCTTTATTTAGCCTTCTTAAATATTTTCCTCTTTGTTTTCTTTAAAAAAAAAAAAGAAAAGACCTCAATAATAGTACCAGGAACAGCAAAGTTAGGTAATGATTAACTCTGGAGGGAAGGGTGAGGAGAGGTAGTCAAGGGGTGGGTGTACAGGCTTATGACTTTGGGCAAATTATTTACTCTTATCTGGCCTCAGTCTTCTCATTTGTAAAATGGGGATAATCATCGTACCTGCTTCCTTAAGGTTATTTTGAATATTCACCTAGTAAAAACAGACTGACGCTTGACACATAATAAGCACCTACTTAAGTGGTAATTATTATTATTACCACTTCAGGTGTGCCTGTCCCTGAAGCAGTTAAGAGAGTTGCTGAGAGTTAGAAACCAAATGTTACTTCTCAGCACTCACTGGTGAATTCACTTTGGAAACCGGCCCTCAAAAAGTTCCTGGCAGGGCTCCTCTGTGTGCTCAAGTAACAACAGACAGATCTTAACTGAATACACTACCACCATAACCCCTTCACCACCACCCTGCCAGGAGGTGGATCTTGGGAAAAAAAGGCAGATTCTGAGTCAGCAGGTCTGGGGTGGGGCCCCACATTCTGTATTTCTAATGAGCAACCAGGTGAGGCCGTTATGGCACAGGGCAAAATAAACGGAAGCTCCTTTATCGCTAAAAGAATATAACCGTCCTTTGCCTAGGTCCTTGACAGGGAGTTTTTTTTTTACTATATATACGATTTCATGCCTTTGGAACTTTACATCCCGTGACTTATTTGAAAAATTAATGTCTGCCACACAGTGAATACTATTTAAGGTTGACTATTACTTCCTGCTGAAGGGGAGGTGGTCAAACAATTCTGAAAGTGGATAGAGGTGGCCACGGACGGGTTCTGCCCCCAGCCAGGTCCTGTCCAGCCTAACTGCCACAGGGACAGTCTGGTGGCCATTCCAGCAAAGGGCCTCCCTTGGCAGAGACTGTGGGCCTATTATCTTTCTGCTTTCTTTCTGCTTCCATTTGAGACACAGTGGAGTTAAGACATATGGATCAGGCAAGGGAGCAGACAGGACCTCTCAGCAGAGGTTTTAGGCAGGGGGTTTACAGGTGTTACATTTCTTTGAGGCACATGTGGAGCCATCTTTTTAGGAGGGGTAGAGAGACCGTCAGGATGTATATACTATGTTTAGTATGTATGTTAGCACAGACACGTTCGCTGTTTAGTAATAGATGTGCTGTTCCAGTAACAAACCACCGCAAACTCAGTGGTGTGATATAACCACCATCTTTATCATTCTCCTAATTCTGAGAGTCAGGAAGTTGGTACAGGAGCGACAGCTTGGCTCTGTTCCACCATGTCTTGGAGCCTCAGCTAAGAGTTGAAAGTTGGGGGTGATTCCATGGCTGGGATCACTTGGAGGTGTCTGTCTCCTTCATTCATAGGGCGGTTGATGCTGGCTGGGACCTTAGCTAGGGCTACCAGCTGGAAAGGTGCACGGCGGCCTCACCACGTGGCCTTAGCCTAGGCAAACGTCTCACTTGGTGGCCCAGGGCTCCAAAGGGGAGTGTTCCAGCTAACAAAATGGATACCACATTGCCTTTTAAGACCTAGCCATGGATGTTACACAACATTATTTCAGCCACATTATATCAGTTACAAGTGAGTCATAAGCTCTCCAAATTCAAGGGAAGGAGTATTAGGCTTTACCTCTTGATGGCAGAGTGGCAAAGTTCTAGAAGAGCACGTGGGTCAGGAGATTTTTTTTTTCCCCCAAATATAATCTGCCACGTATGCGTCCCTGGAAAAGGACAATTTGTTACATGGGGAAGTTGGGAACTCTGGCCCTATTTGGGGGTTTTCCTGAGGGCCTCATACAGTATTTATGGAATATATAAGAATATAATAATAGCTAACAGAGTGTGTGCCAGGCACTGTCTTTTTTTTTTTTAATTTATTTTATTTTTTTCTTTTTTGGCTGCGTTGAGTCTTTGTTGCTTGCTGCACGTGGGCTTTTCTCTAGTTGCAGCAAGCAGGGGCTACGCTTCGTTGCAGTGCGCGGGCTTCTCTGTGTGGTGGCACAGGCTCTAGACGCGTGGGCTCAGTAGTTGCAGTGCACAGGTTTAGCTGCTCCGTGGCACATGGGATCTTCCTGGACCAGGGATCAAACCCGTGTCCCCTGCCTTGGCAGGCGGATTCTTAACCTCTGTGCCACCAGAGAAGCTCCCAGGCACTGTTTTTTGTTTTTTTTGTTGTTGTTTTTGCGGTACACGGGCCTCTCAATGTTGCGGCCTCTCCCATTGCGGAGCACAGGCTCGGGACGTGCAGGCTTGGCGGCCATGGCTCACGGGCCTAGCCACTCCGTGGCATGTGGGATCTTCCCGGACCGAGGCACGAAGCCGTGTCCCCTGCATCGGCAGGCGGACTCTCAACCTCTGCGCCACCAGGGAAGCCCCCAGGCACTATTTTAAGTTTACTCATTTAATACAACAGCCTCTGAAGTAGGTACTACCATTATCCCCAATTTACAGATGAAGCCCAAGGATGTGAAGTAACTTGTCCAAGATCACATAGCTCCTGCAGAACTGAAAATTGAGCCCCAGCAATCTGGTGCCAGAATCCATGCACTTAATCATCAGACTATCTTACTGCTCAATGTGTACGATGCATTACTCATTGGCAGATTTACTGTACACCTACTATGTGCCAAGCACCATGCTGGGAACCATTTGTTTAGTGGTGAGAGAATTTGAAAGTCCTGACCTCATGAGCTCCTAGAATACATATAACAGCCGATGGAGATGGAGTTCTGAATCAGCATTTTACAGTGCAAATTTAGGGAAAATAAATGATTAAACATTTATGGTACCCTATTTAATGCAGCTGGAAGGGGCTCAGGAAACCTGCAGTGTCCTTGCCTTATTTATGGTGAGGGCAGTGGGACGAGAAGAGGATAAGACTGTGGACTCAGAAGCCAGGCTGCTCATAATCAAATCTGGGCTCTACCACCTCCTAGCAGTTCAACCTCTGACAAAGTCCTTTCACCTCTGGGATACTTTTCCCTCATATGTAAAATGGGGGTAACAGCACCCACCTCCGAGGGCAGGGCACCTAGGGCACAGCCAGGAGCAAGTCAGCGCTCAGTGTTAACCAAGGGGCAAGAGGGCCTTCTCGGCGCAATGCTGACACCTAGTGGCCAGTTTACATGCCAGCTCTTCATCCTGTGAAAATAGTCCCAACCAATCACAGTTGACCCTTGAAAAAGAGGTGGGTGGGTAGGGGTGCTGATCCCCACTGTCCCCCTCCCGCAGTTGAAAATCTGCGTGTAATTTATAGTGGGCCTTCCAAGTGTGTGGTTTGGCACACAAAGATTCGACCCACCGCGTATCGTGTAGTGCTGTAGCATTTAGTACTGAGAAAACTCCTTGTGCAAGTGGACCCGTGCACTTCAAACCTGTGTTGTTCAGAAGGTCAGTGTACATCCATTTTCTGTAACATAATACCTCAGCCCTGGACCTCTCTCTTCAGATCCTAATGGGTTAGGGTATTCTGCACGTGTCACTGGAATAATGCTCTTTCAGCCTGGGAAGCAGCTGCTTTAAAGTGAGATACCTTGCAAGGTAAAAAGCACAGACGCTACCTGGGAAATAATTGTTACTGCTTCTTAAACACTTATGTGAGGCAATTTAAACCTCACAACTGCTCTGCGAGGCTGGTCCTATGATCCCCACTTTATAAATGAGGGAACTGAATCTTGGAGGGGTTCTGACTTGCTCAGGGTCACCAAGCTTGTGAGAGGGGCTGGGCTCTGAACCCAAGGCCTGGTCCGAGGGCTGGAGTTCGTTTAAAAATGCAGAATACAGGGCTTCCCTGGTGGCGCAGTGGTTAAGAACCCGCCTGCCAATGCAGGAGACACGGGTTCAAGCCCTGGTCCAGGAAGATCACACATGCCGCGGAGCAACTAAGCCCGTGTGCCACAACTACTGAGCCTGCGCTCTAAAACCTGCGAGCCACAACTACTGAAGCCCGTGTGCCACAACTACTGAAGCCCGTGTGCCACAACTACTGAAGCCCGCGCACGCCTAGAGCCCATGCTCTGCAACAAAAGCCCATGCACTGCAACGAAGAGTAGGCCCCACTCACCGCAACTAGAGAAAGCCCGCGTGCAGCAATGAAGACCAACATAGCCAAAAAAAAAAAATGCAGAATACAGAACTATATAAAGTGAAAAACTTGAGTGCCTTTATCTGCCTTCTCTTCAACCCATTGCTCAGAATTTAACTGTATTTGTCATGTATCCTCGCAGCTTTTTCTATTCCTTTCAAATATCCCACATCCCCATATAGATGCATATGCTCTTTTCTTTAAAAAAAAAACAAAAATAAGATTGTTCTGTACATACTAGTCTGCAAGTTGTTTTCTTTCACGTAACGTCCTAGAGGGCCTCATTCTATAAACTGGCAATTTAAATGCCTTAGAGTTTAGTGTTTCCAAGAACCCTTCATAAATCATTCTGAAGAATAAAAACCTTAGATTGTGCAACGAACCACTCCCTAATAACTTTGCATGTTGAACCTCTGCCTCCTCAGCCCCCAGCAGTTCAGCGTCAGCTGAGATGTGGGGTAGCTGCGGGGTCAGGAGTCAAAAGGCACTCCTGTGTGATTCTTCACCTGCAGTCTCTCTCTCCTTTATCCCTGACTTCCACCAGAGAGGTAGTAAGAGGGAGGGTGCCTGTATATTCTTCCAATTAAGCACAAATAAACTCTGAGCATCCTTCTTTTCTTTGGTAGTTTCATTCATCAGGAAAGCCAGATGATTTTAACATGCAGTGAGAAGGTGCTGGAATAGAGGAAAAGACTGGGATGTGATAAGGCCTCTAGGGGCTCTCAACGTGAGTTAAAAATAAACACAGCACTAAACTGGGAAAGAAGTGTGCGGAGGTCCAAAAATATGATTTTCCTCTTGATGACTGCGATAAGGCTTTAGAAAATACACAGGTTTCCCCCTTCCTGAAAGTTCACATTCCACCACTTTGCTTTTATAAAAGCCCTGCGTTAGTACCTGCTTTTGCTAACCGAAAGAAATCCAAAGAGAATTTTCATTTTTACGAGAAAAAAGCCGTTGCCATACTAATGTAGAACTTCATAAAAGTGCAGTGGCTTAGTGCAAACTTTCAAAAGCAGGGGATACCTGTACATATATCTAAGTCAAATTTCTTTAAAAAAATCGGGGGGCCTCTACTTTGTCAGGACTCATGGAGATGCTGCTGAGAGTCAGATCCTCAACAAACATTCAGTGAACACCCACCGTGCACCCGGCTCTGGGGCTTCACTGGAACTCAGCGAGCTGGGCACTCAGGTCTGCATCTCACAACTGATTCCAACACAGTACATTCTTTTTTTATTTATTTTTTACAATGCATTCTTTCAACTTTGATTCAGTAAGTGTTTACTATGTGCCCGGCCAGCAGTGTGCTAGGGCCAGTTCCTACAGTGAGAGTTGATTTCTAAATTTTCAGGACTACTGAAAACCAGAAACAAACACAGCCATTATTAAGAATTAAGTTCCATAAATTTGGGCTTAAATAAATTGTATTAAAAACAAAGGTAGTGGGGCTTCCCTGGTGGCGCAGTGGTTGAGAGTCCACCTGCCGATGCAGGGGACACGGGTTCGTGCCCTGGCTGGGCCCGTGAGCCATGGCCGCTGGGCCTGTGCGTCCATTGCACATTTTTCTATCATCTACGTTCTTGACGTTATTTCCACCTATTGTGTCTGACTGGTGGGTGTGCAGCATCTCTTCTCTGTGTGAGACCGTGCCCCACAGGGTTAACAGAAATCCTTGAGTGTGTCCTACCGAACAGCAGATAAGGGAACCGGCTGTTAGAAACCCCTCTGCTTGCAGCCTCCTTTACTGATGAAGCCTGCTTATTTGTTTGTTTTTCCATTCTCTAACTGCATCTCCTCCAAGCTTCACATAGCCTAGGTAATGTATCACCAGACTTCTAAACTACCCTTATAGATAACGCTTCTGACGTATGGGTCACTATAGTAACAGGGGGCTTGTTTTTGTGAACTTTGGAGTTGGCTCCTGCCCAGTTCAGACCAGCTAAAACTAGTTCGGACCACCGACCCTAAAACTGCGCCTGCGCAGAACACTGACGGCCTCACCTTTTCCCTGCCTCCGATCACCTTTCCCCACACCTAAGACCACCCTACTTCTTTATCCCATAAATATCTCAAGCTTCTGGCCTTCTGGTACGCGGGCCTGAGATTTGTTCTCTTGTCTCCTTCCATGAGGACCTTGTCAACAAACTCTCTGCTGCAAACTTGTGTCTCCGTGTTTGGCCTGCTGCTCCTGTGGGGCACACAAACCTGGTTTGGTAACAAATGCTGAGTTCAGTTTCCTCATATTGCTGGCTTGAAATCGGCCATGATGGGAGTATTTACACCAAGGAAATCTACAGATCTACAAATTAATTCCTTGTTGACTGTTTACTTAAGGAAGTGAGTGGGGAATATGTTAATAACGCAGATTAAACTTGAATGTGTATGGTGTCTGCAGCCTTTACCTCATGAATAGCACAAGTTGAGGAAATAACTCTTCCAGTACTTGACACTATTATTCGACTCAGCAGAGAAGTTCCTTACTCATGTCATCAACGTGTGAGTGAAGCTCCAAAGGAGGAAAGTAACTGAAGAAAGTTTGGAAGCAGTGAAGATCCAACGTTGGGTTTCACTTTACTTTTTTTTTTTTAATTTTTTGGCCGCGCAGCACAGTATGCAGGATCTTATTAGTTCCCTGGCCAAGGATGGAGCCTGCACCCCTGCAGTGGAAGCGTGGAGTCTTAACCACTGGACCCTCAGGGAAGTCCCCTATTTCACTTAACTCTTAACGTAAAAGAAAATTAGCCAACATTCGGGTCATAGCTATATTCCTTTGGCAATGGCAATGGGGTGAGCAACTTATTCGCTTAAGGGGATAGAAATCAAACATTTATTCGTGGTCTGACTTTGTGACACTACAGAATTAGAAAAACCCACACTGGATTTTGCAAGGCACACCAAGGTTACAGCCGCATGTAACTTACAATACAGAGTTGTGTACCGTTGTCCCTGTTTTTTCTCTCTCTCTCTCTCTCTCTCTCCCTCCCCGCCCCCCTACCCCCACCCCGGGAGCCGGTGCTGCCCACTGTGCTCCGCGCAGAGCTGGCTCTGGGGTCCCCGGGGAGCTCGGCTTGGGCGGGGCGGGAGCAGATAGGCTGCGAGGCGCCCTTCCCAGAGCCACCGCTAGGGGCCGAGAGCGAGGCAGGAGGCAGCTTCGCGCTTTGGCCCCCCGCGCGGCCCGTCGCCCGGCGCCGCGGCGGGAAAATCCGACTGGGCCTTCCCGGCCACCGCCACTGTCTGTCATCGCGCGCCTGCCAGGATCCGCCCGCGGTGATGATGGAGGAGGAGGAGGGGGCCGAGGAGCAGCAGCGATTCTCTTACCAACAGGTACCGGAGAATGCAGTCTTGGCTGGGCTGGGGGAGGACGGCGTCTAGATTGTGCAGGGGAGAAAAAGGCCCTGCCTCCGCCCGCCCTCGCCTTCGTGCCGGGTTCGGAGGGAGAGCTCGGGCCTGCGCGGGCCGGCTCAGGCCGGCTCCGGCCGCCTGGCGCCTGCGCTTAGGCCGGCTCCGCTGCCGCGGGGGGTGCTGGGAGGCGGTTTCCATGGTATCGCGGATTGGAGCGTGCGGGCGGCGGCGCAAGAAAGGAGAGTCGGTGGAAGTTCCTGCGGCGCTCCGCGGAGGCCGGCGGCCGGGGCCCCTCTGGCTTTGGGGCAGCCTCAATCTCCTCGGACAGGGTCGTTGTGAGGCGCCTGGCGCGCGGCACAAGCTCGAAAATGTTGGCTCCCGTAACCCGTGCGCTCTCCGTCCTGCCCGCGAGGAGACAAGCCTCAGACCCTGGTGCAAACTCCCAGGCCGTCCGGCTCCCGAGCCCATCGAATGTGGGTTCGAATCTTGACTCCGCCCGGAGGGTTGTGTTGACTCTGCCCAAACTCAGTTTTCCTAGATGGAAAATCGGGTAATAACCAGTTCTCGGGATAGTTATGGGTATCCAGTCCTTTAGTCAGCACCGGAATAAATACCGCGTGGCAGAGTCGAGAGAACAGTGTTGTAAAGAGGTGAAAACCAAGAACCAGGGTGGCAACCTCAGAGAGGATTAACCGAAGAGACACGGGAATGAGCTTCTAAGGTTCAGGCGCTGTTTACCCACTCCCTTCCTTTATTTTGAAGTTCAAGCCTTCAAGAAAAAGTTGCAAGAATAATGTATTCATCACCCATATGCCCCTCACCTCGATTCACCGGTTAACGTTTTGCTGTATTTGCTCCCTTGCTCCTTTTTTCGGAATTATTTGAGAATTAAATACACTTGACACTTCACCTTTAAATTTTAATACTTCAGCATGCTTCTCCCAAGAACAAGGGCATTCTGTGACATAATCTCTGATCACACTCAGGAAGTTTGATATTGATAAAATACTATGATCTAATGTCAGTCCATATTCAATTTCTCCCAGTTGTCCGAAAGATGTTCTTTTTTTTCTTTTTATTTATTTTTGGCTGCATTGGGTCTTCGTTGCTGCGTGCGGGCTTTCTTTAGTTGCGGCGAGCGGGGGCTACTCTTTGTTGCAGTGCGTGGGCTTCTCACTGCAGTGGCTTCTCTTGTTGCGGAGCACGGGCTCTAGGTGCGCGGGCTTCAGTAGTTGTGGCACAGGGGCAGGTGGGATCTTCCTGGACCAGGACTCGAACCCGTGTCTCCTGCATTGGCAGGTGGATTCTTAACCACTGCGCCACCAGGGAAGCCCCCAAAGAGGTTCTTTAGTGGTCTTTTTTCTTCATCCAGGATCCAGTCAGGGATCATGCCTTGCATCAAGTGGTCCTGGCTCCGGTCTTCCCTGGAAGGGTTCTCCACCTTCTTTGTGTTTCATGACATTGGTGGTTTCCAGGAGTCCATTCATGGCACAGGTGTGGTGGGAGATAATCTCTTTGAGAGCAGGGACTGTCCTTTTCAGTTTTGTGTTCTCAGCCCCTAGTACAGAGCGTGGCTCTCAATAAACAGCGCTTACTGAGTAAGTGAGTGAGGCTGCAAAGATAGACTGAGAAATTTGAACCTCGTTCTCTATGCAGTGGTGAGGGGGGGGGGGATCCAGCCATTCACTCAGCCAGCTGTTCTTGCCACTAGGTGGACAGCTGTGAACAACACTTGAAGGGTCCTGCCCTCGAGGAGTTTAGAGTCTAGATAGAGATTTAGCCTCTCAGTGTTCAGCATCGAAGAAGGCACTTAGCCCGTTCCAGGAGTTGGGGGGGAGGGGCCGGCAGAGAAAACTTCTGGAGCAGTCGGAAGGATCCCTTGTCCTGTTCCCTCGCCCCTAACCTCACCTCTACAGATACCTACAAAAGATCCCTTGGAGGGTTTTTATCCCTCCCAGAGTGGTGGTCTCTTTGTCTCCTCTCACCAGTGTCCTCTACTTACCTACTCTTGTGACATCTGAAACTAAGGAACGTAGGTCCCTTGCTTATCTGCCTGGCCTCTACTCTGGGGTCCTGGACTTGTGTTTTTGCAGTTCCTCCTCATCTTGCTTCTACCGTGAACATTTGCTGGTAGAGTTGATACTGTCTTGGGTTCAGCTGTCACCATGTCCGCTTCAGCTCTGTTTCCAGCACAGGTGGAGCCCACGCAGGGCTCAGCAAGTTTATTCACGTGAGACGGAGACCTTGGCTTAGCTTGTTTGGCTTCTTTACTCCTCCGCATGGGTAGAGGTATGTTTTCCAGCACCTGAAAGGGTTGCTGAGGAGCAGTGAGGGTCCTGTTGAGGTGGGCTAGCAAACCAGCAAATCAGAGGAGGGGCCGATGCAGCCTCACGAGCCTTTCCCTGTGTTGTCCTGATCATTCGTCCTGTCTCATGCAGGACAGGGGCTGGCAAGGACTTGAAGCACAGGGACGGGATCCTTTTGCATTTGCTTGATTAACCCCCATATGGGGGCAGAAATCCCTGTCTTTTTTCATTGTGTTGCCCAGACACCTAGCACACCCCTTCACGCAGTAGGCACTTGGCACATAAATGTGGAATAACTGAGTAAAGTCACATAGATGCCTCCCAAGTACCAGTCTGCCTTCATTCCCTGCTGAATTGCCATCATAATTCCTTACCTTTACTTGACCTAAATCATAACCATTAACCATTAACATTAAAGTAATGTTTCTACAAGTCACACTCCAGAGGGCCCCATTAATTTTTTTTTTTTTTTTTTTATATTTTTAAGAAGATGTTGGGGGTAGAAGTTTATTAATTAATTAATTTATTTTTGCTGTGTTGGGTCTTCGTTTCTGTGCGAGGGCTTTCTCTAGTTGTGGCAAGCGGGGGCCACTCTTCATCGCGGTGCGCAGGCCTCTCACTATCGTGGCCTCTCTTGTTGCGGAGCACAGGCTCCAGACGCACAGGCTCAGTAGTTGTGGCTCACGGGCCTAGTTGCTCTGCAGCATGTGGGATCCTCCCAGACCAGGGCTTGAATCCATGTCCCCTGCATTAGCAGGCAGATTCTTAACCACTGCGCCACCAGGGAAGCCCCCCATTAATTTTTTACTACAGTTGAAAACTCACTCAGCCATTATGGAAAGTGCTGAAGGAATTAGGGTGAGCAGACCCTCTCCTAATCTTAATTTTTTAAGATGTGAAAAGCTCTTATTTGCAATCTTACCCACGAAGTGTTTTGATTTTGCTTCAGAGGCTAAAGGCAGCGGTTCACTACACTGTTGGCTGTCTTTGTGAGGAAGTTGCGTCGGACAAAGAGATGCAGTTCAGCAAACAAACCATTGCAGCGATTTCGGAGGTGACTTTTCAACAGTGCGGTATGCAGCCACGGTCTTCCTGTAGATGTACAGAAAGCCCAGAGGTTGATTTGCCTGGGAGAAATGTGTGGGGGTGGGGTGCCATGGCATGTCTTACCAGCAGACAGAGAACATTATCATTGGACACCGTTCGTGAAACGTTTCTTTTATTGGCCGTAAGATTCAGATAGCTTATGGAAAGAACTATTTTTTTTTCTTTCTGTTACCCTAACACGGGGGCATCAGCACCTTTATTTTATTGTGCTGTAAACTGCCGGGAACATTAGACATAAATTTCATTGCTTTGTAACTTTTTTATATCACCCACAGTTTGACAGTTGAATTTGCAGCCTTGGTATTTGCTTGACTTCAGAGGAGATTAATGTCCTCCTAAGCCCTAACTCGTAGCAAAATTTAAAGTTAGGGATAGCTTCTAGGAAGGAAAGGTGTAGCCATAATTACCAAAGGCTTGTAATGAAGGGTGGAGGGGGCCAGGGAGGCAAGGAGGTCATAACGAATCCAGTGATGGACCTGCCTGAAGGGCCTCCTCTCACCTTTAAAAGGATTTGTTGTATTAGTCACTGTACTTACTGTAGACATTGAGATTTCACTTTTCTCCCTCTGAAATAAGATTGAGGTGGGGGGTGGATTTCCCTGGTGGGCCAGTGGTTAAGATTCTGTGCTTCCAAAGCAGGGGGCACGGGTTCGATTCCTGGTCAGGGAACTAAGATCCCACATGCCATGCAGCACTGCTGAAAAAAAATTGCTGTAGGGTAGCTAAAGCACATCTCTTTTTCTCTTTCAGAAAATTTTGCCAAAGACCTTGAAATGTTTGCAAGGTGGGTAGACAGCTTGATTGTGGGATCTTTGTTTGTTTACATGCTATTGATACGCCCCATCTGGTGGTGAATTTCAGGAGAGCTTTAGCTTTTTTTTCCCCTGTGTTTTGTGGATGCTCAGTCTCCAATCATGATTCTGTAAGAATGTAACATCTGCTTTAATCACTGTCCATTCAGACTTGATTTGGCATTTTTTGAAGCTTTCCAAGTATTTTTTGTTAACGGAACCAGAGTTATTCAGTTCCAGGTTAAAAAGGTATGAATCATGTCTCCAGGACTCTGTGCACAGTGTGTGTGCTTTTAAGGCCATTTCTGCAGGTGGTGTAGCGCTGGGGCGTGAGGCTGGGCGCCCGGGCTGGGCTGCTTCGTGCTCCGCGGGGAAGCTTGCAGGTGTCAGGATAATACAGCCCCATGGCCCATCAGCCCTGCATTTGCTGAGCTTGTTACAAGTGAGACACACGCTCCTTGAAAAGTGTGTGACTTACTTTCAGCTGGTAAAGTGTTAGCTTTTACAGGTGATTTATGCTCCTCTCTTCAATTAGTACTGCAGGTAATTGAAAACAATTGCAACGAATTGCTTTCATGAAGCAATTTGAACGAGGAAGGCCTGAAAGGGCCAAAGCTTTCTAATTTGCTCCCACTTCTGATTTGGTGCCAGCCTCTCCCACACCCCATACTTTTCACCTTGCTCCTGTTAGCTCTTTTTTTCTCCGATGAATATTCTGAATGAATTAAAGCAGTAGGTTCTCAGAGGGCAGGCTCTAAATCTTTCCTATTCCTGTGTATGAATCCCTAAAAACCGCTTAGCATCTTCAACTTGGCCAGAAGGGATAAGGATAATGTATGGGATACTGATAGCTTATATGGCTTATCATTGTTAATTCAGGTGGTTGCCCCTTACCTGTGCCTCGTGCCCACCCCCACTCTGAGTCTCCTGTGAAATACACTTACTACCTTTACTTGCCATTTCTTTTCTTCTTTTTTTTTTAAATATGAGCCCTCTATACTACAAAGGAAGACACAAAAATGTAAATAAGTAGACAATGGTTATTTGATTTGAACATGGAGTTTATCAGTACAGATCACCTCAGCACTATTGACATTTTGGACTGGATAATTCCTTGTTCTGGTGGTGGCTGTCCTGTGCATTTTAGTGTGTTTAGTGGCACCCCTGGCCTCTACCCACTAGATGCCTGTAGCAAGCCCTCAGGTGTGAGTTTCCTTGCTACTTCTGTGTTAGTTGTGGGAAAACACAATGAAACTTTAAATACTTCTAAATACTAGGAGTAAAAATGAAATTAGGGGACTTCCCTGGTGGTCCAGTGGTTAAGACTCCGCACTCCCAATGCAGGGGGCCTAGGTTCGATCCCTCCTCAGGGAACTAGATCCCACGTGCTGCAACTAAAAGATCCTGCACATGGCAACGAAGATCCAGCGTGCCACAACTAAGACCCGGCACAGCCAAAAAAAAAAACCTACAGAGATTTTAAAAAATTTAAAAAGAAATAAAATTAGAACTATTTAGCATTGTAACACATTAAGCTTTCAGGTACTCTGTGTTTTTTATAGTTTTTTTTTTAATAGTCATCGTGCTGTACATTACATTCCCATGATTGTCTTTTTATTTTATTTTATTTTATTTATTTGGTTGCGCCATGTCTTAGTTGCGGCAGGCATGCTCCTAAGTTGTGCCTCATGGGCTCTTTAGTGGTGGCACGTGTGCTCCTTAGTTGTGGCATGTGAATTCTTATTTGCGGCACGCGTGTAGGATCTAGTTCCCTGACCAGGGATCAAACCCGGGCCCCGAGCATTGGGAGCGCGGAGTCTTCACCACTGCGCCACCAGGGGAGTCCCTGTGTTTTTTATAGTTACGTTAAGTCCATTTCCTTTTGCTGGGCACTGGGGCAGAGTGGTGTGTGGGTATCACTTAGACTGTCAGCTCCACAAGGAAGGACATCATCTTTTGAGTAAAGGAGTCTGTGTAAAGGCTGTCAGCCTATGTTCTCTGAGTGAGGCTTTACTAGGAGATGCCGCCTCTTCTGCGGTGCGCACGTGGGTGCACCAGGGCTCCTCCCTCAGACGTCCTCCCAAGGACCCTGAGCGAACACAGGCACAGATTTTCTTTGCAGACTCATCTGTTGTCTTAATTTTACATTCGTTTTCAAAATAGTCCAGTTTGCTCTCATATAAAAAATCCTGTTTTAAAGTTTATCACTGAATAACATTGATGCTCCCAGAAGGTCAACTTTATCCTGTGGTTTTGAGTTTTCCCTGTCACATAGTCCCTGCCCTTAGAACTACCGTATGATTACCCCAGTTTGAGAAGTCTGAAATACATACTGTTTCAGGTTGGCTATATATTAAATAGTCTTTGGAGGCTGGGAACCTAACCAGTGTTTGTAACATTGTTTCTATGAAATAAAATGCATTTAAATTGTAAATACTATACATTCAAGTCACCTGTAAACTTTGGAAGATCATCTCCCAATTTAAGTTGTGAATTTCCCTTATTTAGCTTTGAAATCTCTAGTCACTTAATATTGTTAACATGTTAAAGATGAAACATTTTGAAGAAGATCGATATTCTACGGTAAATAAATTCTAGGGACATTTTGGGAATAATCTTTGAAACCTGTGTTGCTAAAAGTGTTATATGGAAAACCCCTTTGTTACGTTCCCTAGAGTAATTTTCTGGAGCCAGAGGTTTGATTTAGGAGAATCTCTGATGTGCAGTGGCTGGCATAGGATATACCTGCTCCTTCATCTGGGAAAGTGGTAACATTAAAACATGGTGCAGAGGGGACTTCTCTGGTGGTCCAGTGGCCAGGGCTCCACGCTCCCAATGCAGGGGGCCCAGGTTTGATCCCTGGTCGGGGAACTGGATTCCACATGCCACAACTGAGAGTTGGCACGCTGCAACTATGAGTTGGCGTGCCACAATGAAGATCCCGTGTGCCGCAACTAAGACCCGGCACAGCCAGGTAAGTAAATAAATAAATATTTTTAAAAAAGAATAAAGAATATGGTGCAGAGAAACCAGGTGACAAGCTGAGTGGCAGAGACGATTGACTGCTGTTTCCTAAATGCTTCTCGTGAACAGATGAGCCGGTGTTACTCTGTGAATAGTTCAGTGCGCTGCTTCCTCGAACCTGCTCCTTGTATGGCACTTTACCAAGGCGGTGGTACCGCCAGAGCAGCCTGGCCGTGTGATGGAGTTGAAGGCCACGGTGTGTCCATGGCACCCAGGGAACCTGTGGATTGGCTTCATACTTGGTGGCTGCTATTTTAGCACCTTTTTTTTTTTAATTTGTTTATTTATTTATTTTTGGCTGCCTTGGGTCTTCGTTGCTGCGTGCAGCCTTTTCCTAGTTGCGGCGAGCCAGCTTCCATTGTGGTGACTTCTCTTGTTGAAGAGCACGGGCTCTAGGCGCGCGGGCTCTAGAGCACAGGCTCAGCAGTTGTGGCGCGTGGGCTTAGTTGCTCCGCGGCATGTGGGATCTTCCCGGACCAGGGCTCGAACTCGTGTCCCCTGCTTTGGCAGGTGGATTCTTAACCACTGTGCCACCAGGGAAGTGCTCTGTCACCTTCTATCTGACTTTTTTCCCCCTTTCCTCTGTTCTGGTCCTTGCAGGTGGCTAGTTAGAAGCTACCTTCTGACATGGGTATCATATCAGGACAGGCAGGTACTGTCAATCATGATGAGACGGCACATGATATTTTCACACTTGGCAGGATGTGAAAGACTAACGGCCAAATTATGGAGTATAATTTCTGGGATTTTATCTTTAACTCAACAGTGAGGACTTACTATGTGCTGGCCACTTGGATAGTTATTAAGGATACAAAGATTCCTCCTTATTCCTACTTACGAAGTTCCTACTTATTTTTGGAGGAAGTTAGAAATGGCAAGAAAGGGTGTAATTAGAGTAATAAATTATTGAATAGAGCTTATTATCTCAAATTACCTTTTAAAGCAGACATAGGAGGACAGGAACAAGAACTTGAGTCCATGTTGTGAGCAAGAGACAGACTCCAGTTGAAAGGATGTTCTTTGTTCTAACTGGGCTATTGTCGGGGGAATGCGTTATCTCCTAGTTGGGAAATGGGATATTAGGAGACACCTGCACAAGCTTTTTCCTGTAATGTAGCCTTTGGAGAAGAGCTTTAGGACCTTGGTGTAAGTGAAGCCATGCTTCATGGAAAGTCTCTGCTCTTCTGTTTAGCGTCTGCTTAAGCAGAGACGATCTTTGTATCGTGAGCTCTGTGTCATTCCCTTTTCACTGAAGGTGCTTCACTGACCTTCTTGCTTTTTGTATGGTGGTCTCTGTGTCCATTGTGACCAAGCAGGCCATTTGGGAAGGGTTTAACACCCCTCACTCCTTTCCCTGCTCATATTCTCCAAGCACGCTGGCCCTCAGGTGGAGGTGGACAGATGGGCTTCTGCTTTCTCTCAGTCTCTTTATTTAGTTGGTATCTTGGCTCGTCACTTCACTCATTTTTGTGTCACTGTTGCTTAATGACCTTAATCTGAAAAGATGGGCTAGTTAGAGATCCTTGGCCATGAACTTTTGTGTTTCATCAAAACTTTAAATAATACCAAACATTTTGGTGAATTGTTTCTGCCCTTTCTACAGACATGCGAAGAGAAGCACCATTAACACTGAAGATGTGAAGCTCTTAGCCAGGAGGAGTAATTCACTGGTGAGAGATGAATTTCTTTCCTCACTCCCCTTTCCCATCAGAATACATTATTGCCAATTAATCACTTGCAGCCATGAAGTGATTCCCCAGGGCACCTTGCATTAAAAACGAGAGATGCTTGAACCGTTCAGACCTGCCCGTAATTTATAGGCTTTCTTTCATTATGATGGATCTTACTAAGCCAATTTGAAATTTTCTAATCAGTGCTCTCTGGATTCATAATTTGCCTTTTTTGTAATGTCTCAAAACTTTGGTCCCATGTTTCATTTGGAGCATGATGTCAGAGACAGGTCGCAGGCCAGAGTGTATGGGGATAGTTTCGTTACGGTGCCCACAGTTCTGTTGGGCCAGGTATGGAAAGAGTATCTGTACATCTGGGATGTGCAGGAAATTGAGCACATTGTCTTTTCAAAGAAGTCTAGACATCATCTTGACCAAGCCCTCCCTTTACAGGTGATGCTGTGATCCCAGGCTAGTAGCTGTGGCCGATGGCAGATCCAGGACACCTGTGAGGTTTCCTGACTTAGTCTGATCCTAGCAGTTAAAATACTTCACGTTCCTCCCCAGAATGTGAGCTCCACGAGGGCAGGGATTTTTGTCCCCTTCTTCTCTGCTCCATCTGCCGTGCCTACAATAGGGCCTGGCCCACAGTAGGTGCTCACGAGTAGCTGCTGAATGAATGGACTTGTGTAGCACTTGGCAGTTTACACAGGACTTTTATTGATAATATTTTACATATATTATTTAAAGCTCACAACTACCCTCTGAGGGTTTTCAATAACATGACTAGATCGCCCCATTTTACAGGCTAGGCTACTGGAGTTAAGTAACTTCCCAAAGTTAAATAGGAAGTTTTCTGGTTGACAGCTGAACCTTAACCTTTGAACCCTGAATCTAGTGCTGTTTCCACTGGGCTGTTTTCTATCTCTGCTCTTCTAATATTATTTGTCCAAAGTTTAAGTCAGGGTTAAGGATGATATGATTCCTAAGTAAAATAGCTCAGGCGCCTGTGGTGCCGTGTATCAGTGGAAAAGACATTTCTCTCTCCTCATAAATCCTCTGTCATAACGCTTACTTGGGCAGCTTCAGTGAGCAATTTCCACCTTTTGCCAAGGAATCGTCAATGCAAGTCATCTTAGACTATTAATTGGGTGCATATTTGTCTACTTCAGAATGTTGTTTTTATTTTGGATTCTTAATTTTTTTATTTGACAGAAACTTATTACTGAAGAGTTGCAGCTAAATTTGTGCATTAGACTAAATCTTCCCTGAGGGCAGGGACCTTGTCTTATTTCCCTTGTATCTCCAGTATCTGGTACACAGTAGTTGCTCAATAATTTTAGTTGGATAAATTTAGGGGCATGTTGACTATATGTGTGCTTTGTAGAGTATATTTGTGATCGGCATGCCTTCTGTAAGCTGCAAGTTTTAATTCTTTTGATTTTTCAAGGAACTCTACCTGTTTGGTAGGATATGTAGCAGGGAGTTGACTTCTGAAGTTGATTCCTTCTTCCAGAAAAAATTTGAAGCTGTGTTTTAACTCTAAGGAATGTAACCCAGGGTGGGAGTGGTTGGGAAACGGTGTAGATTTTTTTCTCCCCTTAGGCTTATAAATGGCTTTACAACCAGATAAAAATGTAGTTAAAAACATTTTTTATAGCTAAAATACATCACAGAGAAAAATGAAGACATCGCTCAGTTTAACCTGGAACGAAAAGCAAAGAAGAAAAAGAAGTTAGAGGATGAAAACAAAAATTCAGTGGAGCCAGCAGAGGCTGGTGTAGTGGAAAGTGAGAATTAAAGTCTGTCGCCATTTGGAAAAAGCAGCCTTCAGGTAAAGCCACTAAAAACATGTATTGCCAACAAAGGGTTTTGAAAGGATTAAGTGGAGATTACCAAAAAAAAAGGCTTGGGGGCTTTTTGTACTGTATTCTGACTGCAAGTCACTGACTGCAAAAGGTGGTTTAAAAGAGAACTGGAAACTCTTAAGCAAAATACTCCCATGTCTTACTGAAGCACATGAAAAAAGTGTGTTTGAATGGTATATATTGGAAATTGTATCTATTGCAGTTAATAAAATTTTGTTAGCAATTACATATCGTTGACTTTTTCAAGCAAAAATCATAGTTATTTTTTCATTCTTTTATATAACTTTTTAGGCTGACAGTCCCTGAAAGATGAATAAAGCTATATTTATTTAGTCCTTTTTTTTTTTTTTTTTTTTTTTTGGTTGCACTGCGTGGCATGCAGGATCTCAGTTCCCTGACCAGGGATTGAATCCAGGCCATGGCAGTGAAAGTGCCGAGTTCTAACCACTGGACCACCAGGGAACTCCCTATTTAGTTCTTTTGATTACCAATATTGTTTTTAAAATTAATTAATTAATTTATTTTCGGCTGCATTGGGTCTTCGTTGCTGTGCGCAGGCTTTCTCTAGTTGTGGCGAGCCGGGGCTACTCTTCGTTGTGGTGCGTGGGCTTCTCTTGTTGCAGGGCACGGGCTCTAGGTGTGGTGGCTCAGTAGTTATGGCTTGCGGGCTTCAGTAGTTGTGGCACGTGGGCTCGGTAGTTGTGGCTCGCAGGCTCTAGAGCTCAGGCTCAGTAGTTGTGGCGCATGGGCTTAGTTGCTCCGCGGCATGTGGGATCTTCCCGGACCAGGGCTCGAACCCGTGTCCCCTGCATTGGCAGGTAGATTCTTAACCACTGTGCCACCAGGGAAGCCTCTCGGTATTGTTTTTTTTTTTTTTCCCCCAGTATTGTTTTTTAAACCCGCGTCACTTGTGATCACAAGGTAAAAGGGTGGGTGTTTGGAAATGGTCCTTTTTACTTTTTAAAGGTGATTTTCTCCAGAAACACAGTTTATGTGACTTTTGTCTGGCTATTTTGTAATTATACTGGGCAGAAGTTTTGCTTGAGAGGAAAACCTGACTACTCCTCCAAAACACTTCAGTTGTGTGTCCTGTGTTTTAGTTTGTGAGAGATGATGCTTCCAGGAGTCCCAGGTCTGCTGTCTTCTCCTTGGGGTTTATTAGGGGTCCAGGGCATGCCTTTTCCCTGCTGGGGCGACAGGAGTAAAGAAGAGGGCCTGGCACTTACAGAGCCGTTTCTGTGTGCCAGCTGCTGCCCTGGGTGTTCCATATAGTTCTTCTTCACAACTTCTTCAGGGTTTTTTTGTTTATTCCCATTTTTACTGATGAGCAAGCTGAAGCTTGAAGATGTTAACCAACCACCCAGGATCTACTGACCAATGGAGATGGTAGTCACGTTTGGAGTGATGACTCTAGAGTGGGTGAGAGAGAAAAGGTGCGTGCAGGTGGATAGAATTTATACCATCCATGCCCAGATATGATCAGCAAAAGATACCCGAGAGTCTACCTCTCAAAAGGAGATGCTGAGCTATGGTCATAGTAAAGCGTTGAATTCAAACTTCACGGTTTCAGGTTCTTCAAATAACCAATCATTTGGTCTCAGATAATAATTGTAACACCTTTGTGTCACATCAGTGAAAGAAATGTGAATCATGAAGGCTTCCGTCTTTACAGTACATTCCAGCCAAAGATCTGTACGTTAGCAGTTTTATTTTCAGGTAAGCTGTCTTTAAACACCTCATCACGGAGAGTTTTGAGACTAGATACTGTGGACTTTCCAAAGGTTGACAAATCTAGACTTGCATCCTGATTTCACAACTCTAATAGCTGCATGACTTTCTTTTTTTTTTTGCTATGAATGGCTGATTTTGTTTTATTTATTTATTTTTAACATCTTTATTGGAGTATAATTGGTTTACAATGGTGTGTTAGTTTCTGCTTTATAACAAAGTGAATCAGTTATACATATGTTCCCATATCTCTTCCCTCTTGCGTCTCCCTCCCTCCCACTGTATGACTTTCTGTGTTCTTATCAGTGAAATAGAGTTAATACCTCTCGCAGCAATGTTATATGCGACAATAAAAGGAAATTGGTAGAACCATTATAATGCATCTTGTTTCTATAGATTTCTGTAGCTCCAGAAACTCAGAATACACATGACTCGAAATGATGAACCCGTGTGCACCCTGGGTGTCCTGTCCCTGATTAGAGGGTTGTAGAGGGCCCCTCCCGCCTGGCATGGGTATTTTGACATGAAGTTTTCTAGCCAGATGAGAAAGTTGACTTGATGTTCATGTAATCTTTTGGTTTATTTGGCACATTTATGTATGACCTGTTCATATTTTAGACAAGTGGTAGTATAACACATTTTTCGGGGATTATAACACAGGGGTGGCCAGACTTTGTACGGAATGGCTGAGTCTACTCCCTGAGTTCTCAGGAGCTGCCTCTTGCCCACCGCACGTTCTGATCAGGGTTTAGGTGACTCCAGAATGTCCATGTGATGTCAGCCATCCTTTCCAGTCCACCTTTGCTGGCAGTGGCAGAAGGGAGTGGTAGAGGGCTCCCTCTCACAGGCTTGCTTCCTCAGAGTCCTGGAAGCTCATCTGAACTTTAACTAGATTTATTAACCACGTAGCCAGATGATTGACCGTGTAAAGCAGCAGATGTCCTTGACATAAAGGTGGCCTGGTAGCATAGTTGGGGCAATTTACATTTATAATGTTTGTTGTCTTCCTTGTTACACCAGTTCCTCAAAAAAAATTGAAATAAAAGATCCTGTGTTAATTTTTTATTACTCAACGATCCAGGGAAGTTTCAGAGCATCCCCTTCTACACACAGCAGCAGCTGGAATGCGCTGGGGTAGGTCTACGCTGGCTCATACACAGCTGATACCTTGAAACCTAGGTGTCTGGGAAAGCGTAATCAGGGCCTGATTACTACCTTTACTGAATTGCAGAACCTGTAAAGAACCCTTAGAGGTCGTTTAGTCCAATCTCCCCAGCAAGTAGGAACCCCTTCTGCAACACTGCTGACTGTGGTTCCCGGGGCTCTGCTGAATTCCTCAGGGACAGAGCGCCCTTTCTGTTATTGGACACTGATTGTTGCAAGTTTCTTCTGTATATGAAAGAGTCTTCCACCTTCTATCTAGGTCCTACTTCTGCCTTTTAGAATAAACAATCTCCCTTTTTCGAAATCATGCGGTACTGTGTTCCTTTAGTCACGGCTCCCATGGTACTTTTCAGAAGCACACGTTCTTGCATAAAACATTAGACCGTCTGCTCCCTGTGGGCAGGCTTTGGGGTGGTGGATGGTGGTGGGTGCCTTGTGTAGTGCTGTGCACACACAGCAGGCAGGCGCCCCCAAGTACTTGTTCCCGGGTCTGAGGTGTGCTGGGTGGTGAGGTGGAGCCTTTGCTTGAGTTTCATGGCTCTAACCAGGGATTTCCAACGTTTTGTGGCAGGGAGCTCTTCTTTATACTGTGGGGCAGGAAGGACTAAGGATTTAGGGTATCTTCTTAGTAACAGTTCCTATCGTGAGGGCCTTCTGTGCTTTCTACTTGTGTTAGGTGCTTATCATGATCTTATTTGGTCCTCACAGAGTTCTGTGAGGTAGGCAGGAGGTACGATTTTTATCCCCATTTTATAGATGAGGAACCCGAGGCCCTAGAAAAGTTAATTCAACGGCAAAACCAGGATTTTAGTCTAGAGCCGTCACCTTAAAGTACTACGATATGTTGCCATCTCCTTGAAAACGGCCAGTAATAAGATCACATGAAGCCTTCTCCAACCCGCAGCACATAACCCTCTTTGCACCAAAAATTTACTTTTCTCTCGTTTGCAGAGTGTGTATCCTGCCCCTTCGCGGGGCTGTAACAACTCTGTCGGGGTGGAGGATGTGGCTCCCTTGTACCTCTAGGTGGTACACGCCAGACGCTCGGTGTTTAATGAGGCCACTGAATAAAACCTGGGAATATACTGCAAGACTATAAGAAGCTGGCTGAGCTGCCATGACCTTCTCATCTGCAAGAATATCTGAACATTTTTAACGCCATTTGTGGGAGTTAGGCAAAAAATTTATTGTGGTACCAAAAAAGGGACTAGGCGATATGCAGCGTATGATCCATGGGTCATCGTGCCGTGCCGATTTTACCTAGAATCTTAAACAACAAGCCTGTGATGCAATGAAATTTAAGGTTGAGATTTCCCTTGTGAAGGGGTGTGAACCAGGCTCTTGGAAAACCGAAAGCTTCAGTGTTCACTTCTGGAAAGCGCTGTCAGTTCTTTGGTTGCTTTCTTCCGTTTAGAACCTTGCCTTTGACATCGGTCACCTTAGTAGGTTAGTGGTGGGTGTTTCGGATTTTCCTAGCTGTCTCAGTTAGGTGAAGAGGGTCTGCACATTTGTTTGTGTGACTCTGAACCTGGGACCCATCCGGAGGAGCCAGGAGGTGGCACGGCACAGAGGGCTTCACGTTCTGGAGTTCTTAGCGGTGGACCTGTCTTCAGGAGGAGAGGAAGCCCCAGGAGCTGGTCAAGTACACACACACACACACACACACACACACACACACAACATGATGCCCTCTAATTTTTATTTCATTCAAAAAAAGTGCTAGGGCTTCCCTGGTGGCGCAGTGCCCTGGTGGCGCAGTGGTTGAGAGTCCGCCTGCCGACGCAGGGGACACGGGTTCGTGCCCCGGTCTGGGAAGATCCCACGTGCCGCGGAGCGGCTGGGCCCGTGAGCCATGGCTGCTGAGCCTGCACGTCCAGAGCCTGTGCTCCGCAACGGGAGAGGCCACAGCAGTGAGAGGCCCGCGTACCGCAAAAAAAAAAAAAAAAGTGCTAGTTTATGAGCCACTAGTGAGTGGCCAGCAGCAGATGAAAAGCACTGGTTACTCTAGTGTCAGCTCATTCGAATTGTGGGATCTCGGCTCCTCCTTGTACCCACGACATCAGAATATGCATTTTAATCTTAATAAGGTGATTTGGGTCCACGTCACAGTTTGGGAAGGCCTGGGCCAGAGGACAGTGGCCTGCTGGGTGGGGAGGCGGTGCTGGGGAACCATCACTCGGGTCACCCTTGCCTGCGGTTTGGAGACCAGTGGGTGCTGAGCGGCTCCCTGAGCCCTCACCGTCGCCTTGTTTCTTCTGCCCAAGCAGATTCAGTCATACTTTTACGTGGGCAAAATTGCAGGTTTTAAGCTCCTTATCCAAGGCTAATTTTGTATTATGTTAAATCACTTGGTTTTCTCATGGCTTCCTGCTTGCTTGGGCATAATTATGAGGAGGTAGAACTTCTTCAGAGGCAAGTGCACTTTGCATTCTAAAGTAGGAGCAAATCCACTCTCAACACAGGAAGAGATCTGAGGCTTTAATGAAGGGGTTAAATCCAATCCGAAAGCACTTTTGTGGGCACTGATTGCTCAGGCTTATGCGTCACTGCTTGAGTGTGAAGGAAGAGGGGGTACAGGCTTTAGACAGGCATATATACAAAAACACAGCTGCAGGTTGAGCTTAAAATAACCCCCTGGTCTCCAAAGAAGAGACCCAAGTCCACAACACACTGATTTCGGGGCTGCCAAGCAGGATGAGCAGCCGCAGGGCTGGAGAGAAGTGCCAGTCAGCCTGAGGATGCTGCCGCCCCTCTGCCTGCCGCCGCTGCCCTTCCCCTGGAGGGCGGCCTCGCCGGCCGTGACAGTGGGGTGAGTAGTCTGACTCGGCCGCATGCTGACCCACTTGTGGGCTGTCTCTTTCCTTGGCACATTTGGCCACCCCTATGGATTCCCCAGCATCTCCACGGCTGAGTGTGTACAGGACAGACTGCAGGGCTGGACTCTGCAGTGTGCCCCTCAGCTGCCCTGTGCCGTGATGTCCGTATAGACCATTGATTCTTGTTTACCTTCAGTTGTTAGGAAGTTTGTTAGAAAGCTCTGAAACTAAGGGGAGCTTCTTTGAGCTAGCAGTCTCCATCTGCTAGTCTTTGAAACATTTAGTGATTACAGCAGTCTATTGCAGTGCAGTCATGGAGCTGCCACTGTGGTTTTAGTCACACATACTTCTAGAATCTTAATTTATATATACAGCACATGTTCTCACTGGCTGAGATTAATTGACATCATTACATTTTCCATTGTGAGAATTTGTAATTTCATGACATGACTTATTTTTCTCTTTTTCCCATTTTGAAAAAGTTCCAAGAAAGAGTACATAAAGTTGACCATTAAAAATGGATTTTTCTCTGAACTTATCATATGAGTTCCAGACAAGTCATTCATCATCAGATTACTCCTAGAAGCTTTCTAAGGAGTTTGAAAAGCCAGAATATAACGTCTCAAGCTGATCTCTCTCGAAAAGCAATTTGTGGACAGCCAGGAGGAAGACCAGAGATGGGAAAACCAAGCTAAATTAGCCTGATCCACCTTGGGGGGCTTCTTAGCTGCCAGTCACTTGTCAGGGAAAATGATAGATTTCTTGACCTCTTCTAATTAAGAACCTCAGCCAAGATTAGGGGCAAAACAAGCAGAGTTTCCTTGATTGAAAAATTTCAACTTCTTTTCTCTAATTAGAGCAATTTCGTTAAGGTGTTCTCTTAACTTATCCTTTAAATAGAAATGTGATTTATTGTTCTGGAGCATTTTTTTTTTTTTAAGGAATTATGTATCGTAATGCTGGCTGAACCAGGTGGTTGATTTGTCTTTCCTTTGTCCTCTGCTTCTTTTTAAAAGCATATACAGGAAGTGGCAGAAATAAAGAAAAACAGCTGTTGACTTTCCTTGCGTGGTGGTATGAGTGGGCCTCCCAGGCCAGGGCAGTGTCCTTTTTAGGAGGGGAAGCCAGGGAGGTGTTTAAACGGCAGGAAGTCCTGCCCCTCCAACAGTCCACTTGCCGAGATGAAACGCCCTGCAAGAATTTCTACTGGAAGACCTTCTCCTCCTGCAAATAAAACCCCACCCATGATTACTCATGCAAAGAAGTGTAAGGATGGATCTGAATAAAAATGTATTCATCAGCCGTGATCTTTCTTCTTTATGCAGTTGTCTTCTCTTTCTCGTGTAATTTGAAAATTAGTTTTTATTTAAACTCCAAAAACACCCAATACTGAGTGTCTTGAGTAATGTGGAACCCAAAGAGAGTATTTTTGATAAAGATTTTTGTGGCTTTTTCCGTTATCGTCAATGCAGCCATGGGGCTTTCCTTCCACCTTCATTATGTGCTTAGAGGTGGTTCTGTCCTTGTCTTCCTTGCTTTGATTTAAAATAGCTAAAAGCTACATATTTAAGTGTTCAGAATAACATTACAGTTTATTTTGATATAAACTGTCTAATTTAGGGCTTCCCTGGTGGCGCAGTGGTTGAGAGTCCGCCTGCCGATGCAGGGGACACGGGTTCATGCCTCAGTCCAGGAAGATCCCACATGCCGCGGAGCGGCTGCGCCCGTGAGCCATGGCCGCTGAGCCTGCGTGTCTGGAGCCTGTGCTCCGCAACACGAGAGGCCACAGCGGTGAGAGGCCCGCGTACCACAAAAGAAAAACACAACTGTCTAATTTAAACAATATTTCCCCTCATATAAAAAGCAATTTTTAACATTGTGCTCAAAGAACAAAATGATTGTTCCTCATGTTTTAGCTAAAATTAATTTAAAAACAAATGCCACGCTATTAGGCAGACAACATCATGTTGACATGCTTATAAAAGTTACATTCGAAACTGCTGTTAAAAAGTACCTGTACTGGGGCTTCCCTGGTGGCGCAGTGGTTGGGAATCCGCCTGCCGATGCAGGGTACACGGGTTCGTGCCCCGGTCCGGGAGGGTCCTGAGTGCCACGGAGCAGCTAGGCCCATGAGCCATGGCCGCTGAGCTTGCGCGTCTGGAGCCTGTGCTCCGCAGCAGGAGAGGCCGCGGCAGTGAGGCCCGCGTACCGCAAAAAAAAAAACAGTACCTGTACTAATTTTAACTAGTTAATATTAATTTGTTACAATTCTTTTTATGGAGGAGAGCTTCAGGCTGATTTCAGGTCAAGCATAGTGAGCAGTGCTGCTGCCCAGCCTGTAGCCTAATTGCCTCCACTGCTAATACAAGGACTTCCAGAGTCACAGGATCCGGACTTCATTTGGAGACCGATGCAGATGTATTGATATGCGTATAATTGTTATATTTTCCCTTTCCTCAGTAATTTCCCACAGAAGTGAGTGAATGGTGGGTAAACGAGGGGGAGATTCCTTTCTGTGTGATATAATGCAGAGCGACTGTCGAGCCCCATGTGGACCAGCATCTGGGTCCCCTGAGATGAAGGCAGGAGTAAACAAGTGCTCAGTTCCAAACCCTAATCAAATTTCAGTTCTCCCCTGTAGCCCTGAAATCCTTCCTTGATTATACGTATTGTTTATGGCTCTTGAATCACAGACTCTAAAGAAAACTTCCAGCATGAGGTTTTTCAGATGCTAAACTTTGAAGCTTAGAGATTCAAACCTGGAGTTACAGAAAGTTTCTGAGGGTCAGGGCTATTATCAGGAAAACCCGTGAAGGCTGGCTGGAGGGTATTGTGATATTTTCTTCTCTGGACACAAGGGGAGCAGACTCACGGAGTATGACTGCTGACCGTTCCATTCTGTTTTCCACAGAGCTGAGCTCATATTCATAATTACTAGCTGAGTAAAGTATAATGGGATGGAAGTGCCTTAATAGCATCCACATTTCCAAACACAGCAGCTTTCAGAGACCAGTAATCAGGTCAGTGCACTGGTGGAAGATGCCTGCCTGAAAGGCCAGCTAACCTTCAGAACTGAAGATTCTTCTAGAAGAAAAGCATGCTCACTGTTTTTCAGTTTCAGTTGGGGTCATACATACACAGTTCTTAAGACTGGAGATTGTAACTTTTTTTTTTTTTGGCCGCACCGTGTAGCATGCGGGATCTTAGTTCCCTGACCAGGGATCGAACCTGTGACCCTGCAGTGGAAGCACGGAGTCTTAACCACCGGACCACCAGGGATGGCCCTGTAACTTTTAACTAAGTAATGTCTGAAGGAAATGAAGCTATGCTAATGACACTGCCAGGAGATTCATCAAGTTTAAGCCTACCTTAGTTCAGTGGCCTTGATAAAATGTTAAGTGGCATCAACTGCATGTCAGACTAGAGTAAAATGCTCATGATTAATAAATTAGGGTAAAATGGGTAAATTAGGTTGATTTCCTACCATCTTAAAGTCTACCTTTGTGTAGTTCAATATAGTCGAATGTGTAGATCTAGGACATCAAGACCTGGACAGCTTCTAATTCATTCTCTTGCATTTATTTCCAGTATTTCACCAGAATAGATCCTTAACTGCTAAGGAAGAACTGATGTGGTATAAGCATTCGACAGAAATCCTTTCATAGTATTCATATGTCAGTGCTGACAGCAAACCATTTCAGTGGAAAGTCAGACCAGTAAGCTCATGGGAGATACGTAAACACCTTGAATTGACAGCGCCTGCTGAAGGGATAACCCACATCTTAATAACAGCAGCTTCTTCGATAGAGACAGGGATTCGATTTTGAACAAATCAGAAGAGGAAATGTCATTTAGCTCTGAAAAAGAAGTTTTCTGTTTCTAGACTAGGAAGGAAGAGGCAAAGCACAGCTGGGCAACCCACTATTTCTAGCTTCTTATAACCCTAATAAAAATTAACACGAAGTTATCCTTTCTATTTATAATTAAATAGTTAAGTGAACAGATACGTGTTTGTCTTATTAAAATAACGGTAAGCTGGAGAAAAAGCTAGAATTTTCTTGGTGATAGTTCTTGTAACATGATATTAGAAAATACCGAAGAAAATCCCATAGCCCTGCATTAACCTGTTGGTTCACTTCCTTATAATTGTGGAAGTGTTGTCTGACTTAGTTTGAGCAAACAGCTAACTTTAAGGATCTGCAATCTGAAAATTTAATGCAGCTCCTGGGGAGGAGTGAATCTGTTCCCTTCATTGGAAGCTTCCAAATAGGATGGAGGACTCCACCCCTCCCCTTTATTACTTAAAAACCTCAAGTAATATAAGACACAGCCAAAATAATTTAAGGCAAAACCCTATAAATACAACAAAATAAGAAAAAAACCCTGAAGGCAAAAAAAAAAAAAAGATAATAAAAGACTAGATAATTAGGAAATTTAAAAATCTGGTTAGTAAAGGTACATTAGTAATTCTTGTAATTAATGTATTTTTTAAGACTATTATTTTATTCCTTTCTCTCTGGAAAATGAAAAATCCATTAGTTTTTTTCCTTTTTCTTTTACCCAGAAATTAAAGGTTGGTAAGTGGTAATTAGCACAGCTCCTGTCAAAGCCAGTTGCCTAATGGGGACCGACATTTGACTTGAGTTGAAAGAATGGAATATGGCTAATGTAGAGTTCATTAGTCCCAGTTGCTTTCTTTGACGTTCTTTTCTCCTAACATAAGAACAGGCATGCCGTGCTCTCTCTCTCCTCTCCTATTTTTAGACATATTGCTGTGCTGCTACATTTCTATTCTAGAAGGCCTGGAGGCACCGTGGTGTAAGGAAGGTAAGTGGCAGCTGGGGCAAAATAACTGTCACTCCACATTTGGTCTAGGGTTTGCAGACCAAGGAAGGTCTTTGCTCCTGCCCCCATCTCTGGCCCTGGGGCGGTGAAAGGGAACCATTCCCTACACTGACTCTGTGCTGGGTTCTATGCTCTTCCTCATACTTAACTTCATTTAACCCTTTTAATCTTGGGGCCTTAGGCTAACCTTACATTTTTGGAAACTACTGTCCCATAAGGTTAGACTCAACGTCGGTCTGTCTCACTCCAAAACCCATAGTTCTTTTTCCACTCTCCTATGCAGCTGAGATGCTTGGTGGGTTTGTTTCAAGTACAGAAGACCAATACCAACACCCAGGCCAGTCAACTAAAGCTCTACTGTGTATTTGACAGAAATAAGGAAACATTTTTCATTCAGCAGGGCAAAGATGGAAATGTTGACAGAATTGGTGAATAGAGATGCTATTCTATCATTTCTGGCATACAGGCTTCCTTTACTACTGGGCTAACTACACAGCGTTCACAAGGCTGATTTACTTCTCTTACACCACCAGCACAGTGACTACAGTTAGAAATCTTTGGGCAGTCATGTTGCAGACATATTAGGCCTTTTCCAGTTGGAGCTGACTCCAACTTATTCCACTGGTATTAACAAAACCAGTCATCTGGATGTAGAGTAGGAAAGACTATGTGGGCTTAAGAGAAAATACAAATAAGTAGAAAGAACACTGGAATTAGAACCAGAAGACCTGCCTTTGAACCCTGGCCCTCCAATTAGCCTTGTGACATGAGGCAAGTCATTGACCCTCCCTGAGCACAACTTTGCTCATGCATAAAATGAGAGGCGACAAGCCATGCCCTGCTTATTAGCTCACTCAGTTTTGAGGGTCCAATGTGGTAGGTGCTGGCACAGAGCAGACTACAAACTGCTATAAAAATCCTCAACTGGCATTACTACCCCTCCAGGGGCATTCTGAAAATGTGTGGGGCTGTTTTCAGTTGCCTCAATACCTGGAGGTTGCTACTGGCATTGAGTGGGTGGGGTAGGATGTAGGATGCTCCTCTTCCTGCAAAGCACATGACTGTTCCACACAATGAAGAATCATCCCATATCCCACGTGACTTTTTTCCCCCCACCTTTTTTTTTTTTTTTTTTTTGCGGTACGCGGGCCTCTCACTGTTGTGGCCTCTCCCGTTGCGGAGCACAGGCTCCGGACGCGCAGGCCCAGCGGCCTTGGCTCACGGGCCCAGCCGCTTCGCGGCATGTGGGATCTTCCCGGACCGGGGCACGAACCTGTGTCCCCTGCATCGGCAGGCGGACTCTCAACCACTGCACCTCCAGGGAAGCCCCGCCCCCACCTGACTTTTATATGTCATTCTGGATGTTCATAGGGATGAAAACCTCTTCCAAATTAGCCCCAAACCTAATTCTCTTTTATATGTAAATACATCATAGGGATGAAAACCTCTTCCAAATTAGCCCCAAACCTAATTCTCTTTTATATGTAAATACAAAGTATTTTTTCCAGTTTTAACGTTCCCTGGATCTGTCAAGAATGCAGCCACCTTGTAAATCGAGGATAGATGTGTTACTCTGTCCAGAACATCACTGTTTTGGGAAATCCCATTATAAAGGGCAATGCTGCTTGTGGTATTTGAGTTGACAGTCACTACACACCGCGCCTGGCTGCCTCTTAACAGATTCACAGTAATTCAGTGGGTAAGTACACGCATCTGACAGCTTCATTGTGCCTTTCGTATGGTCATCTCCAGAAAGTGACACTGAGATACACACCATTTTGTTGGAAATTATTTTCCTTTATTTCTTCTGAAATACTACATTTGGGGGTATTATGTTGATGAAGGTATGCACATAGGTAGGTTATCAGCTCTGGCTTTCATTTAAGGATAATTAAGAAGGCATTATAAAATATGCTATTAAAAAAGAAATATTGGGGCTAATAAGTGAGAACCAAATACGTAAGGCATTAGTAAGAGCATGCTGCATAGGTCTGAGTCCTCCTTGAGGAAGGGCACAGCAGAAGGAAACAGTTCTTTTTGTTCTGTTTGTTTTCTGTACCTCTCCCTCGCCCTAGGACTTACTTATCGTTATATTTCTTTACTTAATAATTAGCCAATGTATCTGTTAATAGCATTCTGTTTTCCTCTAAGTATGCTTAAAAAGTAAGTCAAATAAGTCAGTAACTAATTATCTTTTCCCTGCAAAGAGACTGCATTGTAGATTACAAAATCCGAAGAACAAGCTTGTACAGAAACGGGGAATATAAACCAGAAGTCTCTGCTTTGCACCCAGAGAGACCTGGAGTCATACCTCATGGAGACTGATTTAATGACCGTTTTATACCCCCTGCTGATAAAACACATTAGAAAACTGACAAGTTTCACTGTGGTAATGCATATAATTTCACAATACTGAATTAGATATTAGAAATGGTGAGTTACTCTCCATATGTCCCTATGGTCTGCAAATTTAATACGTGCCTTTAAAACAAACGAAAAAATTCCTTGAGAAACAAGTTTGTGGCCATAATCAACACTCTGATATGTCATCTTCTCTACTGTTATTTTGTGTTTAAAATTCTGCAGTTCCATCTTTAGAATAAGAATAGTGGGTCTATTACTATGATGGTTGCATAGTTCAACAGATTGAATCTTGAAAGAGATATACCATTTATCTGATGTAGAAGAAAAAAAAAGTTTAAAAAAAAAATAGTGGGTCTGAAATATGACAATTTCTTTTCCCTGCCCTTTACAACTACTGTCAGAGAACATAAGAACTTGCAGTTAGAGGAGGTGGGATATTGCTGGTGCAGCTCTATGGTTCAAAATAGGTCAGAGAGTCCATGTGGAGATCTGGAATAGCTTTTCTGGAAAGGGCATGAAGCCTGTCTTCCAGCCTGTTCCAGGAGAACATTCTCGAAGGCAGGGGGTAGAGGAGTATGTAGGGAGCTACAAAGGTTAGGCTGAAGGTATTTACTGACACCGACACTGGTCACACTGGTTTTCTTTGGCATGCTTCTGGCTGCCGGCTATGTGGGGTCTCGTCTGGCTTGTTTGGGATTCTGCACTTCTCCAGGCAGCGAACTCCGCCTTGCTGAAATGCTCCTCAGAGAATACAAGCTCTGTACCTGCTGGAGGCGCAGGCTAAGTTCCTGATTACAGGTCTGTTGAACAGCTTCCGTCTTCTTTATGTCCCAGTTCAAAGCAACAGCCAGTGCTTTAGGGTCCTCCTTGGCAACCAACTGCGGCAAGAGTAAGAACCATTAAGAACCAGCACCTCTGCTGCTCTCGTAATTTTCTTTAGGGGGGTGAGAATCGGCAATATCAGTCTATGTCATGTCTTTATGCTGAAATGCCAGGTCTCCTTCATATTCAATTGTCACAGGCCTCTTCTCACCATACAACACCAACAGGAAAGGACATCTAGAGAGTAGTTTACTTGGAGCAACAATAAAGTCCTCCGCTCACAGGAAATTTAGCCAAGCTCAAGTCAGTACAGCTTCCTTCCCTTCTAGCTACACCAAGGAAGTACTGGGAACAGGGGCAAGGGTGAAGCATAAGAAGGAGCACCCAGGGACTTCCCTGGCAGCCCAGTGGTTAAGATTCTGCACTCCCACTGCAGGGGGCACAGGTTCTATCCCTGGTCGGGGAACTAAGATCCCACATGCCACTCGCCATGGCCAAAAATAAAATAAAATAAAAAATAAAAATAAAATAACTGAAACAACTGATGAAACAAAAACACAAGCTACAGCAAATCCCCCCCCCCCAAAAAAAAGGAAAGAAAGAAGGAGCACCCACTTTGATGTGTTCCCTTCATCAAGCCTCCAGTTCCCTGGTCTGAGGGCACAAGATGATCCCCTCGAGTGGGCCTCTCTCAAGGATATTTTATGTGCTTCTATGGCCTATGGATCTTTTTCAACCACTGACAGATGCATCTCAGAAGCCTGAGTCCTGCTATTCCTCCCTGTCGGGGTCAGACATTTCATTACCTACTTTGGATCAGAAAATAATGTTTGATGATCTGAGGGAGGGCACCCATTTTGTTTAAGATTTGGATTAAATGAGATGTTTGCAAATGCTTTGCATAATAATGGGCAAATTGACAGCTATGATTCAAGGTCTGCAGAGGTGGAAAAAACCTGATACAAGCCTCTCCTTGCAAAGGTCAGGGTCCCTGGTGCTCGCCCACCTCCAAATCTTTACTAGACAAACTCAGCTCTGGCGCGGGTTTCTCCTTCAGCGCATTAAGGATCTGGCTCGTAAGTGCAGTTTCGGAGGAGCTCTCTCCAATACCCGTGTCAACTGCATCCCTCTCATCACCGAGGCCAGCTTTGGACTCTGCAAAGCAGATGTGAGACAGAGATCAGCACACCATGTACACATACACCCATACCAACATCCAGCCAGAGCAGGCAGCTGGGCAGACAGAAGCCTGTCATCTCAAGATGCCAGCAGCTGTGGTTTCACTGTTCTTGACCACATGGTAAGCATCTGGCTCTCTCTCAAGGAGAGGCTCTACTGAGTTCTAAGTGTAACTCCCCCAGCCGATGAATCCTACCTTGCTGCTTCAACAGGATGCTGCCCTCCTTCTCCAAAGCCCGGAGGTAAAGCTCCAAGAGCTGCTTGGACTGACGGGCTTCCTCCCTCTGGTCAAGGACCTGCTGGAGGGTGTTCTGGAGCCCCTGGACTGCGACACGACTTTGGCTGAGTTCCTGAGCCAGCTCTGAACATGGGACATCAATAAGCATCTGACAAACAAATACGGACTTTAAGAAATCGGAAAGTACTTTCTAAACGTGATGTTATAGCTCTCAAATACATCAATTTCGCAGACTCATTACATCTAGTTCCCAAAGTTACCTAATATGGCTGCCTGAAAGTCAGGAAAGAGGCATGTAATTTTTTCAGTTTTCCTCTGGTGAAAAAATTAGGAAAATATTGCCTTAGTGCCTTATTAAAAACAAAACAAACAGAAATAGAGTCACAGATGTAGAAAACAAACTTATGGTTACTGGGGGGAAGGGGGAGGAGGGGTAAACTGGGAGACTGGGATTGACATATACACACTACTATATACAAAATAGATAACTAATAATGACCTACTGTACAGCACAGGGAACTCTACTCAATACTCCATAATGACCTATTTGGGAAAAGAATCTAAAAAAGAGTGGATATATGTATATGTATAACTGATTCACTTTGCTGTACAGCAGAAACTAAAACAATATTGTAAATAACAATACACCAAATAAAAATTAAAACAAAACAAAATCCTGATATTAAATAACCCATTCTACATTGTACAGAATATAAAGGAGGAGGTGTATGATCACTTGTACAATGAATCAGTATGAGGCTATTTCAAGCAAAAGTCTTTCTGATGATTTTTTTTTTTTTTTTTTTTGCGGTACGCAGGCCTCTCACTGTTGGGGCCCCTCCCACTGTGGAACACAGGCTCCGGATGCGCAGGCCCAGCGGCCTTGGCTCACGGGCCCAGCCGCTTCGCGCATGTGGGATCTTCCTGGACCGGGGCACAAACCCGTGTCCCCTGCATCGGCAGGCGGACTCTCAACCACTGCGCCACCAGGGAAGCCCCGCTTTCTGATGATTTTAACGTTAAACATTTTTATTATACATGTTCGTACTTTGAACGACTATTTTTCAAATATAAACTACTCAGCTTTTAAATGACGTGTTCAGTCTGTGAAATAAGGGAGACCTCACTTATCATACCCTAGATCTTAAGAAGGCTCAATCTTTTGACATATACAGCATTAGATTAAAAATAGTCTTCAGGGCTTCCCTGGTGGTGCAGTGGTTAAGAATCCGCCTGCCAATTCAGGGGACACGGGTTCGAGCCCTTGTCTGGGAAGATCCCATATGTCGTGGAGCAACTAAGCCCATGCGCCACAGCTACTGAGCCCTCATGCCACAACTGAAGCCTGCGCACCTACAGCCCGTGCTCCACAACAAGAGAAACCACCGCAATGAGAAGCCCGTGCGCTGCAACGAAGAGTAGCCCCTGCTCGCCACAAGTAGAGAAAGCCCACGTGCTTGCAATGAAGACCCAAGGCAGACAAAAATAAATTTAAAAACATAATAATTTAAAAAATAATAAAAAATAAAATAGTCTTCATAAGAGAAAATCAAACTGTTGAAATTCTTGGAGAGTAAATCTAACTTCAGCTGCAGATTAGAATATGGAGCTTAATAAGAAATGCAATAATAAGCGTTTGCATTTCTCAAGCACTTACTATGTATCAGTGAGAAAATTGATGTAAAACGCTTAGGACAGAAAGTGACGAGGTGGGCTGCTCTAGATTGGGAAAGGCCTCTTTGAAGAGGTGACTTTATGAGTTATCCTTAACTTTCATATTGCATCAATTTTCGAACAAGTAGTATTAATATACATTCATAAGGCTCAAAATTCAAGAGGTACAAACTTCTGAGGTAAGTACTAGTATTACCACCACCATACCAGATTAGGAAAATGAGGCAAGAGCAGTTAATAACGTCCCAAGGATCAGTCAGTTCTAATCCTCAGGATGCTGTGTAATTGATCCCTGGGCTCCTCCCTTCCCTCCCATCTGTTCTCACTCCCCATGGTCCCCGAGATGGTGGTACCTTTCCTCTACCTGTCGCATGGCCAGCCTCTGCCAGCTCCTGTCCTAAGCTTCCCTGTGGAGCCTAGCTGTCAGGGCCAGGCTCACTGATATTCTGGTATCACTATTTTGGTAAGGATTGCTGTGCTCCTTATTCTAGGGGTATCATAATATACTAGTCTGTTGGGATGGGAAGGGATCTCATGACCCCTTTCTGTTTCTTTTTTTTTTTGGCCACAGGGCATGTGGGATCTTAATTCCCCAACCAGGGATCGAACCTACACCCCCTGCAGTGGAAGCGCAGAGTCTTAACCACTGGACCGCCAGGGAAGTCCCCCCTTTCTGTTTCATAAAAAAGAAAAAACAGGGCTTCCCTGGTGGCGCAGTGGTTGAGAGTCCGCCTGCCGATGCAGGGGACACGGGTTCGTGCCCTGGTCTGGGAAGATCCCACGTGCCGCGGAGTGGCTAGGCCCGTGAGCCATGGCCACTGAGCCTGCGTGTCCGGAATCTGTGCTCCGCAACGGGAGAGGCCACAACAGTGAGAGGCACACATACCACAAAAATAAATAAATAAATAAATAAATAAATAAGAAAAAGAAAAAACAAGAAAGAAAAAAAATCAAGCTTGCTCCTGCCCTCCCTCTGCCTGGAACACTCTGGCCCCAACCTTTCCATGACAAGCTTCCTCTTGTCCTTCAGGGTCTCCTCTTGGGACCTGCCAATGTTTCTCAACTAAATTCTATGAATTTATTCTATGCACAAGCATGTGTGAAAAATGACACTGATCTAAGCTTTTTGCACCACTGACTAGAAGAGCAAGACTGATGACACCCACATGTCCCCCAGTGGGGGAGTCTCATTAAATAAGTCATGGTACAGACATGAAATGGAATATTATGCAGTGGTGAAAAAGAGGTGAGGATGTCTTTTATAAACTGATCTGGAATACTTTCCAAATCTTTCTTTAAGACAGAGCAGAGGGCTTCCCTGGTGGCACAGTGGCCTGCCAATGCAGGAGTCACACGTTTGAGCCCTGGTCCGGGAAGATCCCACATGCTGTGGAGCAACTAAGCCCGTGTGCCACAACTACTGAGCCTGTGCTCTAGAGCCCAGGAGCCACAACTACTGAGCCCGTGTGCCACAACTACTGAAGCCCCTGCGCTTAGAGCCCATGCTCTGCAACGAGAAGCCACTGCAATGAGAAGCCCGCGCACCACAATGAGGAGTGGCCCCCGCTCACTGCAACTAGAGAAAGCCTGCGCTCAGCAACGAAGACCCAACACAGCCAAATATAAATAAATAAATTAAAAAAAAATAAAACAGAGTAGAGATGCTTCCACTTGTGTGATATAGGGGAGGAGGTGAAAACACTTATGTATTTGTTTGTATATAAAATATCTCTGGAATGGGAAACTGACAGATTGGTTGTCTCCAGGAAGGGGAAGTTGGATGGCTGGAGGCAGGAGTCAGACTTTTCCTGTATATCCTTTTTTTTCTAAACAGCTTAATTGAGGGATTTCCCTGATAGTCCAGTGGTTAAGACTCCATGCTTCCAATGCAGGAGACGTGGCTTCAATTCCTGGTCGGGGAACTAAGATCCCACATGCCCCGTGGCCAAAAAAACCCCCCAAAAACCCAGCTTTATCGAGATATAGTTAATATACTATACAATTCACCCATATAAAATGTATAATTCAGTGGGTTTCAGTATAATTAGTGGTCTTCTTGTGATAGTGCAGTCACCACCACAATCAGTCTTAGAACATATTCACCAACCCAGAAAGAACTGTACCCATTAGTAGTTCCTCCTTATTCCTCCTCAAAACGCCCCACCAACCCCATCCCTAGGCAACCACTAATCTACCTTCTATTTCTATGGACTTGTGTATTCTGGCCATTTCATATAAATGCAATCATAAAATATGTGGCCTTTCATGTCTGGCTTCTTTCACTTAGCATAATGTTTTCAAGTTTTATCCATGCTGTAGCATGTATTAATACTCCATTCCTTTTTATGGCTGACTAATATAGTCCATTGTTTGGATATACCACATTTTATTTATCTAGTTATCAGCTGACGGACATTTGGGTTGTCTTACTTTCTGGCTACCTGTGTATCCTTCTATACCTCTTGGATTTTGAACCATGTGAAAGCATTAATATGATTTATTCACAATAAATATACAAGTGTAAAAAATCACCACAAGGTCGCCTCCTTCCAGGAGCCTTCCCGCCACTCTTGGCACACTGCCCTGTCTGACATGCTGCTTATTTTGTCTGCCTCCTTCCACCAGGACTTGAGTTCCATTAGAGCAGGGACTGTGTCTGGCTTGTTCACCATTGCACCCCTGTGCATAGAACTGTGTCAGGCAGAGGACAGAGGCTCAATAAATATTTTTTTGAGTTAACAATACTATTTTTATCCTAGTTCTACTGGAGAGGAAACATAAGCAGGGAGGCTAAGTTGCCGGTTCAAAGTCATAGAGATGGAGCTAAGATTTAGTCTGCATTCTTTAGCAGTACATCCTTGACCCACGCCTTGGGCCTAAATGGGTCTAGGTGGGGCCTTGGCGTCTGTGTTTTTAAAAAGCTCCACTGGTGATTCTGATGCAGGGTGAGGGGTGAAAATTTCCTACTCTAGGTGAGAGAATTAGAAAATGAAAAACCTTGGTTGTCATCTAAGAATTACTTAAAAATTAAGAAGCAATGAAATTATGGCAGGATGCATGGCAACTAAGGCGCTGGGGGAAGCACAGGCTGGAGGAACGTGGCTATGGGTTGTGGAGGAGGCTTACTTGGAGGTCCTCCTCGGACAGGAGGATGATGCTGGACAGGTCTTCTTTCAGCTGCCTGGCCACATTCTTCCACTTCAACCCTGCCCCGCTGTCTGTTTCATCTCTGTCAAAGGACTCTTGGGTAATCCAAGCCGTACCTCCATCTGATACATGGGAGAAAATGCCGGTCAGAGTCAGATTAACCGGAAGTGCTGTTTTCACTTCCTCCTCCAACTCAGATCTCGAGGATGTCGGCACATCCTTCCGACAGATCACTTAGAATAATTTAGATGGTGAAGGAAGCACCTTTTCTCAGGGATTCATGGGGAAGCCAATCCCCATCTAGGACCTTAATTTTCCCTCTTGTTCCATCTTCCATTTCTTTCTTTTTTTTTTTTTTGGCTGCAGCATGCGGGGATCTTTGGCATGAGGGATCATTCGCTGCGGTGCGTGGGCTTCTCTCTAGTTGTGGCGCATGGGCTCCAGAGCACATGGGCTCTGTAGTTTGTGGCACGTGAGCTCTCTAGTTGTGGCGTGTGGGCTCTCTAGTTGTGGCGTGCAGGCTCAGTAGCTGTGGCGCGAGGGCTTAGATGCCCCGTGGCATATGGGACCTTAGTTCCCTGACCAGGGATCGAACCCACATCCCCTTCATTGGAAGGTGGATTTTTTTTACCAGTGGACCACCAGGGAAGTCCCCATCTTCCATTTATTTCTGTGTGAAACTGCTCTGTATTCTTTTATGGAAGGAAGCCACTTAAATCCAATGTATGCTTATGCATACCCAGGATACTGTCACACTTCCCTTTAGGTTAGTTTTTTTTTTTTTTTTTTTTGCAGTACGCGGGCCTCTCACTGCTGTGGCCTCTCCAGTCGCAGAGCACAGGCTCCGGATGCGCAGGCCCAGCGGCCATGGCTCACAGGCCCAGCCGCTCCACGGCATGTGGGATCCTCCCGGACCGGGGCACGAACCCGCGTCCCCCCCATCGGCAGGCGGATTCTCAACCACTGCGCCACCAGGGAAGCCCTAGGTTAGTTTTTGTGTCTGTGGGTGTGTTCTATTTCTGTATGCAAAAACATTCATCCTCATCAGCACTTCTCCTGTGCTTGGGGATGGGTCTTATCCTTGACTGGAGCAGCTGCAGCCACTGTTCACTGTCCCTTGGGCCCAAGTACAAAGGTGGCTGGGAAAGCCATCGCTGAAGGGTGACTTCCTCACTTTAGTGGCCTAGGGACTTTCCTCAAGACACTTCTTTAGCTCTTTGATCCTTGCCCGTCAATATTAGTTCCCTTTGTATTTCCAGTGAGGATGATGCTAATGATGGTGACAGGTAATATTTATTTGTCTTACTGTGTACCAGGTAAGATCTAAATGCTTTCTATCAGTGGCTCTCAACTGGGAGTGATTTTGCCCATCCCACCCCCAGTAGACATTTGCCAATGTCTAGAGGCATTTTTGGTTGTCACAATTAGGGTGAGGAGATGCTACTGACACCTAGCAGGTAAAGGCCAGCGATGCTGCTAAACATCCTGCAAGACACAGGACAGCAACCCCACAACAAAGAATTCTCCGGCCCAAAATGTCAGTAGGACTGTTGAGAAGCCCTGGCTTGATATGTACTATGTTCTAGTATCCTTACAACAACGCTAGGAGACAGGTACTGTAATTATTATCTCAATATGGCACTGAAATGTTAGATAATTTGCTCAAGGTCACATGGCTAGTAAATGGCAGAGCCAGGATTCAGACCAGACAGTCTGACCCAACCTGCGGCACAGATCTCTCTCCCTTGCTGCATTTTAGTTGCTGTCGGTCTGTGAGTTATTTGAGAACTGAGCCCGTCTCATTCATCTTCATCCCCAGACTCAGCACCGCTCTGGTATACAGAAGGTGCTCAGTAAACGTTTGCTGCATAAATGCTTAAAACAGCCAACCAAACAGCAACCAGGTGCCTATGTAGTAAAATAAATCATGATGGATAGTATATAGTATATACGGCCAGCATTTCTTACCTGAATTGTTGTACGCCCACTTCTCATTCCCAGCCAGTGCCACAAACTTAGTATTGGCAGGAAGACACAGGAAGTAATCGTCATCATCCACTATGGTGCCATCCTCTGCCAGGACCAGGGTGACTGGTGCCAGGGACTTGTCAATGGCCAGAATGTCACAAGCTGAGAGGAATAAAATATTTGGTAATTGACAAGTATCCATAGGGAAATTACATCTGTCTTGCACTCTCAATATGTATGCCCCGGGACTTCCCTGGTGGCACAGTGGTTAAGAATCTGTGCCAATACACGGGACACAGGTTTGAGCCCTGGTCCAAGAAGATCCCACATGCCACGGAGCAACTAAGCCCATGTGCCACAACTACTGAGCCTGTGCTCTAGAGCCCGCGAGCCAGAACTGCTGAGCCCGTGTGCCGCAACTACTGAAACCCACACGCCTAGAACCTGTGCTCCGCAACAAGAGAAGCCACTGCAATGAGAAGCCCGCGCACTGCAGCGAAGAGTAGCCCCCGCTTGCCTCAACTAGAGAAAGCCCCCACGCAGCAACGAAGACCCAGTGCAGCCAAAAATAAATTTTTTTAAAAAAGTATGCCCCCAGAGCCTAGAAAAATCCCTGGTAATAATAACTATAATAACTATAATGATGACCACTAGTACTAATATAACACTTACCATGTCCCTGGTACTGTACTAAGTGCTTTTCACATACAGCATTTAATCTCCTAAAAATCCTATAACGCAGATACTATTGTTACTCCCATTTTTACGGATGTCAAGCCCAAGGCTCAGAGAAGTTAAGTAATTTGCCCAAGGTCACACAGTAAGTGGCAGAGCCGGCATTTCAACCCACACAGTCTGGCTCTTGAAAATGTGTTTTTCTTCCAGCTACTCTATACCCACATTAGGATGCACTTGAGCCTTTTCTTGGATGAACAACAAACCAAAGTCTGATTTGATTCCTTGAGAACAAGCAGTCTTTCATTCATTTCCTCAGTGGTCTACTCAAATTCTCCCATGTGTCAAATGTCACAAAGAAAAAAGAGAAAAAGAAAAGAAGAAAATTATAAAAAAGAAAAGAAAAAAATGACTTTATGTTCTCACAGTATCTTTCTTGGCAGCCTTACTAACCTATAGGAAAGTATAAGAGAAGCAGAAGGCAGAAGTTTGTAACAGTAGCTTTTCATCTTTATGATCACTGGGCAAGAGGCTTTGTCCAGGGCAGGTCTGTACCATCCCATTTAGTAATGGCAATGCCTAAAATGCTCATGGGACTAGAGTAGGCAGAGAAGTAGCCAAGAGACTACAAAGATCATTGGGCAATGCTGTCTTCCACCCAAATAGAACAGCAAGCCTTGTATAGGCCGAGCTCCAGAAACACAAGCACTTACATAAGCCTCTGTGCCAAATGCATCCAGCCACCGCACGGATGGGGCACTAAAACTTAAGCAACTTCATGCCAAGCAAAAAATATGTAAACACTTATATGGCAAAAACCATGTCACTAAAGCATTTAGAGTGCTTTGGCTGTTGCTGCATCTCTGAAAGACATCTGTCTGATATCTATTGGGCTTGGTGACCCTGGGAGGAAGCCCTGAACACGCTGACACACACGTCCACTACATGCCCGGGGATGACACACACGTTTAACCAATAGAACTTCTTTGGGTAAGCAATTTACTGCTACAGGCCAGTAACGTGTAAGTCATTTGAATATCTCATCTCCTTCCAGAGTCCCAGTCCTGTGGATCAGGGCTGGAAATACACCCACTTTGCTGATGAGAAAACTGGGGATGGAGAAATGGTTAAGTGCAAGGTCAGGCAGCTAGTAACGGTATGCGGCTCAGAATTTCTGTCAGCTCGGTCACTCACAACAGACGTTCCTTGTCTGGCCCTCCCGGATGGTCGGTAACAGCTCCCTCTTTACCGCACAGGTACCTGCCAGAGCTGACTGTGGAAACCCGCTCCCACCCCGCCATAGGCTCAGCTGGGGGACCCAGTACAACCTTAGGGAGCCTGAGTGGCAGGAATACAGTGGACTGAGTTCGATCCAAAATCTGAGTCATCTGAGGCGAGGCACCGAAGTAGAGTATGTCTTAATTCGCATATTTTTTCCCGTCTGCCTCTCCACCATATGAATCTCACACAAGATAAATTAAGTTAAAGTGCCGGAAAACGCTATGAAACTGCTAAGTCGCCATACCCACCTGAGTCATCTCTGTTCCAAGGCTCCACTCGAGAGACAAGAAGCCCCAAGTCGCCTCTCCTGACCCCGCCTTGCCCCACCGGACATCCCCACCTCTCCCCGGGTCCCTTCAGCCCGGGCCTCGGCCCCCCAAGTCCTCGCCCCCGTCCCCCCAAGTCCTCGCCCCCGTCCCGTGCCAACCCTTGCTCCTCAGCTCCTCGAGGCAGGAGGCCGCCACGCCGTGCTGTTCCCTGCTGTGGTTGCGACACAGGAGACACTGCTTTAGAGCCCGGATCTCGCTGGGTTCTGGAACGCTGGGTCCCCCGACCACCTCCGTCATCTTCACGGTCTGACCTGACCAACGCGGGGACGTCAGGGGGGCTGGGCGCGGGAGTCCTACTCAACTCCACCCCCACGGCATGCCGGGAGATGTAGTTCTCGCTGTAGCAAATCACGCGTGGGACCAAGGCACGCCGGGAGATGTAGTTCTAGTTGCAGCTAATTCCCTGCGGCCCCGGGGGCATGCCGGGAGCTGTAGTCTGTGGGTTCAAAGCCGACTTAGGTCGCGCAATCCAGACGCCGGAGGTGTTTTTTTTTTTCTGCCTTATATTAAGGAGTTGCATTCGCGCGTTCAAAATGAGGTCAACAGGGATTTATTTTGTATTATGAAGGACATGCCCGTATACTCCCTTGAATTGTTACAGCACTCCTTTCTATATATATAGATAGATGCAAGATATTAATACATAAAGCAGTGTCATTGTACTGTGTTAACTTGTTTTTCCTTTCCAACCTGAACAAATCTATAAAATGTCCCAACCTTCACGCTGATCTGAAGGAAGTCAGTTTTAAAAAGTGATGAGTGTAGCTTTCAGTCTGGCTGAAAACATAACAGAGAAGCATAAGGTACTCGCACATTTCCACTCTTTTTTTTTTTAACACTAAAGAGGGTTTTAATTATGTAGTATTATCTATAAGTACAAAGACTTTCCCAATCACGTCACTTAGAGATAATTTTATCCACTGCTCTGTTTGGCTGCCAGTCTCTTGTCTCTCTCCTCAGCAATGGTAAGGCGGATACCCTTTCCACGAGGAAGAGAGATCCATGGTTTGTTGCCTTTGCCAATAACAAAAATGTTGGAGAGCTGCGTGGCAAAGCTATTGCTGTTGGCATCTTTCACAGGAACTGCATCAAAAGAACCAGGATGTCTCTCCCGGTTAGTGATCACACCAATTCTTCCCAGGTTAGCACCTCCAGTCACCATGCACAGGTTACCAGTGTCAAATTTGATGAAATCAGTAATCTTGCCAGTCTCCAAATCAATCTGAATGGTGTCATTCACCTTGATGAGGGTATCAGGGTAGCGGATGGTGCGAGCATCATGGGTCACCAGATGAGGGATTCCTTTTGTCCCCATAAAGACCTTTCTCACTTTGCATAACTTATACTTGGCCTCCTCAGGTGTAATACGATGAACAGCAAAGCGACCCTTGGTGTCATAGATCAGACGAAAATTCTCTCCAGTCTTGTCAATGCTGATGACATCCATAAAACCAGCAGGGTAGGTTATATCAGTGCGGACCTTGCCATCAATCTTAACGAAACGCTGCATGCAGATCTTCTTTACTTCATCTCCTGTTAGGGCATATTTAAGTCTGTTCCTTAGGAAAACAACTAGAGGGAGACATTCCCTCAGATTGTGGGGACCGGTAGATGGACGAGGAGCAAACACACCAGTCAGTTTATCCAGCATCCAATGCTTTGGAGCTGCTACGCGCTTCAGGTGCTTCTTGGGACCACAAGCCATGGCTGTGCTAGGCACGGAAATAGCTCCACTCTTTCGATTCCCTGCTTCAGCTCTGCAAATTGGGTTGGGACCTCGGAACGAAATGCTTAAATAACTAGATTAAACATTAAGGTCTCAAAGAAACCAGAGACAAAAGGGTAAATGCGAACCACATCACTGTTGAGATTGTTTAGATGCTGCTTGACAATATATTTGTCTTTGTTCTAATACTGTTACTTATGGAAAAGTCTGTGTTTTTCACTCCTGAAAAACTAACATTTAAGATTAAAGTAATAATTTAAAAATTATCAGAAAGTTTCCTTGCTTAAAAAGGGGCATTCTCCGCGCACCGCGATGAAGAGTGGCCCCCACTTGCCGCAACTAGAGAAAGCCCTCGCACAGAAACGAAGACCCAACACGGCCATAAATAAATAAATAAATAAAATTTTTTAAAAAGGGGGGGCATTCTATATAAACAAGGAATAATTATCAGCCCGTATTCATTCAGGGTCAATCTCTTTCATATTTTGTTTATTAAAGGAAATCAGATATTATGAGAAAAAGACATGTAAAATTGTTTGGTAGGAGGAATTGTTAACTGAGGCAACCCTTTTGAATACACCATCATTGATCAAAAACCAACTGCAATGTAACTGACTGATAGTTCTAATATATGCAACCCTTTCGTATAATTTCACAATTAGCTTAAAATCTAACAACTCAACCGCTATAAAGTGAAAACGGTTCGTAGAAGCCTCTCCTCTCCAAAAAGCCCCCTCTTCCGAGTTCTCCTAATAGACCTGCATACCGTTATCAGACTCCTAGCTCCAAGATGTAATTGCGTGTGTGTGTGTGTGTGTGTGTGTGTGTGTGTGTGTGTATTTGGCCTAGACTTGAGAGCAGGGGTTGAGTCTTGCATCTTTTTATTTCTCGCGGCTACCAAAGTGCCTGGCAAATGGTAGGCACCCGACTGAACCATCAGTTAATTAATTAATTTCCAGGTTTCTTCACATTCGTTCATTTATTAAATACTTAGGGTGTCCCTACATGTGCCCAAGGTACTGTGAAGATGGGCAGAGATTTAATTCAATAAGTATAATATACATATAAGAAAGCAAAAAGGACAGGCATCGTTCTTGCTGGAAAGCAGAGACCTAATGGAAACAGTAAGCGGTGTGGGGGACGTGGGAACTCCCCTCTCCTCCCCGGGCGTCCCCCATCGACAGCTCAGTTCCGGCTACTTTAGTCTGGGCGAGAGAGCGAGAGCGAGGGTGCTTGGGAGAAGCCTCGCCCAGCGGCGATAGACTAGTCAGGCCTCAGAAAGATGGCGTCTTCGGAGCAGGCAGAGCAGCCGAGCCAGGTGAGGGTAGTGGGACTGCCCCGCTGTACTGGCGGGGACCCCGCTGGAGGGGGCGCTCGGCGGGTGGCTGGGAGCCCGGTGGGGACCCTGAGCCTCGGAAGCCGGGGGCTCCGACCTCTTGCCCCCTCCGGGGCCCCGCCCCTCCCCGGGTCCTCGCCGCCCGGCCCCTCCCCGCGTGACCCCTCCTTGACCACATTCCCGAGCAGGGGCCCGGGGGCGCCCGAGGGCCCCCTCCACTTCCCGCCTGCCAGCCCCTCGGGTCCCACTTGTACTTGGCCAGGTCGGTGGCGGGACCCTTGAGAGGCCCCCCAGGCTTGAGCTGCGAGGGCCCCTGCTTGAGGAGAGGGGTGAGAGAGGCTGGATCGTTCCCGGCCCTTCCCTCTCGGGATAGGCCTTACTCCATCAGGGTTCCCTCTCTCTCGCAGCCTCAGCCTTCTGGGTGGCCCCGCTGCCAGCCTCTTCGTCTTTAGTCACCTTTGCGTTTCCCCTGCCAAGTTGGAGGGGGGGGAATGTACTTGGACCCTCTCAGTGCGTTGGTAGGAAGTGGACTCACTGTAATCAACCGACGCCACCGAGCTTTTGGTTGGTGATCCGTCTTTGCTGCCCACAGTTAGGTTTTCTTGGCCAGGAGCTCTAGCTTTTCAGCCACAGAATCAGCCGAATCCCACTCCAGTCGGGGGACCTTGAGGACCAGTGCTCCTGCCTGTCCGTCTGCTGTCAGGAAGCAGTGGATGCTGAGGCCTCTGTAGGCGTTTGTAGTCCAAAGGTGGGGTGGGCTGAGGTGAGGAGGATGGGGTAAGCGGTACCTTGCAATTACGGAGTGTGTGTTGTCATGCGGGAGACAAATTACGCTTATTATCTCGTTTAATGCTCATTACAACCTTTATGAAGTACGGGCTATTAACCGCCATTTTGCAGGGTCTGTAACGCGCCGCAAATCAGTTGCCTGATTAAGCCTGGGTTTGAACCCGGCTGCGTGTGAGTCCACTAGTTGGCCCTACATGTTTAAGTTTAGTTAGGATTAGACAGAGGAGGAAGAAACTGGTTTCAACCTGGACCTCATCACTCATCTCTCACCTGCTTGAAACACCTGTGGACTTCTCAGCGGCCTCCTGGTATTTCAGTTCCTTCCTTGGAAGAATACGGCTTAGTGTTTCTTATTACTCTTTTATTCTTCATGATCATTCTGTTACAGGAATTGCACATAGAGGAGTTGTGAGTTCCCCAGACCAGCTTCCGTTAGCAGAGTGAATGATTCAGAGAGATGTCCAGATTGTAAAACGTGAGAAATATCTAGGGCTGATTCTGGTCTTCTCACTGTCGGAAATTCTGGAGTGTGGAGAGTGTCCTGGTGGTGGGGTGGGCCCTCCTTTCCTGCCTTAACCCGCTTAGCTTGCTGAACTGCTGAGGCTCCTCAGAATCTAGGTTCCTCTGAGCTGTTACATGTTAGGAATGCCCATAGGCTGGGATTAAAGGATGCCAGCGCATGTAATTTGCCTGTGCTGTGAAGGTTACTAAAAATTCTGCCACTCGGAGCCTTTGTAGTGCCCAAGGATTCCTTTGGTTCTGGAAATTGTCCTCTCTGTACACGTGCAAGGAATCTAGGTTCCTTAAGGGGGCTGGGCCAGCACTTGTTTGGTTTTCAACTCTGCTGCTGCTTTGCCCTCCTTTCCAAAGCTGATAGAGATGGGATTGCATCAGAAAATGCTGGCAGCTTGGGAAAAAACTTGAATGCTTTACGCCAAATTCTGTCACTGACAATAAGCTGCAAATGCACACATAAAAAAAATATTTTTTTAAGTTTTATTTTTGGCTGTGTTGGGTCTTCGCTGCTGCGCGCAGTCTTTCTGTAGTGCGGCGAGCGGGGGCTACTCTTGGTTGCAGTGCGCGGGCTTCTCATTGCGGTGGCTTCTCTTCTTGCCGAGCACAGGCTCGAGGCACGCGGGCTTCAGTAGTTGTGACTCACGGGCTCTAGAGCGCGGGCTCAGTATTGTGGCGCATGGGCTTAGTTGCTTCGCGGCATGGGGGATCTTCCCGGGCCAGGGATCAAACCTTGGTCCCCTGCATTGGCAGGCAGATTCTTATCCACTGCACCCCCAGAGAAGCCCCAAATGCACACATTTAAAGTAAACCAACTCACTTTAGCAGTTGCTTCTCATTTCATTTTCTAGTCCTGATCAGTGGGTTTCCCATTTCTCCAGTAAAGCAGTGTGGAACTGAAAGAATGAACTGTTTGGGTATTTCCTCCAAACCTGGTTTGTGTCTGAGAAGAACGCATCACACCTTTGGGACTGAGGCAGTATTCTGTCTCTCATAGAAAGTTTGTTAGTTGGCCGTGTGGCATCAATCTCTCATTTTGAAAGATTAAGGGTAAATAACCAACAATTTCTTTCTTTGAAAGGCAGTGTAGAGCAGTGGTTAAAAGTATGGACTCTGGAGCCATCCCCACTGGGCTAGGATCCTAGCCCCACTACTTACCAGCTGTGTGATCTTGGACAAGTTACTTAACTTCTCTGGTCTTAGTTTCCCCATCCGTAAAATAGGAATAATACTAGTGCCTATCTCATAGCATTGCTCTGAGGATTAAATGAATTAACTTATTTTAGAACAGTGCCTGACACAGTGTGTTACCTATTATTATTCCATTCAGTAAACTCTGGAGTTTCACTTACAAATCATCTAAGCCTTTTCTCAATCCCTATTAAAACATTTTTTGGGATATGAAATTTCATATGTTGACCACCAGTCCACTAAGGTTGGTTTTTTATTTGCTCGGAAGTAATTTCCTTGAAATTTAAAGGAACACGCTGAATGCTGGTGTTTATCCTAGCTGTCCTTTGTGCCTTTTAGATTTCAGCGATATACTTTCTTTTTCATAATGGTATAGTCTTTTTAGGCTGTCTTCAAAACAGTCTGTTGGAATTGCATTTATTGCTTATCCTGTTTACTCCACATTACTCGGTTTTGTATGGTTAATCTCTTATCAAAGTCCCTTCTAGTCTGTACATGTTATGGCCCATAGGAACGGGAAATGTCATCCCTATTTTTGTACTTTCCCATCAGTTTTTCTGTCTTTAGTGAAGGGCAGAAGCATGGTTCAATCTGATTGTTTAATGGTTGTTGAATATTGAGAATTATTATGGAACATAGATTTCTAATCTGTTCAAGTTCACTGGATATAATAAATTTTGGACTGAGAAAACACAGAGGCAGGGAAGGGAGAAGAGTACAGCAAAGATGTTACGGAGTGGAAGAGCATGGCCTTGTATCCTGACAGACTTTGCTTTGAACTCCGGCACTCACTTACTATTGGACTTGTCACTCTACCTCTCTGAACCTCAGTTTTCTTCTCTGTAAAATGGGAGTAATAATAATCCCATTTGAGGGTTGACTGAGCCAAAGATGTTAAGAGTGTGTGGTGCATATTAAGTGCTCAGTGAATGTTGGTTTCCTTCTCCAAGTTTCTGTATGCAGTTTTGGAAGATTATTGAACTCTTGAATAACAGTAGTTCAAACAAGACATTTTTCCCCTCACTCTTTATTTTGAAAAGTTTCCAACTTATAGGAAAGTTGAAAGAATAATACAGAGAACTCCTGTAAAACTCCCATAAAAACTTCACCAATATACACTGTTTACATTTTGCTGAATTAGCTTTATCTCAGTCTCTTTATGTATATTTTTGAAGGATTTGATAGTAAGTTACAGACATCATGATATTTCATCCTAGAATACTTCATCTTGTCTCTCGTAAGAGTAAGGTTATTCTCCTACATAACCATGATACCATTATCACACAAGAAGTTTGGTATTGATGAAATATTATTTACAAATACCACATTCAAAATTCTCCAATTTAAAAAAACAATCAGGATCCAATGAAGAAATAGGGAGTGCATTGATTTGTCTCTTTAGTATGCTTTAATTTAGAACGACTCCCTAGCCTTTAAAATTTTTTTAAAACTTTTTACTGCTGTTTAACATACACCTAGAAAGTACACCAATTATGTGTCCAGCTTGGTGAATTTTCACGGAGTGAGCACACACTTGTGTAACCAGTACTCAGATCAAGAAATCAAGCGTTACTGGGACCTCAGAAGCCTCCTTGGCGTCCCTCCCATTACTAGCCAATCCCCCAAAGCTGCCCCTATCCTAACTTAAAATCCATAGATTAATAGCTTTTTGAGTGACCAAGTCTTTGTGGCCAAAAGCTTTACTGTGGAATTCCAATAGATGTGTTGTGGTCAGTTTTGACAAATGTATATACCTGTGTAACCACCACCACAATCAACATCAAAACAATTCCCATATTCCTGAATGTTCCCTTACCTTGCTTCCCAGTAAATCCTAGCCTTTGGCCTCAGGAAATCTGAACTTCTTTTTATCACTATAGATTATATTTGTCTCTCCTAGGATTACATACGAATGTATTCATAATGTAAATATTCTTTTGTGTCTCACTTTTGCTCATAATAATGTTTGTGAAATTTATATTGTATGTCTCAGTAATTCATTACTTTTTATTAGTGGGTAGTATTCCATTGTATAGCTATACCACAGTTTGTTGATCTGTTCACCACTTGATGGATCTGGATTATATTAATTACCTATTGCATAACAGTGTTATTATAAATTTAGCAGCTTAACGCAGTACATGTTTATTGTCTCACAGTTTCTGTGGGTCAGGAGTCAGGACACAGTTCAGCTGAGTCTCACAAGGCAGCAGTCAAGGTGTCTGCCTGGGCTGTGATCTCATCGGAGTCCTGACTGGGGAAGGATCTGCTTCCTAGCTCATGTGGTTATTGACAGCATTTAGTTCCTTATGGACTTCAGACTGAGGACCTCTCTTTGTGACTGGCTGTCACCCAGGACCTGCCCTCAGTTTCTTGCCACATGGGTCTTCCCAGGATGGCCACTTGTTTCCTCAAAGGCAAGTGGACATTACAGTCTTAGATATTGTAACCACATGCATGTAATTACATGCATTCTGTCACTGTTACTGTACTCTGTTGGCCAGAAGCAAGTCATAGTTCCTGCCCACACTCAAGGGGACAACACAAGGGCATGAATACCAGGAAGTGGGGATCATGGCAGTCACATTAGAGTCTTTCCCCCACATGATTGGTTCTAGTTTGGGGCTACTATAAATATTCAAGTGTGTTTGTGAATACATATGTTTTCATTTTTCTTGGTAAATACCTATGAGTGTATTTACTGGGTCACATGCTAAGTGTATGTTTAGTTCTATAATAAATTGCTTACGTGTTTTGCGAAGTTGTACTATTTTTCATTCCACCAGCAGTGTATGAGCATTCCAGTTGCCCCACGTCCATATCAACCCTTGGTATTGTCTGTCTGTTTTAATTTTAGCCATTCTAGTGAGTATGTAGTGGTATTTCACTGTGCTTTTAATTTGCATTTCTGTGTTGACAAATAACATTAAGCAGCTCTTTTCATGTGCTTATTGGTAAAGGCTGAGGTTAATTTTTTTTTTTCCCCATATGGATATCAGTTGTTCCAGCATCACTTGTTGAACAGATTACCCTTTCTCCATTGAATTATCTTGCCATCTTTGTCAAAAATAAAAAAAATTGTATATAATAGGTTAATTTCTGGACTCTCTTCTGTTCCATTTATCTATGTTTCTCCTAATGTGAAGGAAATACAGTTGACTCTTGAACAACAGGAGTTTGAACTGCCTGGGTCCACTTATACTTGGATTTCTTTTTCAACAAATACATATTACAGTACTACACAATTCATGGTTGGTTGAATCCATAGATATGGAGGGCTAACTGTAAAGTTACATGTGGATTTTTGACTGTGCGGAGGGTCAGCCCCCGTAACCACTGTGTTGTTCAAGGGTCAATCGTACTATCTTGAATGCTGTAGCTTTATAGTAAATCTTGAAATCAGGTAGTGTAAAGTGTTCTGACCTTATTCTTTTTCAGAATTGTTCTAGCTTTGGTCCATTGCATCTCTATATAAATTTTAGAATCAGTTTATCAGTTCTTACAAAAAAGCTTGCTGGGATTTTTACTGGGATTGTGTGGAATCTATAGATCAGTTTCGGGGAGAATTGACATCTTAACAGTATTGATCCTCTAATTCCGTAAAATGATATATGTCTCCATTTAGGTCTTTTTTTTTTTTTTTTTTGTGGTATGCGGGCCTCTCACTGTTGTGGCCTCTCCCGTTGCGGAGCACAGGCTCCGACGCGCAGGCTCAGCAGCCATGGCTCACGGGCCTAGCCTCTCCGTGGCGTGTGGGATCCTCCCGGACCGGGGCACGAACCCGTGTCCCCTGCATCGGCAGGTGGACTCTCGACCACTGCGCCACCAGGGAAGCCCCTCCATTTAGGTCTTTGATTTTCCTTAGTAGTATTTTATAGTTTAAAGCGTGTAGGTCATGTACACATTCTGTTAAATTTCTCTCTAAATGTTTCATTCTTTTTGTATTTAATGTTTAAATTTCATTTTTAATTGTTCAGTGTTAGTGTATAGAAATAAAATTGAGTTTGTGTGTTGGCCTTATATCTGCAGCCTTGTTAAGCTCATTTGTAATTCTAATAGTTTTTTGGGTAGATTCCTTGTTTCTCTGTAGATGATTATGTCATCTGCAAGTAAAGACAGCTTTACTTCTTGCTTTCCAATTTGTATGCCCTTTTTTTTCTTGCTTTATTGCACTGTGCAGGACTTTTAGTACAATGTTAAAAGAAATATTGGGAGTAGACATTCTTGCCTTATTCCTGATCTTAGGGAAAATGCACTCAATCTTTCATATTTAAATATGATGTTAGCTATAGGTTTTTCAATTTCTAAATTTTAAAAATTTTTTATTTTTGGCTGTGTTGGGTCTTCATTGCTGTGCATGGGCTTTATCTAGCTGTGGTGAGCTGGGGCTACTCTTTGTTGCGGTGCACAGGCTTCTCATTGCAGTGGCTTCTCTTGTTGTGGAGCACGGACTCTTCTAGGTGCACGGCATTCAGTAGCAGCATGTGGGCTCAGTAGTTGTGGTGCGCGGGCTCTAGAGCTCAGGCTCAGTAGCTGTGGCGCACGGGCTTAGTTGCTCCGCGGCATGTTGGCCTTTGCCAGACCAGGGATCAAACCCATGTCCCCTGCGTTGGCAGGCGGATTCTTAACCACTTCACCACCAGGAAAGTCCCAACCATAGGTTTTTTTGAAGGTCCCCTTTATTTTTACTTTGCTTAGTTTTTTTTTAATCATATGTGTTTTGAATGTTGTCAGGTGCTCTTTTTGCTGTCTGTCGAGTTGATTCTATTGTTTTCCTCCTTTATTCTGTTAATATGTGAGTTACGTTGATTGATTTTTCAAATGTTAAACCACCCTTGCATTTGTTGGATAAATTCCACTTGGTCATGATATATTACCCTTTTTATTGATATATAATGCTGGATTTGATTTGGCAATATTTTGTTAAGGATTTTCACATTTATGTTTATGAGCGATATTGATTTATAGTTTGTGTGTGTGAAATCTATGTCTAGTTTTGTTGTCAAGGTAATGCTGGCCTATCAGAATGAATTGGGAATTTTTACCTTTTTTTTGGCTGTGCCACGCATCTTACAGGATCTCAGTTCCCAGACCGGGGATTGAACCCGGGCCACGGCAGTGAAAGCCCGGAATCCTAGCCACTAGGCCACTAGGGAGCCCCCACCCCCCGACCTTTTTTTTCTATTATACTTTCTGAAATAGTTTATTATAAGACAGCTATTATTATTTTCTTAAATGTTTGATAGAATTCACCAGTGAAGCCACCTGGGCCTAGAGTTTTCTTTTAAAATTTTAGTTGTAAACTTAATTTCTTTTTATTATTTATTTATTTATTTTGGCTGCACCAGGTCTTAGTTGCGGCATGTGGACGTCTTAGTTGCGGCATGCATGCAGGATCTAGTTCCCCGGCCAGGAATTGAACCTGGGCCCCCTTCATTGGGAGCATGGAGTCATACTCACTGGATCTCCAGGGAAGTCCCTTAATTTCTTTTTAAATTAAGTATTTTAAAATTATGTTTTAAATTATTAATTATGTATTTTAAAAACAGATATAAGGCTATTAAGCTTTTCTGTTTTTTTCCTAGGGTCAGCTTTGGCATATTGTGTCTCAAGGAATTTGCAGTCATTTGCAGTTGCCAAATTTGTTTGTAAGGTTTTTCATAATATTCCCTTATCTTTTTAAAAAAATTATTTATTTATTTATCTTATGGCTGTGTTGGGTCTTCGTTGCTGCACGTGGGCTTTCTCTCTAGTTGCAGCAAGCAGGGGCTACTCTTTGTTGCAGTGCGTGGGCTTCTCATTGTGGTGGCTTTTCTTTGTTGCAGGCTCTAGGTGTGCGAGCTTCAGTAGTTGAGGCACATGGGCTCAGTAGTGGCTCACGGGCTCTAGAGTGCAGGCTCAGTAGTTGTGGCACACAGGCTTAGTTGCTCCATGGCATGTGGGATGTTCCTGGTCCAGGACTTGAACCTGTGTCCCCTGCATTGGCAGGCAGATTCTTAACCACTGCGCCACCAGGGAAGTCCCTCCCTTATCTTTTAAATGTATATAAAATACGCAGAGATTTCCCCTTTTTCATTCCTAATGTTGGAAATTAATGTCTGTTTTAATTGATCAGTCTGCATACAGATTTATCAATTTTAGTGTTCTTCAGAACACCAGTTTTTATTTCATTGATTTTCCTCTGTTGTTTTAAATTTTATTTCTTACTATTTACTTTGGGTTTCATTTGTTCTATTTTTCTAGCTTCTTTTCTAAAGTCACTAACTAAAACTGTAAACTTCCTTCTAAGCACGGCTTTTGCTGCATTCCACAAATTTAGATGTGTTGTGTTTTCATTGTCATTCAGTTCAGAATATTTTCTTACTTCCCCTGTAATTTCTTCTTTGACCCATAGATTATTTAGAAGTCTGTTTAATTTCCAAACATTTGAAATTTTTCCGTATTTTTTTCTGTGATTTCTAGTTTAATCCCATTGTGATCAGAGAACATTTTCTATATGATTTCAAGTCTTGTAAATTTATTTTATGGTCTGTCTTGATGAATTTTCCTTATGAACTTGAAAATACATTTTACCGTTGAACAATATAGATTTGAACTGTGCAGGTCCACTTAAAAGCTTCTTTAATAAATACATTCTTCATTACTACACTATTTGCAGTTGGTTGAGTCTGTGGATGGGGAACCTTGGATATGGAGGGTCAACTGTAAAGTTATATGTGGATTTTTGACTGTGTGTGGGTCGCTCCCCCTCACTCCCTTGTTCAGGGGTCAACTGTAATGTATATTTTGCTGCTGTTGGGTGAAGTGTTCTGGGAATGTTATTAGGCCATGTTGGTTGATAGTATTATTTAGGTCTTCTATATCCTTACTGACTTTTTGATTAAGGTGAGAAGATTATTTAAATCCCCAACTATAACTATGGATTTGTCTTTTTATCTTTTAAATTCGGTCTCATTTACTTTATGTGTTTTGAAACTATTATGTGTGCATACTTATACAGGATTATTATGTCTTCTTGACTGACTCCTTTATTTTGGAAATGTCCTTGTTTATCATTGGTAATATCTTTTAGTTTGAAGTTGCCTGAGATTAATATTGCCACTACAGCTTTCTTATGATTAGTGTTTGCATGGTATATCATTTTCCATCCTTTGGCCTTTTAGCTATGTGTGTCTTTTTCTTTAAAATGGGTTTCTTGTCGGCAATATATAGCTCCATCTTTTACTTCTTTTTTTTTTTTTTTTTTTTTTTGCAGTATGCGGGCCTCTCACTGTTGTGGCCTCTCCCATTGTGGAGCACAGGCTCTGGACGCGCAGGCTCAGCGGCCATGGCTCACAGGCCTAGTTGCTCCGCAGCATGCGGGATCCTCCCAGACTGGGGCACGAACCCGTGTCCCCTGCATTGGCAGGCGGACTCTCAACCACTGTGCCACCAGGGAGGCCCTATAGCTCCATCTTGAATTTTCTCCCCACCCAGTCTGACAATCTCTGCCTTTTAATTGGAGCGTTTTAACATTTCTTGTGGTACAAGTATACTGTTGGCAAATTCTAGCTTTTTTTTTCCTTTTGAAAAAATCTTTAATTTGTATTCATTTTTGAAAGATATTTTCATTGGATATAGAATTCTAGGTTGACAGTCATGTTGTATCTCCCCCCCTTCCCCCCCACCCTCTGTGGGCATTTTAAAGATACTATTTTTTTTTAAATCTCAGATGGCTGAGTTTTTATGTTTTTGTTTTTTCTTTTTCCAACACAAACACAATGTGCACATGACCTGTCTATTCATTTTCTTTGCTGTGCAGCCTGGCATTGGGATTGGCGACTCTGATGGCCAGCGGGGCTGCTCTTTCCGCAGTGGCTTTGAGTTCTTGGAGTAATCTCAGCACAGTAAGATTTGTTTCACATCAGCAGCCCTTCAAGCTCCTTGAAGTTGTGGACCAGGAACTTCCGGAAGCCACTGGGCAGCAAGAGCTTTGTTTTCCCGTTGCTCCCATAACCAATGTTGGGCATCAGGATCTGGCCCTTGAATTTCCTGCGCACAGTGCCTCTGGATTTCTGCCAGTTCCGCTTAATTTTGACATATCGGTCTGACTGGTGTGGGTTGAACTTCTTGGTCTTTTTGACAATCTTGAGCTTCACGAGAGGTTTGAGGGCAGCCGTGGTGGCTGCCACCTCTGTAGGCAGGCCAAGGAAGAGCTGAAGATACTGTTCCATTGTATTTTTTTTGGCTTGCACAGTTGCTGTTCAGAAGTCTGAAGTCATTCTTAATTTTGATTAATTTTTTTCTGGCTACTTAAAGGATTTTCCCCTTTTCATGAACTTTGAGCACGTGATTATGGTGCACCTTAGTCACTTTTGTGTTTGTTCTGCTTGGAGTGTGTTGAGCTTCTTTGTGAGTTTGTAGTTTTCATCAAACTTGGAAATCTTTCAGCCATTATTTCTTCAAATATTTTTCTTTTTTTGGTCTTCTTTCCCCCCCTCTGTCCTTCATTTTGCTCAGTTTCTATGTTTTCAAGTGCACTTTTTTTTCCTGCAGTATCTAACCTATTGTCATTACCATTCAGTGAAATTTTTATTTCAGACATGTTTTTTCATCTCTGGAAGTTCTATTCTCTTTTTATACCTCACATTTCTCTCCTTACTATGATCATGTTTTCCTTTAAATTCTTTTTTATTTATTGAGGTTTACTCGACATACCACATTATGTTAATTTCAGGTGTACAACATGATTTGATATTTGTATTTTTTAAATGAGTTAAATTCTTGAATAAAGTTATGGCACTGTCTTAATGCTCTTGTTTGCTAATTATTCTAATTTTTCTTATTATTATAGGTCACAGTTTCCTGCTTCTTGACACATGTTGAGATTTTTGATTAGGTGCTGGGTGCTGTGAATTTTACATCATTGAGGGTCTGGATTGCGATCTTACTTGAAAGAGTGTTGAGTTTTGTTCTGGTGGGTGATTAAGTTACTTTTGGTTCATTCTGATTCTTTCAAGTCCTGATCTAGGGTCGTTTTTATCCTAGGGGTGATCTGACACACACCCCCCGCCCCCCACCAAGATGTGGCCCTTCCAGGTCTCTACTGAATGCCCTGATCGAGCAGGGAGAATGCTCCACTCTGGTGGTTGGGACTTGTGAGACCTATGAGGGTTCTGGGAACTGTTCAGCTTGCAGCTTCTTCATCAGTCTTTTTTCAGTCTCGTGGAGTGTCATTCTATGCATGTACACATTTTAATATTCAGTACAGACTTAAGGAAACCTCTGTGCAGATTTCTGGAGCTCCCTTTCTGCAAAGCTCCCTCCTCTCTGGAACTCTGTCCTGCACCTTTCAGCTGACTTAGCCTCCCTGAACTCCAGTCTGTTTCCTCAATCTGTTGCTGTGATCTGCTGGGATTCCCCCCTCCCACCACTGCCCCTGCCCTGGGTCCTTGGTCTGAAATGTGCAGAAATCTGTCAGAAGCCAGGGTGGTCTTAGGACTCCTATCATTTGTTTCTGTTCTGTCAGGAATCAAAGTCCTGTATTGCCTGCTGTCCAGTGTCTACAAACAGTGGTGTCATTTATTTTGTTTAGTTTTCTAGTTGTTTACAGTGGGAGGGTAAACCTGGTCCCTATTACTTCATCATAGGGCAGACTCTATTGGTTCATTTTGAGCAGAAGAATGATATAACTTTCATGATCCTCATCTCATCCTGAATGTGGGGTGTTGGTATTATTCCCATTATTCCCGTGGATGAGGAACTGTGGTTCAGAGAGGTTGACCAGTATACCCACAGCCCCTCAGTTATTAATGCCAAAGGTCATGCACTTGCTACTATACCAGTGCCTCTCCAACAACATTTGTTGAATTGAATCTTATTCTTCCCAGCAAAGAACTATAGGCCATATCTTGCCTAGGACATACCCAGAGCTACACAGTCGCTGGCAGGTATAGGATGAGCGCTCCTACAACTGAGTGTTTTTCTGGTTGCTCAGATCTGAGCTGTGTGCAGTTGACCTTTGCTGTGCATCAAGGTCAGCACGTGGGCACACCTCCTGGCTGGGGAAGGTCAGTGCCTGGACAGCAGGAGTGAGAGCGCCTTTTGTCTCTACCAAACTGACACATTTCTCTCCCTGCCACTGTGGCCTTTTTTGGTTTGCCTGTTTATTTTTTAAAGCATTTTGATGCTTTTTCTCCCTGCCTGCTCTCTGCATTCCAGCCTCTGAGGATCCTGACTGTGGATCCTCAGCTGGTGATTTCTAAACCTTACTATTACTATTATTATTTTTAAAACCATAAACCACCCTGTCAAGAGTTTTCAGGATTAAGTTGGAATTTAATTTGTAGGGATTTGTTTCAGGCTGGAAAATAGACTTGACCACTTAAAAGGGGGTCAATGTAGGGGCAGGTGTTTGAGAAGTATTGGACTTTCACAAAAGCTGGCCTGATGAGACTCATGGACCTGTGTGAGCTTAGTTCAGCTTCTGACAAGCAGTTGTCCGCTCAGACCTTTGCCCTCTTTTTTTTTTTTTTTTTGCGGTACTCGGGCCTCTCACTGTTGTGGCCTCTCCCGTTGCGGAGCACAGGCTCCGGACGTGCAGGCTCAGCGGCCATGGCTCACGGGCCCAGCCGCTCTGCGACATGTGGGATCTTCCCGAACCGGGGCACGAACCCGTGTCCCTTGCATCGGCAGGCGGACTCTCAACCACTGCGCCACCAGGGAAGCCCCCTTTGCCCTCTTTTGAAGCAGCATCATGTAAAAGATGGGAGTCTGTCTTCCTCCTCCTCATGAGGAAGCGGAATGGTCAGGATTCTCCCAGGGGTCCTGTTGGTGTTTGCATGGAATAGTTCTTCATGGTGTCCATTGCAGGACATTTAGCCTCCCAAGCCTCTGCCCTCTAAATGCTGATGGGACTCCCTGCTCCCTGGTCACTGTGACAGCCAGAAACACCTCTACACATTTTTAAATGCCCTTGTGGGGGTGATTATGCCCCAGGGTTGAGAACCGTTGGGTCATGACATTGCTTTGAGAGTGGCCAGATTTGTGGTTTGTTGTAGGTGAAATGTTCCAGGGAAAGGCACTGCTATGGTCCTTTGCTTGCTTCATTTTGGCTTATGTATATAAAGTGGTTCCTTTGGTTTAATTTTTTTAATTAAAAAAATTAATTAAGCCCATACTTATTGAGTACAAGTGACATTCTAAGTGCTAAAGATCTGCCTTCACTAAGGTGGTAAAGTGCCTGCCTTCAAGGAACTTAAAGGATAGACAGATAATAAACTAGTTATATAATGAAGAATTTCAGATGGTATTATCAAGGATATCAACGTGCAGAGCAGTAAAGAGGAATGAAGGCTGTCTTGGTCATGAAGAAATAGTTTTCTAAAGGACACAGACAGGAGATCGGGATGGTCCATTTTAGATTACAGGTATTTCAACGTGAGCTGGCGAATCATCTAGAATGTAATCATATTGGGCAATTCCCAGATTGGCGAGAAGTCCACTGAGTTCACTAGTAAGGTCTAACCGACCTCGGACAGTACCGTGAGTTGGAATACGGGTGTGGAAATGCTTGTTCCTTTCTAAGCAGCCTCCGAGATTGAGTTTGGAAGTTGGGCTTTGGTGTGCTGAGACCCCAGAAGCCTCTGTGAAGCTGAGGTTTGAAGAATTTGGAGAGTGTTGCTGTTTAAATTCCTTGGTGGGGATATGCACACACATGTGTGCTTCTTATACGCCTTGAATATCCCTGGAAGAATATATAAGGAGCCAGCATCAGTGCTGTGTCCCCAAGGAAGAGGAGGCTGTTGGGATGAAAGGGAAGCTTCCTTTTAAATTTTTTTAGTATTTAATTTTTTAAAGCAGAATATATTTACATGGCTCACAGTTTAGAAAGGTACAGAAGGGTATACAATGAAAGAGACTTACTTGGTACTGTATATTGCTTAAAGTTTTTCCTCTGGCAAACATTAGCTATTCAGGGGATGAACTAATTTTAAGGGAAGTTCCTTGGAGATAATGCCTCAGTGATTAGTTGTATCTCAGGAAGAAAGTTTTGGTTTAATCAGAATCAGGCTTCCTAAATATTAAAGCTGTTTGTGTTAGTTTGTTTCATCTAGTCAAATAACCTACATTATTATTTATGGGGTAGTATTAAGGTTGTTGCTTAATAAAATGTAGTCTAAACAAAACTCGATTATTTTGATTAAGTAGAAGGGCTCAAATCATCTTGGTACCAGTTACTACCTGAGTCATCATGGGCAAGTTATTTAACCTCCCTTGCCTCAGTTTCCTCATCAGCAATAATTTCATACATTTATTATGAGAAAGAAATGAAGAAGGAGCTAAATAAATGTTAGCACTTAGTATTTACCAAATGGAGTGAAGGAAGCCCTCAGGAAGGTAATGAACTTTATATAACCCATTCAAACCAAATCTGTTCTGCTCTTTATTGACCATTCATTCATTCAGCAAATATCTATGGAAGGCCTAATCTGTGCCTGATACTGTCCTAGGCCCCAGGGATACAGTGACGAGCAAACACAGACAGTTTCTGCCCATGTGGAGTTTATAGTCTGGCGAGGGACACAAACATCAATCGGATATCACACACTTAAAGTTGCAGTTCTGCCCAGCCCTTGAAGGAGAGGTATACGGTGTGAGTGTATATTAGGGAGATTTGATCGTGTCATGGCTGTCAGAGAAGGAATGCTTCCCCAAAGAAGTGACTTAACTGAAATTTGAAGGATGAATCAGATTGTCAGAGGGAAGGGAGGGAATACCTGGCATAAAGTCCCACTGACAGAGGAAGCAAAGGCCAGTATGTCTGTTCTGTGCAGAGCTGGGGTTCGTGGTGCCACGCAGACCTAATATGTAGTCAGAGGAGACGCGTGGCCAAGCTGGGAGGGCTTTTCTGTATTAGCGTTGTTGATGTTTACTGGGGCGGGTTGGTGGATGAGATCAGATTATCGTTTTGAAGCGATAGTCTGTTTGCTGTGTGGAAAATGAATTAGAAGAGAGCCAGCGTGGATGTGCGTGAGCTGATTAGAAGGCTATTGCAGTGGTCCAGGCAGGAGATTTTGGAAGCTTGGACCTGAGTGATGACAGAAGAAATGGAGAGAAGTGGATGATTGATTCCATGGATATTTAGGAAGGCGTATTGGCAGGACTTGCTCTGGCAAGTGAGGGGAAGAGCTGTCAGGGATGGCCTTTTGGATTCTAGTTTGCGTATTTTGGTGGAAGGTTGTGACATTCACCCACACAGGGAACAGTGGAAGCGTACAAATATGGCGGAGGGAGAGGATTATGAATCTGTTATGGGATTTTGTTAAGTCCAAGAGGAGGCAGGAAGGCAGTTGGGTGTAGAACTCAGAGGTGTCTGGGCTAGAGATCTGAACGCATGAGCTTACTGATGCCTGGAGCCTTAGGAGGGAGGGACAGTGGGGGAGGGAGGAAAGGAAAGCATGCTCAGGTTCTCTGAGACTTTCTAGTTAGTTTCATGCTGGCTGACCTTCTTGTCCTGGCAGAAGAAGGGGCTCTTGAGACAGGACCTTGAATGAGGAGATAGAGTCCTTTGAGCAGAGTCCTTGTCACTGGGCCCTGTGCCCGCTGTGTGGTAGCAATTGGGCATGAGGAAATCTTTGGGGACCCTCTGTGGACTGGACTTTCTCCTCTTCCACCTTCTATCCTTTTTCCCAGGAGGCTTGGCACTTGCCATCTGACTAGCTGGGAGGAGTTTGGAGGCTGGCTCCTGAGACCCACAGATTAGCTCATTTGTCTGGATATTATCTGTAGATAATTGGAAATTGGTTTGAACATCAGTAACGGTAAACTAATCATAACTCTCTCAGGCTGCTTGTTTCCTTCTTTTGGAGATTTGTAGATTTCCTCCCAGTCTGTCTGTCTCTGTCTCTCTCTCTCCCTTTCTCTGAATTTTGGCCAGATCAGCCAAGGGTTGAAGGTAAGTGTGAGGGTGAGGGGAGAGATCCAGAGAAGGAAACAGACTAGGGCCAGGTGAGTGGGCCACCTGCTGCCTGGCTGTGGGTTGCTCTGCTTATCTGTCAGCTTGTCACTAGCTTATTTACAAAACGGATTTAAACTCGGCTTTCTTTACTACTGGGGATTGGTATCCTTAGTGACAGGTGATAAATAGGAACCAGTGTCCATAGTTTGCTGCTTCCTTGGCTCCAAATAGATGCCCAGAGAAAATGCTGAGCGTGGGCAACTGGGGCCCCCTCGTGGCTGAATTTGGTTCTCCACTTTTGCTCTGCTCTCGCTGGTCAGTGGCGGGGGAGACACGGCAAAAGGGAAGTTTGGCTTTCACTTAAAGGCTTTTGTGGACTTCTCCTACTGCTGCGGATTTTGTGATGGTCCCCAGCCCCTGCTGCTCAGCTGCCAGGGCCCTCCTAAGCTAAATGCAGCCTTCTTGAGGTGCCGTGACAGTAAACCCAGAAACAGTCTCTTCGTGTTCACTGGCAAATTCAGGCTCTTCTTCGGGCTGCTTCTTACAGGTAACCCACCACAGAACACTCTGCGGTATGGAAAACTGGTGAGAAATATGAGAAGTAGTTGTTTGTGTGTGTTGCTCGAGAATGGCACACCTTAGGTTTTTTTGATGTCCATTGGGTGGCACTGCAATCTTACTTTTGTTTTTATTTTTCTTTGCAGCCAAGCTCTAATCCAGGAAGTGAAAATGTGGCGCCTCGAGAGCCGCTGGTAAGAAGCCATGATATATAGTATAATTTTCTAATAATTAAAATACTGAGTTTCAAGAAACCTTATGCTCCTATAGTTTTGCATCAGTAGTGCCGCTTTAGGAGTAGGTGCTCTGTGGAGACAGCCCGCAAGTGATCTCTAACTTCTGATTCCTCTTCTGGCACTCAGGGATTAGCGAGATCTCCCCTTAGTAAAGCCTGGTCTTTTCTGGAATGGAAAGCATCTGCCCCAGGTGTGGTGAGGCACCATTTTACTTGTTTGAATCAGTGGTAATTAGTGGGATGCCTGAAACCTTTGGAGGCTGAGCTGGAGCGAGGTTGCTGGGCCTGACCAAGTAGCTGCTTGATTGTCTGAAATAGCCATTCTGCTCCTCAGGGTGAGGGCACTTCAGGTGGCCTTTGAAGAACAGGTAAGGGAGAGAGTTCCATTTTTGCCTGGTCAGTAATTTGGTTTGTGATACTCATTTCCAACATTATCTGCTTATACTATTTTTTTTTTTCTGTACGCGGGCCTCTCACTGTTGTGGCCTCTCCCGTTGCGGAGCACAGGCTCCAGATGCGCAGGCTCAGTGGCCATGGCTCATGGGCCCAGCCGCTCCGCGGCATGTGGGATCTTCCCGGACCGGGGCACGAACCCGTGTCCCCTGCATCGGCAGGTGGACTCTCAACCACTGCGCCACCACGGATGCCCTCTTTTTACATTTTAATCTACGGATTTAACTACTGATCACCAGAAGAGTGGCTGGACCATCTTTTGGGGCGTGATTGTATAAACTTCTGGGCATTCTTTCAAGCAATGAGCCCTGGGCAATCGGCAGCCTCACTGATTTCTGGGTACTTGGAGCGCTGCAGCCCCTTGGCTCTGCTAGTGTTTCTGTGCACTGGTCTTTTCCTGCTGTACTCTGCATCTGCTTGTTGGTTGGTTGTATTTTTATTTCTTTCTTTTCTGGGAGGCCCCGAGCAGTCTTCAAACCCTAGTAGCCTGCGATCGTCCAGAGTTCAGATTCATTCTCTCAAGGCCAGCTCTACAATTACCTTATATTTAATTAATATTTTTTCCCCTCTTTACGTACTTGCTGCATAATTGCTCAGAGGAAAGAAAACACATAGCAGCAATTTATATATATATATAAAAACAATAATTAAAAAAAAACCCCGAAATAAACTCCCATCTCATTTGGGTTGATCCTATGAGTTGTGTAATTAGGGCCCTATTAAAAGGTAGACCCTTTCTCCTTCCCCTCTTTTTTTTTATTAATTTTTTTATATTAAACTCCCACAGTCTCTCAGTCATGCCCTTATTGCTTTTGGTCAGCCGTTTGCAGCAGCCTGATTAAATGAGGGCACCAGCCGAGCTGTATGGTCTTGTGTGAGCTACTTCTGCCTCTTGGGAGTGGCAGTGGGAGGGTGCCAGGCAGAGAAGCCTCCGAGGGCTAGTGACGGCTTGCGTAGTAGGTCGAGGGTAGAGGATGAGCTGCTGTGAACCGGCAGCAGGCTGGAGAGAGTCATAGGGTGCCAGAGAAGTGATGGGATGGGAGCGCCCACCCACAGAAAGCCCTGAGGCATTCAGCCCAAGTCACACCTTCCCAGGGGAGATTCCTCAGGCCGTGTGTGTTAGCTGTCTCCTGGGTGCTCAGGAACAGACAATGGAAGAATAAAGCTAAGCCTTCTTCCCAAGTAATTTATATATCTCATTTGGGGAAGAAAATGCATTTGTTACATGCGAAACAATTAGCAAACAGCACAAGGCTGTATATAATTTTAGCAAACAGTACAAAATTGTATATAATTTGGTGCAGAATTGCCTGGCTGGGAGTATAAGAGAGCCCTCATTATTCAGAGAAGGAAGAGTTCTCTGGGGGTAGGGGGTGCTTAGGGATGGTTTTTGTGAAACTTGAAGCCAGGTCTGGAGGAATAGGATAGTCCAGTGTTGAGGGAGCACCATGCTCAGTTATTTTTGGTTTTGTTTTTAACTGAGTGGGGTGCATATTTTCCACAAAATTCCTTAATGGAAGCTGCCTGTTCTCTACACTAAAAAGGCTAAGCATGGGATGCTGAAGGCAAATAATCTTGTTCTTTGTTTTCAGAACTAGATGAGCACTTTGGAAGAATTTTTCCCTTTATTAAAAAAGTGAGTTACAACAAAAGAGGCTCTATTGACTAGTCAGTACAGTGCAAGTTTCATTGTTCGGTGGATGTATTTGGGTGTCTGCATCATTGTTTTGCTCTATTTGCTAGGGAAGGAGGGCCTGATTTTCATATCTGTCCTCTCTGGGCTATAAAAACTGGCTTGTGATTTTGAGTTGATAAGTATGGTCTTGTGGTCTCTAACTGACACATTTGTGTTCATAGCCATCCCCTGGTCTTGATTCCAGCCGCATAGGGACACTGCACGTACCTTCTCTTACCCCTTCAATCCTCCTCCGCTCCCAAAAGAACCAACCCAGCAACTCTGGCCACATTAGTGGGATAATTGCTCTATAATGTCATGATGTCCTCAGGGCTGGTGATTGGTAAACAGACTCATTTTGATAAATTCTGTAAACTCCCAGTTGAAATTCTCTGATTGTTAAATGACAAAACTCTTTGCCAGAGTTAAAACGGCTGATTACTTTTTCTTTATACTTTGTTCTCTGAACTTTGCCTCCCAGGGCAAGCTCCAGAGTACTGACCTCTAGCTTCTCCCAGACCTGTTCAGAACCTTCTGTCAGTTTCCCACAGACCCATGATTTCTCATCACCTGTGTGGGCATGTGCTCGGGCCGTCACAGAGGTTCTGGGTCGGTCCCTGCACTGCTCCGCCAGGATCAAGTCCTGCCTAGTCAATAGATCTGTAAGAATGGGTGGACAGTTGTCTGCGTGGAGTAACTCGGTTCCTCTCTTGCTTGGATACAGACACAGGGGTTAAGTAATGTCTTGAGAGTCCTTCTAGTCATGTGAGTTTAGGGTATTTGAAGCAGCAATAAATATGCTCCCTTGTTTCAGTACAACAAGCTCCTCAATATTCAGCAATTCTGTTGCTTACCTACTTTATACAACACTTATGAATTTGGGCTAAACTAGAATTTCAGCGTTTTGCTCTTTGACACCAACTTCTTTCTAATGGATGAATCTTCTCTTCCTCTAACCTGTAGGTATAGGTTTTGGTTTTTGTTTGTTTTTTGTTTCTATCCTTTTCCCAGCATCCCTCTACCAAAATAATCCCAAACTACAATTAATGTACCTTTATAAATGATGATGGTAATTCTACTTTATCACATTCCCTAGGATTAATATTTTTAGTATGCTGAATTCTTTTTTTTTTTAAACATTGCGTTCCCATGGCTTATGTATTCTATAACTGGAAGTTTGTTCCTTTTGACCATTTTCACCCATTCCCCCCACCCTCCCCTGAGTACCATTTTTTTTTTTTTTTTTGCGGTACGCGGGCCTCTCACTGTTGTGACCTCTCCCGTTGCGGAGCACAGGCTCCGGACGCTCAGGCTCAGTGGCCATGGCTCACGGGCCCAGCCGCTCCGCGGCATGTGGGATCTTCCCAGACCGGGGCACGAACCTGTGTACCATGCATCGGCAGGCGGACTCTCAACCACTGCGCCACCGGAAGCCCCGTTTTTTTTTTTTTTTAATTTTTTAGGTTTCACATATCTGAAGTACGGAAGTATCATGTATCCTCAGGTTTCTCCCTGAGGCTAAGACAGAACCTTGAGGGGGGAGGGGGCGGTTCTGCATCACGTGTTTGATCTCCACCCTTCTGGGGAGCTCATCCACCTTATGCCTGGAACACCGAAGGTTTCCTCTTTGGTTTTTAAGTCAGTTAACCAGAGGCTGGTAATCAAAAGGCCGTTAATATCTTGATGAATTCAGGGAGCTAGTTTGTGAGCTTCTCTTTAAGAGAGCCGTGGCTGGTTGCCTGTCTCCTGGAGACCTCTCACACGTACTTCTGGCACAGTCTCCCCTATATTTGTATCTTTTGTGGTTCAAGTATTGATACTTGGGTATACTTGTTGGTGGGCTCACTGTGGATAGGTGATTCTTATGTTTTTACCCACCAACACATTTCTGAAGAATGACATTCCCACGCTCAATGCATTTCTTTGTGTATATACTCATGTACATATGTGTGTGTGTGTATATCCAGAACATGTAACGCACATATATTTATTTTACAAAATTCAAAGCACTTGGTGGGGAAATAAAATTGATTTTAATAGTGTATTCATGAAAGTGTTTTACAAGCACAGGGATAATAAAACTAGCCACTTAGAGATTTCAGGAAATTGTCATTTTTCCAGGAAGAATAAATAAATATGGCAAATCTAAAGTATTAAGCATTATTATTTAAAGGGTCTGTAGTGGTTGATTTCTGTGGGTGTAGCAGAGTTAGGTTTGCTGAAGTGAACTGTAATCTCCACCTCTTGTTTCCCACTCAGGGTCTGCCTAGAAGCAGTGACTGGGGGTGATATTATAGGGATAATCCTAAATATGCTCTATTTATTTATTTGTAAAAAGTGAATCATCTGCAGATTTGGTACTTATGGTACCAAAGGCAGGAGGCACCCCTCATGGCTGCTGTGAGAAACTTGGAACCTAAATCGAGTGTCAGCAGCCAGAGGGTGGGGCTTGTGGTGCTCCTCCGTTGGGATGCTGCTGTGGGCTGGAGGCCTGGGCACCTAGGTAGGAGGAAATGTTGGCTTTCCTCCTTCCCCACTCTCCTCTCATCACCTGTGGAAAACGCTGCTCTTTTAACATTGGCACCCCTTGTCGGGAGGGTGCTTGAGATTCCCGCCTGTCCTGCAGATGGGGGGAGGAAACTGGAGAGAACTAAATGCTGAAATGGATGAACTTGAGAAAAGCCTCATTCCGTCTCTGGGTGGCTTCTCTGTAGTCTCTGGGCTACTTACTGATTTTGAAATTACTGCCTCTTCCTACTCTGTCCTTCCTATTACAGACTGAGAAGGTTTGTTGAGTAGACGAGGCTGTGGCCTTTCAGTTCTTTCCTCCTTCAGGTAAATGAAGAGGTTGTTTTTTCAGTTTTAAGGTGTCCTTTTACAAATAATTATTAGATGAATCTGAACTCTTAGGAGTAATAATTAGAGAAATGGAATTTGAGATTGTTATTCAGCTTTGTTTATGTTTTGGGTTTCTGGCTTTTGTGGTAATACTTTATACTTGCTGTAGTTTCTGTAATCAGAGGCCCTGACTATTGGATAACTGAACAGTGTCCTCATTCTGGAGTGGGAACCAGGGAGCTGAGCGCTCAAGTGCCTTTTTTCAGAGCCACAGTGATCAGGGGAGTTGGGTTTTTCATCTTGTCACCAGCCTCTTTGAGAAGAGGTTTCGTTTTCTTCCTTTCGTCCTGGAGACACAGTCTCAGAGTTCTACCCAGGCGTTGGCTGGGCATGGGATGTATAGAGCTCTTATTTGGGCAGGGTGACCTTCTGAAAATGTTTTCTGTTGTTTTAAATCAGTCATTATCTTATTTGAAAGAATTTTTACTCAAAAGCTGCTTTTAAAGTGTGACCTAAAGGTGGGTATTCCATGTGGCAAACTCAGCAAATCCCTTACGAGCCCCCAGTTTGTGAAGCACTGAATGTCATACTTAGGGCAGCCGTATGCCCTCTGCTTTTGAGGGTAATTTCAATTTAAAATATTTTAGCCCATTGTCAAACCATGCAGACCAATTTGGGTTTGAAAAATCCCCTCTTGTAGTTAACCCCACTCTACACTGAGAAGCTGCGGGAAGATAAAGTGGTGCTTTGGAGAAGGACGTGATTGCGGCCCTCCCTCCTTCCCTCCCAGCTCTCCTTTCTTTTATGGTTTGTAGTTATAACCAAGATTTATGCCTGTTGCTCCACAAATCTTCTCTCTGCCATTATGAGTTTGTCTGCACAGTCTAGAGATGGGGCCGACGCTGAGTGATGCTTGCAGTAAATCTGCGTGGGGTGCTCCCTGACACCGAGGCCGACAGGAGCCGTCTCCTGGCCCCCCTGGATGGGGCTAGATTGCCCCTGTCAGGGAGAAGATGTGCTGCTGCTTTTGTGGCCTCTTGCCTTTGGTGGCCCTGGTGGCCCCGGTCTCCTGCTTGTGCTCACAAGAGTCTGCGGAGTGGTGCCCTGGGGTAGCACCAAGAGGCCTTTCTCTGTGTATCCACTGTAGTCCAGTCAGGCCATGGCAAGAGCATCTTCAGGGGCAGGGCTGCCTTCTCCAGCTTGGAGGGGAGGAGCTGCTGATAGAATCAGGCACACAAGTTGATCATACGTATATACATGGTTTAGTTTTTCCACAGTTTGCTGAAAATGGGTTTTGATGGAGAAGTGGGAGAGTAAACAGCATTCATTAAACATCGTTTTTTTTCCCTTTCCTCATACCTTCTGTTTGCTGTATCCTTTTCTTTGACTCATATCAGATCTCTTGTGAAATGAAGTGGCAGCACCAATAAATACATATTTTTGAGAAAGTGTCAAGAGCTTTCATTAGAAACTGCTTCACTGTCATGGTGCCGGGTGCTCTTGACTGGGCAGCTCCTGGCTGGTCACATCCACACCCACACCCCTTCTGCGACCAGGAGGACGTCAGCTTGTCTTGAACCCGTGGGCCAGTTGATTTGTTAGCGAATTAGGCAATTTTGTTAAATATGCTATAAACAGGTGAAATATAATGTGAGCAGAGTGATCTATAAATGTTGTAAACATAAATGTAAAAAGAGGGTTCTGTGAAAACTAAGCTGAATGTTTTGGTAAATGCAAACTGCTAAAAAGATTGCTGTCTTTTTAGGTGTGAGTGGGGAAGATCCTAACAATCTAGAAGTATTCTGTACTTCAGTTTGCTTTGCTAATGTCTTTCAAGGGCTCGCTTTGCTTTAGAAATTGTGAAGGGTGTGTTACGGGTGAAGTTTATGCAAGAAAGACGTCTGGGAACTCCGGCGTGTGGGTCCCACACTCAAAGAGAAGGCCTTGGCTCTACATCAAAAGATTAGCAAATGACCGCAGGTTTGTTTATAGGTTTTAAGTTAATGTGAAACGTTTAAGGTATGTAGATAAGACCCCGTTTTTAATGATTCCCTGCTTTAACTGATTTTTCAGTTAACTGACCAATTGCTAGCTCTGATCACATAGGTCAGGAGGACTTCTGCCATATAATGTGCTGGCCTCCGTGCTGGTTTCCTTATTTTTGTTATCTTGTTTCATCCCAGCAAACCGGCGAGGATCACTCTTCCTCAGTTTACAGTGAGGAAACAAGCCCAGGGCAGTCAGGTTCCCACAGCTAGTCAGCGGCAGGGCTGGGATGTATAAACCCTAACGCCTGCACTGCTGAGCTCTTCTCTCCGTCAGACTTGAGCAGGGTGGGAGGGCAGGCAGGGGCAGCGTGCCCGCCTCGCAGAGCACAGAAGTCTGGGAGAGGGCTTTGGCTTGTTCAGGTGCTGCCTGGTGAGCCTGTGCTTCCTCTGAAGCCTCTGCCTTCATGCTCACTGGCTGGTTGGAGTCTTTTGTATGCATCTTAGCTGTTGAAAAGGCACCTATTAATTTATCAGAGGTGATGTGGGCCTCCTCGTGCTTGGAGGAGGTTTCTGCACCCATGTACCTCACTAATGACAGGCTACGGGATGGAGGCGAGATAATAGGATCTTTCATCTCTGTCTGTGGAGCAAGGTGCTGTGTCCCTGGTAGCTTCTAGGGGGCAGCAGCCGCTTATCGTTCCCTCTCCTGCTGGCAGAGGGAAGGGTCCACAATTGAGCGCTCCGCTTTTGACTCCACATAAGAAACCACAGTGTTCAGGATCTTCCGTCTCTGCTTTCTCTGCCCCCTCAGATAAATCCTTTATCTCTGTCCCCATCAACATCCACAGATCCTTCACTGTCAGCATTAAGGCGGCAAAAGTCACTTGCTTTGAAGATAGGAGAATGTCTTCAGGAGAGTAAAATCTTGTCACATCTTACTTGTTGCCATTGATAACCCACTCTAATACTGTTTGGATGTTTTGAAACTTTCCCCTGTGGACACGGGCCTTTATTCTGTTGGGAACACCACTGTCATGTGGTTGATCATCTGTCCTTCCTGTCAGCATGTGCCTTAACCTTCCCCACCCCCACTCCCAAGCCGGGCTTATGGAGGTTTCTCTTCAATTCTAAATGACTCATTTCATAAGCACATTAAGGAGGAAACTCTGGATTTGCCAATCCTTTTAGCCTTTGGGGCCCAAGATGCATATGGCCAGCTTGTGCCTTGCTGAAGTGAACGAATGACTACCCCCATCCCAGAAGCGCATATTTCACCGTGGCCCTGACTGTCAGGTCTTCTTCCAGTTGTGTGGCTGAAGCAGGGGACAGAAAGGAGGAGGGCTGGTTGCAGGCAGAACCGGAGTTTTGCAGTACACACGGAGAAGCAAATTGGCCGCGACGTTTCAGCCCTGTGAGGTTTATCTAGGACTAGCTGAGACTTCTCAGTCCTGACTCCACCGTGGGAGGAGCTGGTGACCAGTGCTCCCAGGCTCTGCCTTCTTGCAGGCTTTCATCCGAGGACCCTGAGGGCCCCGGCATGCTGGGGAAGGGTGGGAGCTTCCATCCCGGCTCCGAGAGTGGCTTTCCTCAGAGACAAAGGCACGCCTCCTAACCTCACCTCTCCAGCTTGCTCTCTGTCGTCTCTCTGAAAAATGGCGCTTAATAGAATCTGCTAATGAACAGAAGAAATAACTAGAAATAGTGGCAGATCATTTGACAGCAAAGTGGTTTATAACTTCTGTTTATCAAACGATGATGATTATCATTATTGTTATTTCTATTGGATTTTTGAAGAATTCAGCCTGGTCTCCAGAGCCCCATTTATATAAGACACTTTATTTCTTCCTTTGTACTGTCTAGAAATAACTTTATTCCAGTGAAATCCAGGTCTGTGGTTCCGCACCCCTCCCCAGCCCCTCCCTGCTCCATTTTTCTCCCTTCCTCTCTGCTCAGCTTCCATTTACCTCAGCGGGCTCCAGCTGGTGGGGTATCCCTTGCTGACCAGACCGGCAGAGCTAATACCGGTTGGAGGAACGCTGCAGCGTTTGTTTTTGCAGTTCCTGGATTTGGTTTAATGTACAATTGATTTTTTTAATGTATTTAATCATTTTTTTCTTACCTCATAAGGATTAACCCGCACAAACCTCATTTTATCCTAACTGTGGCTTTGGGAGGAAGGAAGAAGAAAATTGAGTTTCTCTAGCTTATTTTATTCTTTCACTTTTTATTTTCTGAATGGCTTTTCCTGCCAAAGCAGCTCAGTAAAATACGATGTATTTTAGTGGCCATTACTTACTCATTACTAACTGGTCTCTCCTGCTTCCCTTTGTCTGTGAACTAAATACAGGGGGTCTAACGATAATTGGTAGCTCTATCACAGACTCGCCAATTATAGATCAACAGGGAAAACAGCCCAGTGATGGTTTGTGGTTGGCACTGGCTGCCTACCCAGCAAACTCGAGTTATCATTCTGCATCTGCCCCTGGGCTTGACCAGATGGGTCCTTTCCTAACTTTGTACCTTGGCTTCCCTAATTGCATCACACGGTCTCCCTGATGTACAGATTTCAACTTCATTTTATCCCTACATGTGGTTTTCACGTCCACCTTGTCCTTTCTTAGTTCCTGCCTCTTTGTCATGTCTACACAGTATTAACGGGGAGAGGTTTTGTTTCTGTTTTCTTTGCGGCTCCCTGGTGCCTAGAATGGTTAGGTGACAGGCTACAGATAAGATTCTCTTGAAACCAGCGGTTTTCTGTATAGTTTCGTCTGCCAAGTCCAAGTAAAGGCAAGTCTTTATGGGTGCCCAGTTCAGCCCCCTTTTTGAGCGTTTATCTGATTTGTATTCCAGCTTATCCACTTTGCTCTGGCACAGGACGGGGAAAAGTTACGTCTCACTGTTAGGCTGCCAAACTCTTGTGTAGGGCTGCTAGGTGCTAAAGTGGCAAAGGAGTCCCTGTGCCGTATGGCCACATTTCCAAGCAGAATACATTTTTCGTTTGTTTGTTTCCTGGGTATTTCGCACCTAGGCCCCTTGCTGAACCCTGTATGCAGTGGGCACACATCCTTATCCCTCAGCTCCTAGCAGGAAGTAGGCACTCAGCACATGCTTGTGGCGTGTGTGTGTGTCTCTGCGTGCGTGCGTGCGTGCATGCCCGCGCGCGCTCACTTATGTAGATGGTGATGGTGAGCCAAGGGGCTGGAGTGCCCAGTTGCTGCCCGCTGGGAACTTAGGGTGCAGCATTCCCACTGGTACGCAGATGTTTAGTGTACCATTGCCACGTAGGCAACATAAAGCGGGCATTTTATGAAAGGGAACATCAGAGGAAACATTATGGCTGAGACCTTTATAGCCTTTCCATTATTATGGTTTAAATCTTGACAGTCTTTATTCACAGGGACACTGAGACCAGCAAAGACAGTGCTCACTCCCACCTCCCCGTTCTCTCTCTCCACATCCTGTTCTATAGCTGTGATAGGCATCGTTAAGTGTGCAGGCAGCAGTGCTGCTTTGTAGTTTGTCTAGAAACAGCCCCTTTTGACTCAGAAGTTGGAAACCAGATGACTCACCATTCTGTTTGTTTTATTGCAACTGTCATTTCATAAAATGCCCTGAAACCTTTAAACTGTAAATGCCAAAGTAAGGTTTTCGTCTTTCTGTTTTTATTTTGTTACCTCTTCTGTTATCTGTGATCTTTTCTTTCATGTCTCTCTTTTCTCCTTCCCGTTCATAATTATTTTCCCTTTCATTTGTCTCTCTTTCTCCCTCTTTCTCCCCTCCACACCCCCCACACTCCGCCCACTGCTTTGATGATGATCGTGATGGCATCTGTAGTTGAAGTGGAGTCTCTGCTAACATCGTGATGAGTTCTCTCCAGGTTTACTGCCATCAGATTGAGAGTCTACGCCCCCCCAGTTTCTGTGTGTGGTTTAGAAATGGAAACATCCACGTACATTGAATTTTATAAAGTACTCACTGGCTTCAGCTCTAGAAGCTAATGCCATGTCAAATCGTAACAGGAACTCACTTTTTGTGATACTGCATTTTGCAAAATCGTGGGTCTCCCCACGTATCCATTTCCTCCCTTGAATGGGTACCAGGACCACAGTGTGACTAAGCTTGCTAGGCTTTCCTAGGACGGCCTATAGGGTTCCTACACAGAATGTTGATTGCCAGGAGAGGGCCTTGATCTTATTAACCTTTTTCTCTCCTAAGATGGCATTTACCTGGAATTCCTGAAGTAAAAGAGAGCATTCTCACGGCTTAGGTGGGGTGTCAGGATCTAAATTTTTAAGGACTTGAGCTCTCAAACTAGGACTTGTCGGATCTTTCTTCCTGCAGTTTCTGACACTGTGGCACTTGACTGAGTCACCTGATTGATGACATGAACATCATTGGGTGATAAGCACCTGGCCAGGGAAACAGGGACCCTCTGTGGGTTTACTCAAAAGGATGGCAGACAGATTGTGGAATTTTAATGAAGGTGGGGTGGGTCCCTGATGTTCATCTGCTTTGGAGCATAACCAAATCCCAGCATTAACTTCAGGAGTATTTGTGGGAAACCTGCACTGGTGTCAGTGGTCATATTCCACATTTATCAAATTCATAAATCTTACTGAACTAATTTTAGAAGTAGCTAGTTATAATGAAAAAGAACAATTACTTCAGATGCACAGGAGCCTCTCTTAAATGTTCCTTGTTTTTCTTTTTCTTTTTTTAAAGGCCTTTGGTCTAGTTGGGCCTTCAGAGTGAGCCATCCTCTGAATTCTGTTGCAGGAAAACTTCTTTCCTATATGTCTCTAAGGAAGGAGAGTATTTTCTATGCTGTGAATGGGGGAAAATATGATATCATTACAGTATTTAATAAATTTGATCGCTGTGAGTTTTAAACATGAGTTCTGTTAATCTGCAGGGCAGCTTTCAACATAGAATGCTGTGTTTTCACCCACTTGGCTCGATGTCTGTTTCTGACACAACCACTATTCCTGCTGCAGGAAAATAGAAAACCACAGGCTGTTAACTTAATACTCTTCCCTTCTGGGGCTAGGGTGGGAGCAGGGCGGGGGCAAAGCGGGGTTCAAATCAAGATACTCTCACTCCCCACTGGAGAGAGATGTTCCCTCGTTCCAGCTGACAGTTTGAACAAGGATTCTAGAGTTTCTGGCCGTATTAATTAAACCTCAGTTAGGGGTGCCCTGCACATTTACTCCTTGGGACCAGGAGCAGCCTGCCAAGTGTCTCTCCACAGGCTCCCTCTGGGTTGCCTACCTATGGATGTCTTCTCCCTTCCTGGGCAGGGCCTTTTGGAGGAGCAGAAGGATCGTTTAGTGCTTGTAGCCTGTTCATTCCTTGGCTTCTCTGCTGAGCTATCCAGCAGGGGTGCCAATTCTTCCGTTTAGCTGACTATTATATAGCCCTTAAAAGGGAAGGGTTTATTTTAGCTGGCTGCTATATTGATTGCTATAGGGACGTTTCTGTTTTCACTGGCTGCTATATTGACTGGGAAGGGGAAAGGGGCCGTGTTGCTGGGAGCTGTCATACTGACTGTTACAGAAAAGATCTGTATTTAAGCAGTACCAGTGCACTGGGATCTCCCAGGCAAGATATTAATGCTAATTCATCCGCTCACCCCCTGCTGTGAGTGTTATTTGTTTAAATCTGTAGATTCCCACAGCGCGTTTATATCCTCACTAGAGTGTGCTCGGCTCCCTGTAATTATTTAACATTATATGCTGATATAAATTGTAACAGTTAAAGAATGGTAATGAGTAGCCAAAAAAGAAAAGAAGAAGAAAAAGAAAGGAAACAGGAAAAAAAAAAAAAAGGAGAGAGTATATTAAAAACCCATATAGCGTATACATATTATAAGTTTGTTGTGTATGTGTGTGTGTGTATATATCTATGTGACATTTGAAATGGCAGAGTCAGATTCTGAAATGGCAGTGAACTACGTCTGGCATCTTTTCTCCCACTCCAAGTTGATTTGTACAGTGTGGCTGAGTCCACGTATTGTGCATCTGTGTGTGTGCATGTACGCACGTTCTCACGTCACCCGCCAGAAAGACTGTACTGACGTGTGCTCTGATGTGCTGTTTGTACACACGTGCATGATTACATACTGTGTGTGTGTTCCATGTAGTGGCAAGAAATTTATCCATTAGCACTTCAGCTTCTTGATGAGTAGCTGATACTTCCTTCTAGCTTCCATGTTGACACAGGAACTCTGGGCCTGAGACCCACCTCGGGGAGAGCCGGGGGAATGCTCAGTTGGGATGAACTTGTAGGCCATTGGGTGTCACTGTCGCTCTATTGTCTATAGTTGAAAGAGGGCTGTTACGCTGGGGAAACTGGATTTCAAAAGAAAGTTGTTTTTCTGCCTAAATGGAGGTGTCGTTTGTTTGAGATGTTTGCATTTTGAGATCCCCCTTTAAAAGTAGTTGTTTTGTTGGCTGTTTTTGCCATGCTAAGCTAGGTATTTTGATTGTTCTTGAAAATTGTGTGCTGACCGTGAGCTCTGTTTGGATATCAGCTGGAGCACACCAGAGGAGGGCTTCCGATGAGCAGAAAAACCTTAATTGGAAACCCACTTACCAAGGAGAGAGGACCTGGGCAAGAGCTTTAAAAAGGTGGAAGAGAAATCTCCTTGCACGCCCGAAATTCGAAATTCGGCCACCCTCCCGGCCTCGCGGAGGTGGGAAGAGTGCCGAGCGCTGGTGGCAGAGGAGCAGGCGCGCCTCTCCCGCTGGCGGCTCCCGCAGCGTGGGGCCGTGCCAGGCTTCGCCACAGTTCCTACTGTGTCAGTTTAATAAATGCACTACTTAAAGCATGAAATCACAGAAGAAGAAAGAGAATGCACTTATTCAGACTCTTAATACATTAAAAATAAGGCATTAAAACTCGGACTTTTTTTTTTTTCTTCCAGAATCAATAATGAACAGGAAGGGTTGTAGACATTAACAGTCATGGACATTCAAACTCTTATACATAAATTATCTTAGAAAAATGCACATAAGACTTGAATAATGTAAATACATTAATGCATTTAATAATTTAAACATTAAAGCGCAAGCAGGAATGTGAGGCAGAGGCTGTTCTGAGGTAAGGGATTGGTCCTAGAACCAGTGTGTCCTAGGATCGATGGGTGATTTCCCCTTGAGACACCCTGGAAAGAGAGTGCCTGGCCAGCTGGTGTGAGCTCCCATGCCAAGACTCCCTGGACATTCCTGAACTCAGCTACCTCCCTGCTCCTTATTTTTGCGTATCCTGACCTTCGTCCTCGATTCTGCGTTTTCTCTGGTCCTGTGCTTCCAATTGTTTGTTCGAAAATTAAATGCTTCCACTTCAAAGAACATTGAACTTTGAGAATGTCTTGGTTGGAAAACCAAACCAAATTAAAAAATCCTTCACCCAGCTCTGGCTGCTTGTGGTTTGGAAACACGGAAGCAGTGGCTCCTACAGTCAGTCGGTCAGTCGTGTTCTCAGGCTGGAGCTCTACTGCAGCACCGAGGGCTGTGGATCCAGGCTGGGATATGCTTATGGATTTGGAGCCAGATCTAGTGGGAAAGCAGGGATGGTGTGTGGTGTTAGCGTCTGGGGGTTGGCCATCACGATGGCAGGTCGCCGTGCCAGGAAACAAGACAGGCGCATGGAGTTAGACTCAGCCATCAGTGAGCATGCCTTGCTTTAATCTGAGGGTTTAACCATTGGATAGACTGATGTTACTGTTTTTTTTTCTCCTTTCTTCCGAAATTGTATTCACAGCAGCAGAAAGTCACTGGAACGTTGAAGCCTCCTTTCCTGGCAGAATACAGAATGATCAAATTTAGTTTTTGACACCTACACTGTAAAGTCCCCTGGGAAGAACTAAGAAGCTAGGACAACACAACTCAAATTTTTATTGGTTGACCCCAGTGATGTTCTCCAGTAGCTCCTTAGCCTCGTTTTATAGCCCAAATCACGAATGAGAAACTGCGAAAACCTCAGAAGGTGTGTTACTGGGTACATAGTCTGACAACTTTACCTGTAGAATTGGTATGTTTATTTGGTCAGTAAAACAACTGTTGCCCCACTGGGTTTGCTGTGGGCCTGAGGGGCCCTTGAGAAACAGTTACCAGATGGTAGTAGCTGAACCAAACCTGTTTTTATTATTGCCAAATCCATTGGCATCTTCTACTGGATCTCAAATCTCCTACTGAAACTTTACCTGGGGTCGTCTTGATTTGACCCAGGCCTTGTCTGTTCTGGCATCTGTGGCTTTGTTTGCAACCATTTCCAGTCTTTGTTATAGCCAAAGGCAGCCTCCTTTCCAGAGAACACGGTTACAAGCCAGCTTTTACCCACTTTCAGGAGAGTGGCTATAGGCTGTCCTGGCACGTGCAGCAGATACAGACAGCATTAGGCTGTGCTGCCCAGAGCAGCCAGAAGGCAGACCAGTTCTTTAAAAAGTGCTAATCAGGGATTGGCTTAGAAAGGAGTAGTATCAAGAATCAGTGAGGACCACCTGGGAACAGCTCTTGTGGTCAGTATATCGTCCTTGGGATGTGCTCAAATTCTTCTCCAGACCTGTGAACAGTATCCTCAGTATCATGACCCCTTTCCACCTGTTTTGCTTTAAAGAGGCATGGCTTTTCTTACCAGTTTTGTTTCAGCTTTGGGATGCATGTCAATCCCAGGCTTGTTGTGTTCATTTCTTTTCCAGAGTTTTCGAAGCCCAGGCTACTCCCTCTGTTGCTTGTCCAGCCTTGAACAGTGGCTTCTGCCTGCACCCTCTGCTTTTCATCCCAGCAGAGGGAAGAGAGTAAAATCAGGGGAGCATTTGAACCGGGGAGAATCTCACTCTCTTTGGATTTGGCTGGTCACACCCAGGAAAGCATCATTCTCTTCCCTTAAGTTCCAAGAAATGTCTTATGGCCTTAACTGCATTATGGGCTTGTGCCAGATCGGGTTGTATGGTGGAGGCGGGGTGGGGGCAACTTCGTGCTCCTGTTGGAGGTGCAGTGCTGGCTCATCTGGCAGAGAGAGCAGATAGCACTGATCAGGGGCCAGTTCACCCCTGTGATACATCCCTTATGCAGATTTCCTCGGAAGAGAGAGGAGTCAGGTTCATTAATTAAAGGAGCCTGGCTCGAGCTCCCTGTAATTATAGGTGCTAGAAATCTGAATTTTAAGAGGTCTGTGCAGCTGCATTTTGAAAAATGCAGGGAGGCACCGAGAAGTACAGGCTGTGGGCAAGAATGTGGCTGAACCAGATTTGGGAGGTTTGGGTTTTGGCAGAATTCCCCTTCAAATTCATATTTATTTGTCCTATCTTTCTATCTTTTTTTTTTTTTTAATGGGAAGCTGAAGCTCTGATTTTTTTTTTTTTTTTTTTAATGAAGGTTACACCCTGTGACAGAGAGGCTGGCATTGTCAGAGTATGGAGGGCAGAAAGGAGTTGCCGTAAATTGGAAGATGCTTAGTTTTTAAGGAAGCAAAGGATATCTTTGGGCTCTAGGGATGCAATGTTTGAAAAAATTAAATAATTTTTTTTTCTTGAAGTGAGTGAGAGCAACAGGGAGCAGAAGGTTAATTTGGATGCAATCTAGGAAGATAAGTCCCGGGCGCATATGGGACTCCAGAATCTTGGTACCCACTTCTCTTCCCCAGAACAGTGTCTCCTCTGTCATAAATCACTTTTTGATGTGAACCCAGAGGTACAAGCAGACAATTTTAGACCTTTTGGGAAGTCCTGACCTGTCCCTTTTCTTCTTCATTTCCTCAGTTATTGGTAGTGTGACCTTTTGCTCTGGATACTTTCTCTCTCTCCCTCTTCTTTTTTATTTTTCTGTATGATTTATAAGGTCTCCTTTTACTTCCTGTTAAAAACCTTTATTTCAGTCTGTGACTATTTGCATCTCTGTTAATTAACCATGGCTCATTTGGGATGTGGATAGGAGTGGAGAGAGTTGGGATGAGTAGGGATTCCCTCCTTGCCTCCCCGAGAAAGGAAAGAAAAGGCTAGTGGTGAATGGGGGCTCATCAAAGCCCTGTGTGCCTGAACACTCGGGCAGCTGCCACCAGCCTCCTTTCCCCTGATTGGCTTTGTCTCCTTGGAGGTGTTGTAAGCATCCTCCCATTTCACAGCTTGGACCCTCTGCCCCTCCTCTGGGGTATACAAGGGGCTGAAAAAAATTTTTTTATACAATATATATATTTTAAAGCATTAAAAAAATTATTTATTTATTTATTTTTGGCTGCATTGGGTCTGTGTTGCTGAGCACAGGCTTTTCTCTAGTTGCGGTGAGCAGGGGCTACTCTACGTTGCGGTGCACGGGCTTCTCATTGCGGTGGCTTCTCTTGTTGCGGAGCACGGGTGCTAGGTGTGCGGGCTTCAGTAGTTGCGGCATACAGGCTCAATAGTTGTGGCTCACGGGCTCTACAGCGCAGGCTCAGTAGTTGTGGCGCATGGGCTTAGTTGCTCCACGGCATGTGGGATCTTCCCAGACCAGGCATCGAACCCATGTCCCTTGCATTGGCAGGCAGATTCTTAACCACTGTGCCACCAGGGAAGTCCCTATATATATTTTAAAGGATACTCCTCTGTACTCTTACATTCTTGTATGTATGTTGAGAAATCTACTAATTGTGAACCCATAAACTGTGGAGGAGAACAAAATCTCAAAGACTGTCATTTTGTGCATTTACAATATGCAGATTGCAGTTCCAATTAGATTGAAACCTCTATTTAGCAGAGTGGTTTTGTGAAATAAATAACTTTTGAAGAAGGCCTACTATATATAATAAATACATATTTTTCCTTCAGTTGCTGGCATGGAGCTTCCTGCTTTCCAAACACTTGCCCTGAAATGCTGATTCAGAAGCAGGCAGCATCCTTGGGCTCTTTACAGAAGAAATGTTTCTCCTTTACTTTCCTGGCACAGGGATTTCATCCTTGATTTACAGTGCTCAGCTTGTTAGCGCCAGTGAAGGGGAGCTGGTGTGAAGGTCATCATGTCTGTTTTGTCCTCTCAGAGAGAGAGTGAGGGGGTGTGTGTTTCTCCCTGTGCGCTTGCAGTGGTAGTCGTGGGGTTCAAGTGCCCCCACCCCCACCCCCCGCTTCTGTGCGAGGGAGTCAGTCAAAACTCTGGTGTCTCTCTTTTTCCACCCTCTGTACTACCTGTCATTCAGCAGGGGGTGAACGATTTTGAAAGCCTGATTCAGAATTTCAGGAAGACTAGTGGCACACCTAGTAGAGAGCTTTCTCCCTACACCCCTTCTCATAATCTTCCCCTTCTCAGGCCAGCTGTGACAAACTGACAGAAAATTAACAGATCGGGTCCTCCTATTAGGTGAGTCCCTATGCTGGAAGCCGCTCTGGCTTTATGCAGGTCCTTTAGCAGCTCCGTGCATGTGGGTGGTGGTATTCTAAGCGGTCCTAGCAGAGAGGGCAGTGAGTGCTGGGGGAAAAGCAAACAGAATGCTCTTTGGAAGAGAGAGTGCTTAAAAGGGAGAGAGGGGCAGTAAGATGCCCAGCTTGAAAGCACCTGGTGGAAATACTTGGACTTGCAGGGTTGTGGTCCTGAACACCACCGCCTGTCTCAGGGAGCGGTGAGCTGGGTTATAATAGGATGCCTGATTACAAAGAACATTTTGAAGGCCACTTAGTCCCAGGTCAGGCTGTGCATTAAGCGTGCTAATCCTTTGCCGTAACACTGGACTGGAATTGCAAAACTGGAAGTATGCAGTCTGTTGTGTCTCAGCTTTGGCTTTAAATATTTCTATACGATGCTGCCCTGTGTGGCTTTTTCTCAGCTACCCAACTTCTCTTTCCCCAGTGGAAAGAAAAAATACATCACGAGAATATTTTCGTCTACTCACCAGTGACTTTGAAAACTACTTTTCTACTTCTATTATGTGGTCACTTTTCTCATCTTCATGATTTGAAATATTAACATGTAGATAAATACAGTAACATGTAGGGGCTACGCATAGGTTTTGGTCCTAGGGCCTGGCATGTTGGAACAGAAAGAAACACCTAATTGCATCAAAACCACTCTAAGTTCATGTATGTGGAGCCCATCAAGCTGAAAGCATCCAGACAGCATCTGCTGTTATCAAATCACTCATGAGTCCAGCTAATTAAAATAAAGCTTCATTTTTCTGAACCATTGTTTGGCAGGAATTCGAAACGGGTCTAACCCAATTTCTGCGTGTTTATGAGCCTTTATTATATCAGAGGTACTTTTCTGTAAATGTACAGGGCAGCGTTAAATGAATTGATCCACGCAGTATCACTGTAGACGCACTGTGGACTTGCTAATGATTTCCCTTCCAGCTTTCTGGTTTCCAGACATACTCTTTAAAGCTTTATGTTCTCTTTCTCTATCCTCTGCTCTTTGTCCTCCGCTTTTTCTTTTTAATTAACTTAAAAAAAATTTAACCTTCTTTTTTCTCTGAAAACAGGATACACTTTATATTTGTTCCCTAATGAAGTTTTCTTTTCCATTTCTCTTTGTTTTTCTTCCTCTCTTCCTGTTTTTGCTCTTCTTCTAGGGGTTAGGATTTGCCTCTCTATTTCTTGCTGCTTTCTATTCCCTTCTTGTCCTCCTTTCTTAAAAAAGTTTTTTAAAAATTTGTTTTATTTATTTATCTTTGGCTGTGTTGGGTCTTCATTGCTGTGCACGGGCTTTCTCTAGTTGCAGCGAGCGGGGGCTACTCTTTGTTGCGGTGTGCGGGCTTCTCACTGCTGTGGCTTCTCTTGTTGCGGAGCACGGGCTCTAGGCACGTGGGCTTCAGTAGTTGTGGCATGCAGACTCAGTAGTTGTGTCTCGCAGGATCTAGAGCGCAGGCTCAGTAGTTGTGACACATGGGCTTAGTTGCTCCATGGCATGTGTGATCTTCCCGGACCAGGGCTTGAACCCATGTCCCGTGAATTAGCAGGTGGTTCTTAACCACTGTGCCACCAGGGAAGCCCCTTGCCCCTTATTTTTCTCTCTTCTTATCTCTCTTCCCTTTTATGTTTTCTTTAGTGCCTCTCCTCTAACCTTCTCTTTCTCCTTTCTCTCTTCTTTCCACCTCCTCCAATTTTCCCAATAAAAGATTTATACCTTTGTCTCTACATGCAAGTACAGATTAGGGCAGAAAATGGCTGTCTATGGGGGTAAAGAGATCTGGCTGTTGGGAGATGAGGTCAGCCTGTTTTGCGTCTCTGAATTTGCTTGCATACTTTATTTTAGGTTTTAAAAAGATTTTTCAAACCACGTCTACTCTACTTTATAGTCTAATAATGCTACTTTGAAGATCAAAAGTATTATATAAATGCTAACTAATTATTCCTTGTAACACTTTGGTGAGTCTCTATGCAGTTATAGTTCCATTTTACAGATGAGGAAGCAGAAACAGGAAAGGTAAGCAACTCTCTGAAAGTTACTGAAGAAGTTAGTGACTGAGTTAGAATTAAGACCAGGTCATCTTTGGCTTTGATTCTTTTTTTAAAAAATATATAAATTTATTTGTTTATTTTTGGCTGTGTTGGGTCTTCATTGCTGTGCGTGGGCTTTCTCTAGTTGTGGCGAGCGGCGGCTACTCTTCGTTGCGGTGCGCGGGCTTCTCATTGTGGTGGCTTCTCGTTGCAGAGCACGGGCTCTAGGCGCACAGTCTTCAGTAGTTGTGGCGCGCAGGCTTCAGTAGTTGTGGCACGCAGGCTCAGTAGTTGTGGCTCGGGGGCTCTAGAGCGCAGGCTCAGCAGTTGTGGTGCACAGGCTTAGTTGCTCCGCGGTATGTGGGATCTTCCCAGACCAGGGCTTGAACCCGTCTCCCCTGCATTGGCAGGCGGATTCCTAACCACTGTACCACCAGGGAAGTCCCTGGCTTTGATTCTTGATTACCACCTTCTGGGAGTTTACTTTTCTCTCCATAAGGATCATATATCTTTTTTTTTTTTTTTTTTTCTTTGCGGTACGCGGGCCTCTCACTGCTGCAGCCTCTCCCGCTGCGGAGCACAGGCTCCGGACGCGCAGACCCAGCGGCCATGGCTCACGGGCCCAGCCGCTCCGCGGCATGTGGGATCCTCCCCGACTGGGGCACGAACCCGCGTCCCCTGCATCGGCAGGCGGACTCTCAACCACTGCGCCACCAGGGAAGCCCAGGATCATATGTCTTTAAGATGAGGGTGAGAGAATACGAGCCCCGCTGCCCTTCTCTTCATGTACTTTTAGCCTTCTGAAGTTCATTTGTAGTCTTTAGATGTTAAATGAATTTCTAGGTAATTCCTGGGAAAGAAGGATGCCAAACCACTTACGGGCTGGTAAAAACTCTGTCCATTATAGTCTCAAAGCAGAGCGCTCACTTTCTCTTTCCAGCGGCTTCCAGTAAGTGGGCCCACGTCACACGCGCTGGCCCTGGTGATCATAGCATTGTAGGAAGCACTGCCATATTTGATTGAATTTAGCCATTCTGGAATGACGTGTGTATGAAGTCGTCTCTTGCATTACTGTGGCCTTTATTATTGCTAATGCATTCTGACATTACAGGTGTAGCCTTGGCTCTCCCAGAAAGGGCAAGGCTGCTATTACCAAGCTTAAGAGCATGAAACTGTTATACAGTGAAACGGGTGTTCACATTTAGTTAATAAGCAGAGTAAGGGAAATGCTTTTATAGAAAAGATAGCCAACTGACAGAGGCCTATCCTCATTCCTTACCCAGCATTATTTCAAAAAGTGGATCAGTTAGTAGTATTCTCCTGCAGAAAACTAGAGTCAATGGATAGAAGGTTCAGGAAAGCAGATTTCAACTCAGTTTAAAGAAGGACTCCTGAAAATGAATTGATAATCTTTTAAGAGAGTGAGTTCTCTGTTCATTATAAGCATTTGAGTGGAGGCTCACTGATCATTTGTCAAGGTTGTTGAGGAGGGGAGTCCTAGGTCATGTATGGGGCCGGATGGCTTTCCTTGTTCTAGATTGTAACTGCAAAAGCAGCATCTTTGCTTGTTCTTCTTGGATTTTTAAGTGCCTGGTGTGCTGTGTGGACCCAGTGAATGCTTAGTAACTATTCATCATTTAATCTTTGGCTTCCTGCTGCTTAACTAACTTGAATAAAAACTGTTTTTGTTCAGGTCAGGGAAGCCACCATCTCTGCCACCCTCCTGCAATAAATCATTCTGGATAGCCACATTTTCCCGATGGCCATCGAGATCCATATGAAAACAAAACAAAACACTTTAAAACTTTTGGCTGGGAATTACATAAAATGGGTTATATGCTTTCTCGCTTTATTAGGCAGAGTAGACTATAATTCAATCCTGATGACTCAGTATCATCATTTTAGATGTACATGTTTATATTGTGTTGGAAGTGTAGATTCTGTTTTCAAAACCTGTTGAAATATAGATCTGTTGTGTATTTGCCCCTCCTCTGAATGACTCCATCTGTGCCGAATGACCCTGGACTGATAAACTTTTTGAGTTTTCTGTTTGCTTTTCATAGACGATTCTCTCCTGACATTTGTTGCTAGGCTTTTTTCACTATCTGGTCTTTGGTCTGTGAGTATCTCTTGCTAGCTGGCTCAATTCTCCTTTCTCATTTGCAGTTTTTAATCTTCTGTGATTTGGACACCATTTAACTAAGCTTGTATACGAAATAAATAATAAGTAGTGTGAATAAATCTTTGCTATGTGTAATATATGTGGAATTTGTCATTTCTTTTTTGACAACAGCGATTTCTTCTCTCTTTCCCTCTCTCCTTCTCCTTCTTTGTTGGTTTTCTCCTTTTTTTGATTGGGTGAGATTGGAGAGCCGAGCTCTCGAATGGTTGGTTCTGGTCCTTGACCCTTGCCCATTTCCCTGGCCTAGGTATCATAGGCTGCCTGCTGGAGTCAACTGGAAATTATAAAATGATGCAGCTTGGAGGGTCCAGAAGGCCATCTATTTAAGCCCTTATCTTACAGAAATGAAGGACGCTGAGGCACAGAGTCGGGGCGCGAGGGGCCGGGTTTGAGGACATAGCGTTAGGGTTGGACTCGGTGTGCAGGTTTCTTGAGGCCCGGCCTGCTTTCTGCCCTGCCACTCTGCCACATTCTGTTCCCTGCCAACTTTGAACATTTGTTTGGCTGCACTGGTTCTTAGTTGCAGCACGCAGGGTCTTTAGTTGTGGCATGCGAACTCTTAGTTGCGGCATGCACGTGGGGTCTAGTTCCCCGACCAGGGATCAAACCCAGGCCCCCTGCTTTGGGAATTTGGAGTCTTAACCACTGGACCACCAGGGAAGTCCCTGTTTCCTACAAACTTTGAGCAAAATGTGTGTGAATGAGGAAATAGAGCGTTTGTGTGAGGTAAAATCATGGAGGAAAATTCTCTGCTGGCTGTGGGCAGGTTTAGGATTAAAGTACATAAACCAGGGCTTCACTGGTGGCACAGTGGTTAAGAATCTGCCTGCCAATGCAGGGGACACGGGTTCGAGCCCTGGTGCGTCAAGATCCCACATGCCGTGGAGCAACTAAGCCTGTGCGCCACAACTACTGAGCCTGCACTCTAGAGCCCGCGAGCCACAACTACTGAGCCCACGCACCACAACTAGTGAAGCCCGCATGCCTGAAGCCCGTGCTCTGCAATGAGAAGCCCACACACCGCAACTAAGAGTAGCCCCTGCTTGCCGCACTAGAGAAAGTTCCGTGCGCAGCAACGAAGACCCAACACGGCCAAAAATAAATAAATTTATTTATTTTTAAAAGTACATAAACCAAAAAAGGCTTCTGTTTGTTGCAGTGTTTGGCTGTGTTTGCACTCAAAGCTGATATTGATATTGTAGGAGAAGCTTTAATCCTTTCATTCAAATTTACAAGAAATGCTGTTTCCTTTTAGTTTAAAAAAAAAAGTCCAAGAGAGCATTTGATTTGAGGAACCGAAAGTCTAGAAAATGTATCCGGGAGTCCTCGTCAATTTGGGGCATAATGAAATATAAAAAATACTCAATAAAAGCTCCTTTATTACTTTAACTGTTTAAATGTGGAGTTTTTAGCCATCAGGTTAATGTTTTGGTATCATTTTTTTATTTGATTGTGAGCACTTTTCCAGGTAGCTCTGCCACTAGAGCGCTAATCAGATTCCCACAGATGAATGGTGCTAGCTGCAGCCTGACATCACCGCATTTTTGCTTCGACATTATTTTATTTGGTTTTCCTGTAAAAGTTAATAACTCTGTGTCCATGTGTTTAAACAGGCAAGAAGAGAGAGAGAAAGGACAGTGAACAGAAAACCATGAGTGATGTCTCAGGAAGCTTTTGCCAAATTGAGGAGATGTAGGGATTTTTGTGATCTCAAAGTCTTTCACCCTAGCACAATTGGGGTGTGGAGAATCAAGAAGATTGCACAGCAAGATGGTGATTCTTAATCCTTCTGATAACAAAAAGTGAACCTCTGTCTGTTTCCCAGACAGAGCTGGAAGGAATTAGAAATGAGTTCCCATTGATTTAGAGGAGGAGGGGGTGCTCAATAGGACGGATTTGCTTAATGGTGAAAACTGTTTAAGTTTTGCGTTAATTGTAAGTAAAATACATGCTCATTTTAGGTGACCAGGATTGCTAGGAACATCAGATGGAGGGCAGAAAGACCTTCCTTTTTATCTTCCTGTTAGAGGTAGGAGACCTGTACTGAGAGCCTCATGGCCAAGATGGCAGTGGTGTCTAATAGGCCTTTGTTGAATCGTTTATTTTTTTTTAATTTTTTTCTCCTTTTCCTTTGCGGCACGCGGGCCTCTCACTGTTGTGGCCTCTCCCGTTGCGGAGCACAGGCTCTGGACGCGCAGGCTCAGCGGCCATGGCTCACGGGCCCAGCCGCTCCGCGGCATGTGGGATCCTCCCAGACCGGGGCACGAACCCGTGTCCCCTGCATCGGCAGGCGGACTCTCAACCACTGCGCCACCTGGGAAGCCCTGAATCGTTTATTTTTAAAAGTGTATTTGTTTATTGGAAGCTGTGGTTGTTGATGATAGGAATGTTTATGGTGTTTAGTGAAAGGTTACTGAATGGTTCAAAGCCATGATGATTACCATTTAATTCTTTCTGTGTGCAGCGGATTTTTTTGCTGAGCTAAAAATTTCTAAATTGGGGTTTATCAGAGGAGGCAACTGGACTGATATCTCTTGATTTAGATTCTCTTTCAAATTTACATCTTGGTGCTAAAGACAGTCTGTGGGTACAGATCTGACAATGGGTACAAGAATCAGTTCCACAGTCCTTATCTCAGTGCCTCCGAAAGATGTGTAAAAAGCGATGACTCATTCATCATCCGTGTCAGAGGCATGGCTTGTCTTGCTTCTCTGTGCTACACTCGTGTGGGTGAGTTACTCCTGAAGTCGGCGAGAGAGGCCTGACCCATGTTAGATACCCTTTTTTAGACAGTTGAACTGGCCACCAGCTTACTTCAAACGGATGTGACCCCACTTGCTGCCAGAGCTGGTTCCCCTGATCTTACTATCTTGGCAGAGGGTCTGTTCCTGTGCACTCCCAGGGGCCAGTGTGCTTGGTGAAGAGGACGACTTTCCCCTGAGAGGAGCTGATTTCATTTGACTGTTTGAATAGAAACAGTTTCTAGGGCCTCATCTGGTGGTGCAGCAGTTGGGAGTCCGCCTCTCGATGTAGGGGACACGGGTTCGTGCCCTGGTCCCAGAAGATCCCACATGCCGCGGAGCGGCTGGGCCCGTGAGCCATGGCCGCTGGGCCTGCGCGTCCGGAGCCTGTGCTCCGCAACGGGAGAGGCCGCGACAGTGAGAGGCCCGTGTACCACAAAAAAATAAATAAATAAAATAAAATAAACAGTTTCTAATTCCTGTCATCTTACTGTAAATTTGAAGATTTTTGAGTGCCAGCTTTCTCTCTATTCTGAATCATACTTTTGGAACTTGTACTTCTAGTTTTTCCCTCAGGCCATAGAAGAATCTTAGATAATAGCAGGAACCAGGACTTGGTGGTCTTCTCTTAGTAGCAGATCTTAATTGTTCGCTTTTTTTCTGCTTTCTAGAGATCTGAAGACGATTTAAAGGCTACCCACATTTGTCATTTCCAAGTTTTTTCTTGCTATCTTTTTGGATTCGAGCTGTTTCTGAGCTGTGACTACTACTTTTTTGGTATTCAAATCTATTTTTTAACATTTAGTCTTTCTCCAACTTTCTTGTAGGATGTCTGGTAGGAGTGTCATTTAGCGACTCCTCAAAGTTTTAGGTTTTTGCTCTATGTGGGGTGATGCTAGACAGAATTCCCTGATCCAGAGCTTATCTTCCTTGGAATCCAGGAGCCCATCTTGTTGCCCTCAGAGCAGAAGGTGCTCAAGCCACCGTGAAGGGACCCCGCCCTGCACCACCTGGTGGTCATCTATTCAGCGTCTAACCCCCAGTTAACTTGACACGTGAAGGTGTCACTGTCCATCTTCGTCCCCTTCCTAATCATCCCACATCTCAATAGTGCATATGCTTAGAGAGAGCTTTACCAATCTCTGTCTGGCCTGGCTTCAGAAGAAGTGGGAACCGAAGTTTCGTCTGCTGAGCATGCGAAGGTGCTGGAGTTTGGGAGAAGTAACCTTCGGAAAGCATCAAATTCAACTTGTGGTGGAGAGAAAGGGACTAGGAAGTAGAGGCAGTGGTATCATTAGGAAGGTCCTGGGCACTGTCTGCTACATATTTTTAGTGTTGGAGTCACCAGCCACCGCCACTGAGTGAGCTCACAGTCCTCCTAGGGAGCATCTTGGACACTGAGTCATTACATTCCTTTGGAGTGATTCAGCTCAACAGCTTGACACCTTCATTAATTTTACAACATGAAGCCTGGGTGCTCTCTGCTTCCTCTTTAACCGTGCAGGGGAATTAGAAGAATATGGAAAATACAAAAGCAAGGGAAACTGGAAAAAGGAGCAGTCAACGTGCTGTTGAAAGGCACCGTGTTAGGAAATCGAACTCCTTGCCTTTTCTTGGTATCTCCTGGGACCGAGCACCCAACTCTTGCCACACAGTGCTGGCACACATAAACCTTTTTCTTTTTGTTCCTGGCACGCCCGCCACCCTCCAACTTGCAGCCAGCTCGTTTGCCTTCCCTGCCGAGGTCACTGCTACCGTGATCCGTGTATAATGGCATTTTCCTCCTCTTTTCAGTGTGGAGGCTATTACGGTTTCTTCTCTAAACAGGACTTCAAACAATTTGCTGCCAGTTGGATTTCAAAGCTAAGGAAAAGGCAAATGTCATCCTTTTTTTCTCTCCTCTTTGGGTAACTGCTTTGTTGGTTGCATCAAAAATTAGAGGGGCTGCTATCTAAATTCAGGTGGGGATGCATGGGGACAGGCATTTAAATTTGCTTTTCTTTCTCCCTGAAGGAGAAAATCCTTTTCCTTCTCAACCTTTCCTAAAAAGGAACTTTGATCTTCTCAACCCAGAAACAAGGGTTTTTATTTCCTCTATGGCAAGCATGTGCACTACAGTGCTTTCCATGGCGTAGTTACGGTTGCCCTCTGCATCAGCAGCTCTGCTTGTCAGGCTTTGCTACTCAAGCACCAGCTCCTTTGGGCTGCAAGTTGGCACCCAAAGTACTCTCCAAAGTCACCCTTGTGTCCCTAAAATCACTGTCACTTGATATTAAATAGTGCCTGTTGGCTTAAGATGCTTTTTATTTCCACATACATTTCTGGAAGAACTAGTTTAATAAGATAACAAAACAATGACATTCTGACAAGTAGTTCATGCAATGTTTTTAACTAGGGCCAAGAAGAAAAATTTACACGCAGAGATAGTTCACTTGGAAGGGTAGTTGTTGTGCATATGACGTTGCCACTCTTCATAAAGGCTTTTACTGCGTATATCAATGTGTTTTAAGAGAGACTAGGGTCAATAATGCATGCTGTGGAATTCATGCAGATTTACACAATAGACCTTAACAAATATTGTGTTCTATCATGTCAACTCTGTGCACTTCTACCAGAGATATTTTATTTCTTTAATGTGAAAAACAAAAGGACAGAGGAAAGTAAAACAAAGGAAATTAGGGCCCACAGCTTAATTAGTATAGGGTTGTAACCCAAATCAACAATGGGAAGGATACAATGACAAAACCCAGGAAATTCCAAGTTGAAAGAGAGGCTCTTTCCGTTAACTCCTTGAGCACCAGGGCTCTCGCTAGCTCACTGCTCACCCAGGTGCAGGAGGCTGGCTCAAGTACAATTCACTGTCTTTATTTTTGAACTTCCTGGCTTTTGTTGACTTTCCCCTGTCCTTTTCCCCCTCTGATGTAAATGAAACATACCTTTGTGTGTGTGTGTGTGTGTGTGTGTGTGTGTTAATTGTAGATAAACGGGCGAAAAGTACCTCTTGATTTTGTAACCCTCAGAGAAGGAGAAAGAGGGGGGAAAAATCCCTGTCACTGTCATCTGTTCATTTTTAATGAGCAATTTAAAAAAATTGAAAATAAAAGAGGAAAATGAATAGGTGTTGAACCAGCCCGTGATATGTAAATGCCAACTAGTAATTACCTAAAACCTCAATTTTCATTCTGTTTCATCTTGCAAAACATTTCATTTTCCCCGAGTGAAAACACTTCGTTCGGGCTCGCGTGACGGCTAGGGGGCACTTTGGCTCTGCGCTGCGGCCGCCTCGGCACGGCCGGCTCAAGGTTATTCCCCTCTTGCCATTCCAGTGGCTGTGCTCCGAGCGGGCGTGGTGCCCTCCCCCCACTCCCACGAGTCTGGTTTCGGGGAGCCTTGTTCCTCCTTGTCCTTGCAGAGGATCGTATTGAATTTTGGCTGATCGAGCCTTCCTCTGCATATTAACTTTCCCCTCTTACCTGCCTGCTAGACCCTCGGCTTCCCAGAGTTGCATTTCACACTGTGAGAGCAGCTTTCTGCCAGACTCCCTTTCTCCCTTGGAGATTTCAAATGCAGCAGTCTCTATATTCTGTTTATTGCTTCCTCTCCTTCTTCCCCCTTTTTTTTTTTCTTTTCATTTTGGCGGCTGGGGGCAGCTCTCCTGCCACACTTAGAAAGATGATTCTGACATTTCTTTGGCATACTCATAGGTTTTCTCTTATTCTGCTTTAGGATCTGACACCTTTTGGATGTATTCGTGCAGGATCTTGGAATGTGGGTTGGGAATGCCCCTGCTTCAGGGTGGTTGCCCTCCCCAGCCTGTTCCCTACCTAGGAAGAGGGCAAGTAGAAATGAGAAACAACGGTGAGCCTGGCTGGGACTGTCAGCCGCAGATAAGAAAGAATTCTGGATGCAGAAAACCAGAATTATGTTGTCCTAGAACCCTGGAACCAAGAGTGCTTTGCCTGGAGTCTCAAGGAACACGGTCTCTTTAGTGAGATATATAGCTTCATAATTAGCCCGTTGCATTTTTTCACGAGTGCTAGCATCAGCGTTCTACGATGTGTTTCTCTGATTAACAGCTGCTTTGCAACTATTTCCTTGTGCCACTGATGACCATATTTGTCAGGGAACTCCTGACAGAGTACTGATTTCTTACTAAAACGCAGCATTTCTGTTTGAAGAGGCTTCTCTCATTCTAGGCACTGCCCGGCTTTTATAGTCAGTCCTTGTTAAACCTTGAGTTGGCTTTGGTCTAACGCTTGTTAACAGGATTCTGGGTATCTATCTACTTCAGAGTACGAGCGTAGGAACCTTTCACGGGCAATTTAATCTTCTCAGATGCGCACGTGTGGCTCTGCAGTGTTGGAATGGGGTTTTGGACCTGCGTGTTGGTCATTTTCTTTTGCCCTCTAGTTGTGATCTGTCTGGGTTAAAAAGGACTTGACTTTGGTTGTTAGTGTCATTAATTTTTGAATATTTTTAGTATTTTAAAATGGCTAACGAATGCTCACATTTTTAGGAGATAGATGTGTATGTAGCACACAGGAGTGCCGGAACTGGTGACATTCCAAATATGTGTCACTGGAGACAGTGCATCAGTTTTACGTGTCAGGTGCAAAGTGCCAAGGCTCCCTCCAACCCCAGGTTCGTTATTAGGCAAGCTCTGTTCTCCCGTCCCCCTTGTGCAGAAAATACAGTGTGCATTCTGGAGATTAGAGTGTGCAGGTCTTTTGTAGGAGAGTGGAAAACACCTAGGAAGCATCTCTTGAGCGAGGACTGTCAGGAACCTCGCTTCTTCTCACCAGGGATTACTTACCCTACACGACGCATTTAACAGCACATAGTTCATCGTAGATAGCCCCTGAGTATCCTGTATTCCATTGATTTATACAGTTACAAATCCGGGTCTCTCAAACACAGATCTCTCTCAATTGGCCAATCATAATCATCTTGGATCCAAAGGTGTTTTTCAACCTGAAGTCCCCTCCTTTTTTCTTGGGTTACTGGAAGTCACTCCAGTGTAACCACTGCAAAGGCGAGGATTTACTCCTCTTTGCACCTTGATTTATCTCTAGCTTTAAGTGATGAATGGTGAAAATTAGCAAATTTCCCTAAAATTGCGGAGTTGATGGTGACAGGGTTATTTTATTTTGCTTTTTGAGGGAGGAAGGCAGAACAGAGGGTCACAGGAATAGGGGTGATGAGAAACTTTGCTTCTGTTTTCTTCTGAGTTCGTCTCATTTATTTATTTATTTATTTATTTATTTATTTATTTACTTTGGCGGTACGCGGGCCTCTCACTGCTGTGGCCTCTCCTGTTGCGGAGCACAGGCTCCGGACTCGCAGGCTCAGCGGCCATGGCTCATGCGCCCAGCCGCTCTGCGGCATGTGGGATCTTCCCGGACCGGGGCACGAACCCATGTCCCCTGCATCGGCAGGCGGACTCTCAACCACTGCGCCACCAGGATAGCCCCGTCATCTTTATTTTTATGAAACCAGCTACTGGTAATTCACCGTGCACTCATTAAGAACTCTCTTAGTGCAAGAGAAGGGGAAAGGAAGGCCAATTCCATTTTTATCATGGACTCAACAGCAAGTGGCTTCAACAACGGCATCAGGTGCTTTGCACCAGAATTTCCCCTGGCTTGCTGCACTCCCACAATGTGTGCAATAAAGTTCCCGCTTCTGTTTTACATCTTTGACACTGAGGCGGAAGATTTGGCCTGAATTTGTGTAATTTAGTTGGGCACAAATATAAGCCATGACTAGTCACATTCATCTCCTAATTAGAAAATCAAACGATAGTACAGGACAGGCAGCAGGCACCCCATCATTTCACCCAACAAAAGCGTGTTGTGTGTGTTGGACCTCTGCAGAGGGAAGAGTCAGTTGAATTGCTTCATGAAGTTAATGAAAAGTGTCCAACAATAGTCGAGTGAAGGATGCAAACCGAGGGCACTGTCAGTTATCTAGAGTGTTCAAATCGTTGCAGTATGGGGAAAGGTTTTGGGAAATCTTTTACCGTCTGTGTGCGAATCATAGGGCTTGTAAAATTCTACGTTGGACGGTCCCTTTTCTGCCCTATTGAAGTGCCAGGTCCTTACAGGAAGAGAGGAGAAGAGTAAAGAGTAGCAGAAGAAATAATTAGCGGAAGGAGAGGGGTTTTTGTATCTGGACATCTTTCTTATGAAGCACATTATGTTGAGGCTGTTGGTTTGGATGCTTCATATTTTTACATCTGGCATAGTGATATCGGTGCTGTTAAATATGTGATTCGCCTGTCGCCTGCTTTTTCCAACAAAGATCAAGAGGAATGTAAGCAGGCCCCAAATATACTTTATGTAGGTGCTCGACAGTATTATTTTATATGGCTTGAAATTAGTGAATGGAAACTTTAAAAGAAATTGTTCATATTTTTGCAAGTTTGAAGTGTGCCAGGACTTTGTCAAATTCCCGTTAAAATAAACACGTCAATTTCACCTCCCTTCCAAATTCATTTATATTGCTTTTTTAAAAGGTGTTTTCTACTTTACCTGATGTTTAAATTGGATTCGCTCGTTTATGCTGTTCTTTGCTCTATCCCCCACGTTTTTCTTAAATGAATTACTAATGACAGAGCACTCCATCATTCCCTCTCTACAGCCACTTTAAGGAAAGCATGGTGATCTAAACCTTTTAACCTATTAAACATGATTTTTCCCAATTGAATCAGACCCACCACAGGTGTAATAACTAATCATTTAAACTACACCTGCTATTATGTATTTTTAAGCCATTATGCGTGTTGGATAGATGATAATTCATGTTTATTGCATTGTCCGATGGATCCGTTTTGCCTACACTAGGCTGATTAATGTATTTAAAGAAATAAGAGATGCAATTTTTAAAAAAAATTGATGGAATGCGCCAAGCACTGCATTGAGTGCACCATTAAAACCATCAGAACTTTGCTCTCTGACCAGAAATGCATATACCAAGGACTGTATTAAAAAAGCAAGGTGAAACCTGTGCGTTTTAGTGGTGGGATTCTGTTATCTTTCTCTGTCATGGAAAATTTTGGAAGGAGGAAGGAAAGGTTTACGCTTCTACTGGTGAATGTCAGGAGCTGTGCTGTCAGTATCTCTGGCTTAAGACCTGCTTGTCCACAGTTCCTCTGACACCTGGGACACGTACCAGGGCGTGTGGAGCCTGCCACATGATACAAATGCCGTCATCGTCTTGTGCATTGAAGGTGTACTTTTTCTCCAGGTGAAGAACAATTAACCCCGAGGCATCTGAGCTGTGCAGACTGGCCTTGACCCCGCGGGGCCTGGGGTGGTGTAACTGTGACTAGGCCTCTCCTCCTCTTGTTTTTCTCCTTCACCACTTCCCCTTCGCTCTTATCCCCTTTCCATTTTCTTCCGCCTTCCTTTCTGTTCCATCTTCTCTGCTCGTCCATCTGCCTTCTTCTTCTTCTCCTCTCCCGTTCCCTCCTTCGCCCCACTCCCTTTCCTTTTTCTCTCTTCTGTCTTGCCCCTTCCCATCTCTTCGTTAGAACGCATCCATTTTGTTGATGTTTGTCAGATTTTTCTTGATTTCGGTGCAACCTGAGGAGATCTGGTCGAGGGGCTTGGGGGTGCGTATATAGTTTTGGGGTTCTAAAATCTTGAACATCGATTTTTCTCTAGTCCAGAACTGGTTGGTTGTCACTGCAGTTCATGATGGTGGGTAATACACTCGCAGTGTTGGACAGATTCTAACCAGTCTCAAGGAGCACTCGTGTGTCTTATCACTGACAGGCCCAAATCTGCCAGTCTGGGTACCTGAGTCCGTCCTTGAGGGAGAGGGTCTGAGGCAAGCCTCCCATGGAGGGATCCCAGGGAAAGTATATAAGAGAATTGCCCCGAAGTTCTTTCTTTCTGATTTATCCTATCTTTTGTTACCAGAGAGGTCTGTCTGGTCTCAAGATTAAATTCATATAAAATATGAAGAGGAGATTTGTAACTTGTGTTCAATTTATAGCCACAGTACTTTCTGTTTGAATCTCTGTTCAACTGCTGCCCTTAGTTTGAAGGATCTTAGAAAATTTCCTTATATTTGGCCCCTTAGAAATTTTTTCTTTCAACAACTTATGAGTGAACTGCAGGGCCTGTTGACTTTACCTGTACCTTGAGACTACATCATTCTTTTGGTTTTTTTTTTTTTTTATTCTTTTGGTTTTGATGAGATAAATAATGCCAGTCATTTACAATGGCCCCTTTCCTATTGGGGGGCAGGTTGGCATTTCCCACCCGTTGGACTTAGTGTCCAGGGTGGAGAGCAGACAGGCAGCGTGCAAGCACATGCTTCGTGTGTGCTGAGTGGTGTGAAGGTTAATACCATCAACAGTTTCCCTTCCATCCCCTACGTGGCTCATTCGTACGTAGGAAGATTTCATTAAATAATATCATTACCAGAGGTAGGTAGATAATCTGTCGGTCTGCCAGCTTGTAGCCGTGAAACCCCAAACTTTATCCTTTGATGGCTCTTCAGAATTCAGCTCCATTGCATAAGAGGGACCAGTGTGAGTGGCTCTGTGTGTCGTGTCTTACAGAAGCCTCCCAGCCAGTGTACGCTCAGCGCTTTGCCAGTCTCTGTCTCTACATCATGGTCTCTTCCTTTCAGACGCTAGCAGCGTAGCTGGGGAAGCAGCCTGAACATTAGAAGACAGTGCAACTGTGTCTTCAGTTACATGGTGCACACTGTAAGCACTGAAGAATTTAAGAGAGTGGGGAGACCAGAGATGATTGCTTATTTAGGGAAGGCTTCGAGGAGTTAACACAGCCTGTGGAAGGGCTGTGCTGCTGCTGCTGTGTGTGTAATGTTTACACAGGTAAAGGCAGGAGAGGGAGGCCTTCTAGAAAAAGGGCATGGTGTGGGCACAGGTGTCGGGACGTGGATAAGCACGGCCAGGGGAGGGCTACCTGCTGAGGAGTGTGAAGAATCAGCTTGAACAGGGAGAACAGGAAAAGATTACTGCAGCTCTTAAAAGCTAGGCCGAGGGGATTAGATTTGATAGAACCAGATACAGGAAGCCAATGAAGGTAGGGAACCAACATAGTCTTTTATTTAAGCAGATTTTAAATGTGAGAAATAAGTGGTTAATTTGACCACAGTATTGTGCTTATTTCTATGGACCTGGGATAAACTTGTAGGATTTTTAATCTTGAAATGCAGACTACTGACGTTTACTTTTCTTCTCTGTTTTATCTCCCCTACCAGATTGCCACAGCAGTGAAGTTTCTACAGAATTCTCGGGTCCGCCATAGCCCACTTGCAACCAGGAGAGCATTCCTTAAGAAGAAAGGTACAGGTTCCCCATGGCCTTGCGCAGTGGCCTGCACAGAGGGGCTGGGGGCAGGGCGGATGGAAGCCATAGTATTGATGAATGATCTCCTATAGCTGTCCCACTGTTGTACGGGTGGGGGTGAGGGGAGCCCCCTGGTAAGGATGCAGCTTCTTTCCTTACAGTAGAGCAGAGGTGGTAGGATTCAAATAATTGTGAGCACCAGACGTAAGGCCAACAACTTAGCCCAGGACAGCCCGGCACAGGCTGCGTTCAGTAGCAGAAGAGGCCCATGGATAAGACTGGGGAGGACTCCTGCTTTCTGGTCTGTTCTTCTGATAATGACCCTGGCTGCAGAATGGCTGGCTTTAGGTTAGGAGGTCAGCTGCTTCAGTAAAGAATGAGGAAGAAAGAAATGAAGGACGAGGGAGATGAGATGACTACACAAGGTCAGGTTAAGGTCAAGCTTGGGGTCAGTCTGATGTACAGATTGAAGTGGTAAATTACTGGTTTTATGGTATTTCTGTAAGCAGGTATGAAATGGATCTTGACAAATTCAATATTGTCCGAAGCAGACAGAATCTATTTTGGTTTTATTGAAATTTAGGACATGTTTCTTTTTTTTGAGAAATATAAAAAAAACCCAAATCAAACAAAAAAAAGAAATCTGACTTTTCATTCTTTGAACGTTTAATTTTCTGGAAAGCTAGGAAGTTGTTTAAAGGCCCTTAAATACCATGAGGGAGGGAAGTGAGTTTTCTCCACCCCCACTGAACAAAACTCTTTTTCCTTAAGGAACTGGAATGTCGGCCTCCAAATTCTGGGTTTTGAGCTTTAAGTCATTAGTGGCTGGAATAGAAGACAGTGTGGTTTGGTGGTATTTCTTAGGTCTGCTCAACGGTATCCCACTGAAGTGATGCCACAGAACCTGGTCCCAGGGCTGTGCTCGCAGGATTTGGGCAGAATCAGCCCAAGCATTTCATTCACAGGCAGCTGTTTAGAGGCAGTCTCAAGGCCGGTCCCTGTGACTGAGTTGATGATGAGGGGTGCTGGGCGCTTCCTGGCGGCGTGATGCTTGCCCCCATCAGTAGGAGATTAGGAGATTATTAAAATTTGGAGTGCGTTGGCTGGCCCCCTCTGCAGCCATCATGCTGTAAAAGAGTTTTTCCTTGAAATATGTGTACCTATGGGGAGTAATTAATCATAAAAGCTTAGGGATTTCAGCTCTCTCATCAAAGCATTGAAGCTGGGGAAAGCTGAGCCTAAAAGCTGTGCTGATTACCCGGGGTAACCTGAGACAAAATCTATGGTTGCCGAGAGATCCTTCGCCCCAGTATATTGTGCAATATTATAACTGCCTGATCTTCTCTTCCACTGACAATGACCAGTTATTCCTCATTTTCTCTCAAACGCAGCTGGGTTAGAATTTCATTTGCAGAAGGTATTTAGAGCAATTTAGAGACAAATGTCTCTGGTGTTTGCTCGGCACTTCCCCACTGCAGGCTTTGCTGCAGTTTGAATATCAGGAGCTCCATCTAATCTGTTTAATTTTAATAAATCCCTGACTGGGAGAGGGAGAGAAAAAAAGAAAGAGAGAGAAACTCTGGGCCAAATAATACTTCTTTTGACTTAGTTGGCTAATAATTACTGTAGAAACTGTTCTGTACAGTTATTATTTGTTGCTCCTTAAAAAAACCGCCAAAAAACAGCAATCAATTAATTAATTCAACTAAGAGTGTTTACGCTGCGCTGAGAACAGAACAGACAAAATCCCTGCCCTCTCAGAGCTTCAGTTCTACCAGGAGAAGGCAGATGCAGCCAGTGCTGTGTGGGAATGGGTTGCACTTCTCAGTGGGGTGATTAGAAGGTGTCTCCTCGGGGAGGGTGACATGGGAGCGAAGACCTGAAGGAGATGGGTATTTGTTGGTACAGAGCGGGCAGAATTCCTTCCCAACCCTTAATGTGGTCTAGAGTTTTTAGAATTTTCGGCAGCAGGAAACTGGAGAGACGTCCTACCTTTCTTCTTCTAAAGAGAGTTTACCCCACACTCAAACCTAGAGTCACTGGACTTAATCACCCATCTCCATTATCCTCTAAAATGCTGCTTCAGTCAGTAATCATCTGCTTCCGAGTTGCATCCCAATAGGGTAAGTTCTAGCAGGACCTTTCCTGGGCAGAGGATTCCAAGGTTTGATTGGCATCTGGGGAAGAAGAGCCCTCTGTGGCTTTAAACTTCACTTTTCACATTTCCGGCAGTTCCTGGGGTCAGGCACACACGATCCCGGAGCTTGGCACCATCGCTGATGGGTTGGGTTGAGGGAGGAGGGGCTGTTGTGAAGGAGCGTGTCTGCCCTGTCCCTGACAGCAGTTGGGAAGGAAAGCGAGTTGGCTCACTGGTCTTTGGGGGTACGGAGCGTGTCTTGAGGGGCGGGACCAAGGTCCTGGCATCCTCCGGTCCTGTCTCCCCACAGGACCCGTTGCACTGGTGGGTTGGAGCGCTGCCTTCGGGCGAGCTCACAGCTACTGTAGTCTCGGCTTTTCCTAGTGAATGTCACTTCGGGGAATTGCATTGGAGCACTGTCTTGAATTATAATCTCAACTTTCTTTCTTTCTTTTTTTTTTTTAATTAACATCTCTTTCCTGAAAAGGCAAATCCAATTTTGTTTTTCTTTTAATATTATTTAATATTTAATATAGAAATTGAGGCCCCTGTAGTGCATGTCAGTTCAGTGGAAAATGAGGGTTACTTTAGGCGCATCAGCTGAGGTTGTTTTATTGTGAACCCGCAGCCCCGAGCAGGGGCCTCGTCCCCTCTGTTACTGACAGGTTAAATGTGTGCCCTCTGAGTCTGGGGCTGGGGAGGCCGGGGACAGTGGATGGGATAGGGTTGGAAGAGCATTGGTTTGCAAGGGTCTTTTGTGTTCGTGTTTTTTTGTTTTTGTTTCTTCGAGATCTCTTTTGGATGCTTTAAAGTCTGAACATGGAGTCATTAATGAGAAACATGACGTTATTAGAATCATTTATCATTTTCTTTGAAGCTTCTACTGCCAGTTTGTGTAATTTACAACATTTCTTTCTTTTATCGGGAATTTTTTGGATGCAAGAGCAAAGCAGCTGTTCACCTTCAGAGTATTAGAATAAGTGTTTTTGTTTTCCTTCCAACCGCTTGATTCTGCAGATGACATCAACTGCAGAGTCAACCACACATGAAGATAATTGGCCTGTGTGTGGGGTGTAAGCCCTCATAGAACTGGTCTATATATAGAAGCAGTTCTTGCCAGGCAGGGATCACATCTGGGGCTTTAAGCAGGCTGCAATCCAGGAGGTTGGAGTAACTTAAAAACAGCAGTAGGGTCAGTCCAGAAAGCTAGAGGTTTGGATATTGTTGTCAGTAGGCTTATGTTGACTTGACACCCTGTCTGACCACAGAATGCAGGAGGCAGTCTGCTTGCAGACACGTTTGGCAGGCTGGGTATAAGGCGGGTAGAAGCGATGCCTGTTCGTGTCGGGTAAAGAGGTAGATGAGGTGGGGAGAAGACAGAGTCGTCTGTTAGCCCCCTCTAATACATCTGTTGCCAAACAGGGTTCTAGAAAAAAGCTGAGCATCATCTGCTTTTTTGTGTAATTCAGCACCTGGGTGGTGCTGGCTGACCCTTTGGCTTATTGTGCCCTTCTCAAGTGTATAAGTAAAGGGCTGTATTCTCCTTCATCTAATAAATAGTCCGGGGTGGGGGGAGGGTGAAGGAAAAAGAAACAAATAAAACACACCACCATGCTTTCTTATTCTAAAAGGTGAAACAAGATCTTATCTTTCTTCTGTTCCTGGAAGCGGAACCCCCAGTAGCAAAACTGCCTCCTTGCTGGAAATGAGCTTGAGGAGGAAACCTGATGGTCTTCACCTTGGTAGTGGGGTGGAGGTGAAGGGCTTCTGTCACTGGAGTATTTGAAGGGGGAGTGAATTCTTACACAGATTTCAATTTAACTCTCTTTTATTACTTTTCTTTTTTATCATTTACGTCCATTTCATGAGGTAGTTTGCATGTCCTTGAATGGAATCTCGTTACCATGAAAGCTTTTTTAGCATTGATTTCATAACAGTCTTAATTTAATAGCTCCATCATTACTGAGTAGCTCTGGGAGTGGGGCCTTGGCTTTCCAGGTCACTGACCTTTTAATTACAAACCTTGTTCTGATGGCCAGGTTATCGACTGGACAGCTCCCAGCTTGTGCCCCCAGGATGAAAACGAAAATAACTGTGTTTCCTCCCCCATCTCCAGGAAAAAAAAATTGTAACCTCATGTTTTTCTAAAATTAATTTTCTCCTTCAGCTTTGCTTTATAATTAATTCTTTAATGTGTCTTAGTAAAGCCAGAGTATTTTTATAACGCTGTTTTTTCTAGAGCTTGGGTCCAGCGGATAGCGGGGAGGGGGCGGGGAAGAGGGACGAAGAGCTTGCCAGCCACCACCCCATGCTTGATCGGCGTTTCCTCGTCCTCAGAAACTCCTGTGGCTGAGCTGGAAAGAACAGTATTGGCTCTGTGAGGGGCTGTCGGGCCCTTCTGATTCTTTGTTAAAGAGATGTGGATTGTGGCGTCAAGATATGGATTCATTCCTGCATTTGCGGGAGTCATCGAGCCTTGTGTATCATGGACATTTTAAAGAGACGTTCCTGTTCTTTTCTTTGAGAAAAGAACAGGGTTGGACGAGTTTTCTTTACTGTGTCTTAGCTCTCTGCTAGTTTTGGGTGACTGGAGGGAACTGGGACCCTCCATGTGGGGTTTCTGCTCAGTTGGGAGCTTGGGTCGATCTAGGTTCTCCCTCACTGATGATGAAGAGGGAGAGAAAAAGGGGAGGACTGTGGCCTGTAAGTAGGACGACCATTGGTTCTGGTTTACCCAGGACTGTCCTGGTTTTAACACTGGAATTACTACGTCTTGGGCAGCCCCTGAGGCCATATAAGCCTTACTCAGGAGTGAGAGCTACCGAGAGAGACAAAGCAGGTGTTTTTGGAAGCCGGGGGAAGAAGTCCACTAGCAGTTGGTCCCCGAGAGTTCAGCCTGCCGTTGAGTGGCATCTTCCTCAAACGCTGCCCGCTTGCACTCCCCTGGCCCGGCCCGGCCCTGCCCTGATGTGGGTCCAGTGCAGGGGGTCTCTGGCGGGGAGGCCGTGCCCTGCAGGCAAGGGAGGGCTGCCGGAGCCGATGCAGAAAGGGCTGTGTGTGGCGGCCGCACGCGTTTCTGAGGATGATTGAGCATCTCCATCCATCTGTTGTGAACGGAAATCTTCCTTCCCTGCCAGTCTTGCATCTGCATATCCGTCACCTGCTGTTCTGGACCAGCCTATTCATCACACTGACTGGTGTTCCCCCCATCAATTTTCCTGCTCCCCTTGTTATCCAAACTTGTCTTAACTCCACAGATTTTTCTCAGCATCCAGGATGAGAGCTAGAGCAGCCAGACTAGCTGAACATCGTGGCTTCCCCATTCAGAGGGGGAGCTGGTAGCACGTGCTCCCTGCCAGACGGCTGAGTCAAGTGGGTTTCTACACTTCACCCTGCGATGAGGGGACAGTAGCACTGAGGAGCTTGGAGGGGGAATCAGCTCTTTTAGATTTACTGAGTTGTTTTGAGATTTTTCTCTGAAAATGAAGAATAGCTCTTCCTTTCTTAACTTGTGTGCCTGGAACAATATTACAAAGAAGAGCAAAGCGACACCCTCATGTACAGTAGTATCATTTTTAAAGGTTTTTTTTTTTTTGAAAAGTTAAGATATGTACATGGTTTCAAAAATTCAAACAGCGAAGAAGGATAGACAGTGAAGAAGAAGTCTTCCTGTCATCTCTCGCTCCTGTCGCCCCCACCATCCTCTGTCTCAGAGGATGCTGCTATGAACAGTTTTTGTGTATCATTCCAAAGATCTATCCATATAAAAGCACGTTAATATTTATTAACATAAACACCTTTTAAATACAGTGGTAGCATATTTCACACTTTAGCTTATGCTTGTCATTGTATCTTGGCACTCATTCCACATTAATACATACAGATTTGCTTCATTCTTATCAGTGGCTGTGTAGTATTCCATTGTCTTCCTGTATCATAATTAATGTTTGAGTCAGTCCCAAGTTAGTGGACATTCAGGTTGATTCCTGTCTTTTGTTGTTTCAAACAGTGCCTCAGTGAATATTCTTGCATATGCATTTTCTTAAAATTTCAGGAGATCATGTCCCCCCCCCAAGAAAATAAAACTGTTTTCTAATATAAACATGGCTATAGGTAGACAGAAATTAATAAGAGAAAAAAACCAGTGTAACAAATTATTATTAACACTTAGCACAGATTTGGATTCTGAGGGGACATTCTGGTCACTGGTTACATGAAAAATGCTTTCTTTCTAGAAGAATCCTTTTTTAATCCCATTTTTTGAAGGGATATGGGCTCATAGATATAATTTTTGATTCAAAATAAACATTCAAATAAATGGAAAGCTTCAGAAACTTGAAAGTTAGTACCTGTTTTCAAATGAAGTACAATTCATCAGTATCCATGGGGGGTTGGTTCCAGGACCTCCAGGGATATCAAAATCCAAGGATACTCAAGTCCCTTATATAAAATAACATAGTATTTGCATATACCCTACACACATCCTCCCATATACTTTAAATCATCTCTAATTTTACTTATAATACCCAATACAATGTAAATGATGTAGTTGCCTGTGTTCAGCAAATTCAAGTTTTGCTTTTTGGAACTTCCTGGAATTTTTTTCTCGAATACTTTTCATCCATGGTTGGTTGAATCTGTGGATGTGAAACTGGATATGGAGGGCTGACTGTCGTCTCTCAGTATCCAAGCAGGGATTGGTTCCAGGACCCACCAGGGATACCAGAATCCATGGAAGCTCAAGTCCTGTAGTCTGCCCTCTGTATCCAGGTTCAGCATCCATGGATTCAGCCCTCCTCAGGTTGTGTAGTACTGTAGTATGTATTGACAAAAATATGCATGTAAGTAGACTTGCGCAGTTCAAACCCGTGTTGTTCAAGGGTCCACTGTATGGCTTAGTTTTCTTTTGTCGTAGTTGGATGTGTGTGGGTCCTGGGCCATAGGTTACGTGGGCAGCCTTTATTCAGTGCCTGGTGTGTGCAGAGTACTATTTATTACATTAGGGCTTCATGAAAGGAAAATGAGGTACTTGTTTTACAGACGAGAAGCTCCTTGGGAGGTGGGAATGGATGCTGAGTGCTTATCAACCCTATCTATGTCTGTCCATGAAACATAGCAGTACCTCAGAAGTCAGCAAAATCTGATGAGGGAGCCATGGAGTATAAAGCTTGGTAGGACTGTGAGCTCCTCAAGGTGGGTGACCACGTCTCACCCTCCTGGCATCCTCAGCAGCGACATAGCAGCCTGGGTCAGGGGCTCATGAACGAGGGTTGAGTGACTGGGTGATGAGAGTTAGAAGACACTTACTGGGGAAAGTTTCAAAAGGATATCAGTTTTCCCTAAGTCTACAGTTTTTTTATTTGTTCAATCCTACATACCTGTAAAATGGTTTCAGAATTGCTATCCCATAGGCCTTTACCCAATACTCTAGTGTTTATATAAACAGTGTTTATATGCAGTTCCTTTGTCTTTAGTCTTATTGAATCCAGTGAAAACACTGTTTTTTCAAAGTTACTTAGGTCAGCAGAGCTCAGTTTTGGCCTAGACATTGAGGGAGGCAGTGGGTGTAGATGGTCGGAGAGGAGTGGGAAGGGCATCATTAGCGAGGGGAGGCTCATGCAGAGACACGTGTGCAGTTGGCTGGGTTGGCCCATGGGGTCCTCGAAAAAGAAGAGAACCGAGGTTGGTGAGATGGGCAGTGAGCAAGGAGCCAGTGTTAGAACTCAATATTATAAATAATAGTTGAGAACACTTTCTGAACCGGTTGAAACTGAAACTCTATTTGAGGACATTACTCTGGGCTCTGTAGTTAAACTGAATTGGCCTGCCGATAATAAGACCAGCCACAAGGAAGGTCCTGCCAAGTCCTTTGTTAGGTGTGGAGAGTAGCAGTAGAAATGGAAATAGAAATGACAACATATTTATGTAGAGAACTTTGTGGTTTACAAAACACATATATTAGTTAATGTCTTCTTCACTGTAAACTTCTCCGTGATTATAGGCAGGTTAATAGATATTTGTTGAATGAATGACTACATGATTTAAATCTCCCATTTTACAGATGAGGAAACTGAGGCACAGAAAGGTTAAGTAGTGCAAATTAATGGCAGAAATAGAACTAGGACCAAGTCATCTGACTAGAATTCTTTGAACTATACAATCTGCTTTCTGGAAAGGAAGGACAGAACCACAGACATGGTAGAAAAAAAGAGTAAGCCATGCTCAGTAGTAGATGGGATGTGTGAGGTGAGGAGATGGGACTGAAGGTGACCCTCAGGGTTGTTACATTGTGTTAAGAGGCTTTATTGATGTGTAACTGACATACAATAAACTATACATATTTAATTTGTACAATTAAAAAAACTTGACCTATGTATATGTACCTGTGAAACCATTGTTGTAATCAAGAAAATGAACACACTGGGACTTCCCTGGCGGTCCAGTGGTTAAGACTTCGTGCTTCCACTGCAGGGGGTGCGGGTTCGATCCCTGGTCAGAGATCTAAGATCTTGCATGCCATGCGGTGTGGCAAAAAAAAAAAAAGGACATACTGATCACCCCCCAGATGTTTCCTCATGCCCCTTCGTTCTCTTCTTCCCGCCACCCCCCATAACTCTGGTTCCCAGGCGAACACTGATCTGCTTTCTCTCACTGTAGACTAGCTTGCATTTTCTAGAACTTTTTATAAATGGACTTGTGTGGTATGTCTCCCTTTTTTGGTCTGGCTTTTTTTGTTTTTAACTCAGCATGATTATTTTGAGATTCATCCATGTTATTACATGTGTTAGTGGTTCATTACTTTTTCTTGCTGAGTAGTATCCCCTTGTTTGGGTATCCTACAGTTTGTCCATTCACCTGTTGATGGACATTTGAGTTGCTTCCAGGTTTTGGCTATTAAAAGTTAAACCTGCGGGCTTCCCTGGTGGCGCAGTGGTTGAGAGTCCGCTTGCCGATGCAGGGGACACGGGTTCGTGCCCCGGTCCGGGAAGATCCCACATGTCGCAGAGTGTCTGGGCCCGTGAGCCATGGCCGCTGGGCCTGCGCGTCCGGAGCCTGTGCTCCGCAACGGGAGAGGCCACAACAGTGAGAGGCCCGTGTACCGCAAAAAAAAAAAAAAAAAAAAAAAAAAGGTAAACTTGTTGGTATCATAAAAATTCATGCAACAGGAACCTCTAGGAGTTCTGAGCAGAGGGGAATTTAATGTAAGAAGTTAGGCATTTACTCCCTTATGAAAGGGCCGGAGGAGCGGACACAAGGCCACGCCTCCAGGAGTGACTTCCAGAACACTGAAGGACTAACTTGCTGGGAAAGCTGCTCCCTCTGCTTGGCCAGGAAAGTAGGGAATTAGGAGGCTACCACTTGGAACTTTTGAGTTCAAGAGCACACCCTTTTTGCTGTGTTCCAGAGATCAGGAAGTCACTGCTGCCACCACTGCAGTCATTGTGTCCTGACATCCGTAAAAACAGCGACAGGACTTTGGAATATGAACTTAGCTTCTACCTCTGACAGAATTGCCTCTTGACCCTCATGAACGAAGCTGGAGGCTAGAGATTGGACACTGTAGTAGGAAACCTTGGTGTTTCTAGTATTTGCTTGACAATGTCCTGGTGTTTGCAACCTCAAATGCAGCGCGTACAGGTCTTTTGCCTCATTTCCACTTTATGAATCACCTGTGAGTGCACCTAATTCCCAGCCCGAGTTCTAGTAGCCGAGGAGTCTGGGAAGTGTTGCTGTTAGTGTTCCAGCCTCTGGTATCAGAAGTCCCACTAGAAAGAGGTGGGAGTGGATGCTGAGTGCTATCAGAGGAATCCATAGGAGAAAAAAGATTCACAAATGCAACATAATTGCCCCCAAACAGGGTACCAGCACATTTATATCACAAGCCTCTTTCTTACTGAAGGCTTAACTTGGTATTTTTCAAGCCGTTTCGATAACAGCCTACAAAATGAGGGAAGCATTCATTTTGCTGCAAACGATGCTAACAGAAAGAGTCAGCCAAAAGAGAGTTTGTGTTTTCAGTCTGGAAGCAGGTGGCAGTGGTTTATGTGTAAATATAAAGTATTTCATTCATCACAGAGCAAACTGTGTATATATAGGAGGAAAGGATACTTTTTTAGTTAACTGTTTTTGTTGTTTCCGAGAAGAGCTGGGCCTTTAATTGTTAAGAAAAGCAGTAGTGATGTATCTCCAGTTTGTTCCAGAGATAAATATTGATGTGTTCTGTATCACCACTGGCCTTCTGAGATGATTTTAAGAATACTTATCCCTCCTTTCTGGCCTCACTTGGGGATGCAAGTTCTTCTAATGAGATTTGTCTGCTAAGGGTAGGCAAGGGAGTTTTCACCAGAGGGACTACGTGAGACGTGGGTCTGTTGGAGCTGCTGGAAAATGTTGGAAGTAGGGAGGGACTTCTGAAACTTAGCACAAGGTAGAACTTAAGGCCATCTACTGAAAAATATTTTATGTTGATTGGACGATAATTAGAAGGATTTTTAATTAACTCTGGATAGTAGTCATTCACTAATCCATTGTTATATTTACATTTTTGAGTCTATGCCTTATAAAAATAAATTTATCTGCTGCTGCTGCTGTGTGTGTATTAGAGTATGTGATTTGTGGAGCATGAGTTAGCGTGCTTTTATTTTATTTTTATTTATTTATTATTATTATTTTTTTTGCAGTGCGCGGGCCTCTCGCTGTTGTGGCCTCTCCCGTTGTGGAGCACAGGCTCTGGACGCGCAGGCTCAGCGGCCATGGCTCACGGGCCCAGCCGCTCCACGGCATGTGGGATCTTCCCAGACCGGGGCACGAACCCACGTCCCCTGCATCAGCAGGCAGACTCTCAACCACTGTGTCACCAGGGAAGCCCAGCGTGCTCTCATTTTAAATGTACTTTTCATTGTAGACTTGGCTGGGTTGGTCAGTCAACAGCTTTATGTTCTTTCCATTTTTGAAGTAGAGGTAACTCACTAAAGGTCTTCAGTAAGTAGAGTGATGGGGCTCTCGTTCTCTCTCTCTCTCTCTTTTTACACACACATGCACACACACACCAGCTTATATTTAAATTGCGCTAAGAACTGAATGACTGTACTGATTTTTCCATTCCAACTTTAAACAGACCTGTGTTTGAGTTTCTAAAACATTCTGATAGGAGCTGGTCTTCTCAGATCTCACCCCTTTCATCAGTCAGAAGACTTGGGAGTGCTCTAGTCTCTTACTGTTAATGATTCTTTTTAGATTTAAAGCCCTTTAAAGTAATCTTTCTGTAATTAGATTGTTGAGTAGATTGTCTTTAGCAGTACGGTGGTCTTTAAATTTTGTGTAGATTTTCAGTTTGTTAAATGATTGCAAAGGCTTTCATTCATAAAGTTGAAGTTTTCCTTATCATGGCATTTCAGGGGAAAAAAATCATGACCCCCGGTGATAAATTAAATATCACAACCACATAAATGTCATCTTTTCAGTGAAACCTACAGTGCATAGGAATGGGACTCTCTTGCACTCTGTTTTTGGCTTCAAGCTGGATATGTACTCTTAACCAACAAGAAAAATATTTTGCCACCAACAGTGGTGAACCTGTGAAGCTGAAGAACAAAGCCATACCCTCTTCTGCTTTGTGAGTCACAAACAGAATTGTCAATTAAATTATTCTAATTGCAAATTTTGGGGTCTTGGCCGAAAGAACACAGGTTGAGTTTGAAGAAGAGGCAGTTTAAAAAATCAGTTTAACTTTTACAAACGGAGCTAATTTGTACAGAATGTAATTGGAAGAGAGTAAATACGGAGTTTCATGATGACCTCTTTTGAGTTCATTTCTGGTATTTACTTTTTTTTTTTTTCAAAGGCTGTCCTTTACGCAGCCCTGGAAAGAGGAGACTAAGTACTAAAATAAAAATAACAGAAAATAGCACTGTTCTCTGGAAGCCCGTAATACCTGATTTTGAAAGAGTTTTACCATTCATTCGTTCATCCATCCAAGTATTTATTGAGTGCATATTTTTTTTTACTGTGCTGGTCCTGGGACTGAAACTATAATGGTAAATAAAACAGCATTCTGGGGTAGAGAGAGACTCCCCCAGAAATGTGAAATGTGCAAAATTGTTACAAGTAAGCAAGGTGCTAGGACAGAGAATATTGGGAGCCAATATTCTTTGAGCCAGCTCAAAGACGCCAAGGAAGGAAAAGAGGTTGACTTGATCTAGGAACCCATGCTGGGACTGTAGTTGTGAGTGAAAAGAAGAGGGACCCCTCAGCAGCTTCCATCTGGAGATGCCATTGGAAAAAAAAAGGTTCTGTTGGAGTTTCATATCCCCCAATCTGGAATCTTTTGTATCATCAGTTACCAAGTTCAGCTGTATTTACCATGCATTCCTAGTCTGCTGTCTGCTGAGCACTGTGCTAAGTGCAGTTGGGACACAAGTGGTCCATGCCCTCAGAGAACTTGGTGATGAGACAGTAGGAACTACTTAGTAATACAGTTACTGTAATTTATAAGCAAGCCTGAGATGATAGATACAGACTTTATAATAACCACCAGCATATGTATTCTGCTTTATAATTTAAAAGCATTCTCACATGCATTTGCTCATTTAATCTTCACAGTAACCAAGTTATTTCCTCAAAAAATGTGCAAGTGAGCATGGAGATTTACGGAAGTCCACCATATTTGAGGAACGGGTCTCTGTCATCACCGAGTCATTGAATTTCAATGCACCGTCTGCTCATGTGGACCAGGGTGCTCTCCCTGAAGAATCATATTATTAAAAATGAAATTATTTTGCCCATGCCATTTCATAGACATTTCTATTATCAGGAATAGAAGATGAATTTAATTTTAGTTTTATTTAGTTCTGGAGGTTTTCTTCTTGCAGCCTTCCACAAGGGCACAACCCAGAGAGTCCATCCCGATGTTTGGGAGGAGGAAGGCCTGGGCTTGTGGAGGACGGTTCTGTTAGAGAATGCCATTGACTCTGGTGTTCTGTACAGAGCCTTTTATCAGGACAGGAAAGGGTAAATAGGGCTATCTCTGCAACGGCGGAGAGGTCGAATGGTTACATTACACAATCTTCTAGAGCATCTTGCAGCAAATACATGGGTTATATTAAAAATTGCAATCATATCATTTTTATAGTAAATTGCTGACCTTATGCAGTAGAATCAGCTTTATTGAATTTCGCCAAAAATGCGTTTATAATTCTGCCATACACACGTGATATTCATGTCCTTGCTGTCCATGTGGAAATGTCCCTTTTTACGATGTTAACCAGATTAAATCGACTGTCTCCTGAGCTGCCGAGCCTCACCTTTAAGATCCACTCTCAGGAGTCGGACCTCCACAGAGCAGCGCTCACCTCCCTCAGTTCGGATGTCAGCGCACAGAACGCTGGAGTCTGGCACATTAGGAAGCCTTGCCCCAGTGGCACAGGTTTGGCCTTGAGATTATTTCCAGGTGATTCCAGGGCAGTTAATGTATATCATGTATGCTGAATGCTCACAAGGACTTACCATAATTACTGTTTGTTTTGAGGGAATGGTAGGTATTTGTTTAAAAGGATTTCATGCTGAACCAAGAGTATACAGGTACAGTTAGTTCTCAGCTATTCACTTGTGAATATTCATTGCAAACGTTTAATCTTAAACCAGTTTTCGTTTCTCTGTAGCTCTGCTCCCTCTCTAACCAGTGTGGGATCACGCGGCAAACTAATTTTAATGTTAGTCTAACAGAAGCACAATCAGGAAGTTGTAGTGCATATTTAAAGTGAAACGTCAGAGTTTTTAAGTTATCTGCTTTTTAGAATCATTTGCTTTGAGTTTATCTCTCCTTTTCATATATCTATTATCTACATACCTACACATGTGTTTGTATAAATTGCTGGTTCCCAGACAATTTTGCATACAGAGGCAATATGATACGGTGGAAAAATCATCCATCCATCCATCCATTTACTGACCATTTATTAAATGTACATTTTCTTCACGTCCCAACATTTATGCTAACACTGAAATTACAAAAATAAGGTTTAAATCAGAAGTCTAGTGAGATTCCGTGGTATGCAAACAAGTGTAGGGTGGGTGATAAAATGTTACAGGGGCTGTGATAGGTATTGGTATAGAGGCCCAGAAGAGGGAGTGATCAGTTTCGTGGTGGGTGAGGAGGACCAGCAGGGAAGCGTTGAAAAATGAGGAGGGCACCCTTATAGGAGTCCAAGAGGATTAGTAGTCTTTAGGGTTTGGGGAGTGGTGGTGGCTTTAATCCATGCCAGGGTGGGATGGGAACGTAATCTCCAAGGAAGAAGTGATCCGGAGAATCAGGAAGCAGGCTGGTAAGTTGGAGAGGTAGGCAAGGGTCAGAACTTACATGTGTTAACGCAAGGGTTTGGAGTTTATTGTGTGGACAGCGGGGAAGCCATTGAAGAGTTTTATGTGGTGTAGTAATGGATCCTATTTGTGTTTCAGGAAGCTTGCTCTTTGGGTAGGGTGGGCAGTTAGGAGTTCACTGCAAGAATCCGGGTGAGAAGGGCAGTTGTGAGGATGGAGAGGATGATGAATTAGGGAGAGTGAGGAAGTAGAATCTGCAGGAATTGGTGGCTGAATAGAATCAACGAATGAAGGAGAGGGAGGAATCCAGGCCTGGCGAGCTGGCCTGGAGGAGAGCAAGTGAAAGAGTGGGAAGAGTACTGGGCCCAGAGTCAGATGGCGTGAGGGAAGGAGGCCTGGAAGGGAAGTCCTGTAGACCCCTGTGATGTGGCCAGGGATTCTGCGGCTGGAGCACCACAGTCAGTCTGTGCCACTGTCATCGTCAAGCTATGCCATGTAGGTCCCCTGGCTCTCAGAGTTGCTTCCACAGGGTGACTGGTAGGCTTACTCCCTCCCCATAGACATTAAGAGGTTTCACTGAAATCTGAGACTTTCTAAAGAAAGAGAAGATGGCATTTGTGAAGCAAGTGTTATTTTATCTGGAAATGGCTTCTCGGTGAGAAGCCTGTCACTGCTTCCTGGTGAAACCTGCCTCTCCTGCCAAGAAGAGGGTCCCACTGAATTGGACCATGGTCATCGTGGGCTGCTGCTCCCACTTGCCCCTGAAAACATCCTCCTGAAAGCCCCTTCTCCCCCCCGCCCCCGTCACCTACTCCTTATTTGCTCTTCTCTGAGTTCGTCCATTTCTGTCATGTTTGTATGTATTCCCTCTGATCTTTTCGTTCGTGACAGGTGGCTTTGCTGATGTGGCCTCCAGGGGCTCCCCGCACGCTGGATGACATGGTGGTTACAATGACCTGACCCTGCAGGCGCCTTGGTTTTCTGGTAGCAGGTGGCCTTCTTGGTACCTTAACTGTCACAGATCGATGAGTCAGAGGGGTAAAAAGGTGGGGAGTTAAGGCAGAGAGCCCAGCGGTCAGAAGCTCCAACAGGAGAGAGAGTGAAACAGATCTGGTTAGTACATGAAACGACTTCCTGGGAGATGTTGCTAATTTCCAAGTCACCTGTAAGAGGGGTGGAGAAGAGCATTTTGCTTCTTCAGGCTCCTCCTCTGGCGCCGGTCCAGCTCTCCTATAGGGCTCTCAGGCACTGTAGCTGGAAAAGTCTTCCTTCCCAAGGGCTGCGGCCTTAGACGCCCTTGCAGCTCCATCCGGTTCCATGCCTGGGGCCAAAGTCTATTTGTGTTGACACTGAATTGTGATCTGCAGTTTCGAAAAGCATATAGGTTGTATACTTTTAAGTATATCTGAAAGCAGATTTCTTCTCTGTAGGCGCCTTGCTCACTTGTCTAGCCTTTCCATGGAAAACAGCCTCCTTGCTTGATTTGGGGCTGCTTTAAAGCACATGCTGAGCATCTCTGGGCCTCACCCCTCCCGCCTCCTCATTAAAACCACCTGCAGGACTGACTGCCTCCCCCAACAACTTACACCAGCCCTACCTCGTCTCTCATTGACCATTTCTGGCTGAGACCCTCGCTATAGCAGTTTGCTTTGGTGGCTTTCGCCTCTTCCTTCTGCCTTTTTAAAAATTATGATTAAAAACTTTAAATAAATATTAAATTTAAAAAATGTAAAATGAATGGTTTGGACCTTTGGTATTGTTATCCATTCACCTCTGGTAGAGTCTTCAAGACATTGACCTAAAGAGCCTTCCTCCTTCTTCCTTCCCTATGTACATAGTGGGGAGAAGGATGGGGAAAATGACAGAGAAAAACATGTTAAAAATGATTTTTAGTGTAAAACAAGACAGGGAAAAATCAATCTTTAAGGAAACCCAAAAAAAGCACCTCTCATTACAGTAATTAAACGGCAGCATTTAACCTATCAGAATATGCTGTATGTGTGAGACAAGCCAGGGAGCTGTGTGTTTGAAATTAGAGCTCTAATCCTCAGGGAAGAGAATAGTTAACTAGTTTGTTTTTGAGGTGCGAGAGCAGAGCTGGGAAGGTGTGAGTGTGTGCCTGTGCGTGTGTGTGTGTGTGTGTGTGTGTGTGTGTGTGTGTGTGTGTGCGTGCGTGTGCGTGTGCTTGTGCTCGTGCTCGTGTGGGTGCAGGGCTGGGGCTGTGTTTACCGGGAATACCCTGGAGGTCGATATTTATCAGCACCTGTGTGCTGTCAAGAAGCACACAAGCTGCTGTTGCCCGTTCATTAGCTTTTCAGAAGAGCCCGGCGTCACCTGTGGCTGGGCATTGCATCAGAATAGTAGAGCTTGCTTCATTCTGGCCCTCTGGGACTCACAGGAACAGATTTGAGAGACAGGATGAGACAGACAGAGAAAGAGAGACACAGGAATTAGGGGAAGGAAGAAAGTGGAATAATTTTCGAGAGTGCACGGCACAGACTCCCCAGGACAAAGCACTACAGCTTGTTGGGCTGGCACTTGGGAAGGGTGGACATTTCGCAGAGCACTGGGCAAAAGGGATGGCTCACAGGCAACCTTCTCCATACAGGGGTCCCCTGCCAGTGTTCACTGCTGTTGGCAGGGTCCCTTTTATGCCGTCAGGCAGTGTTGGGGTTTATGTGAATGACAGAGATTGGCACTGTGTCCTGTCTGCACGCTTTAGTGGCTTAACCTCTGTCTTTCTGTACCCCTGGCTGGAGTTTGGGGCATTGTTCATGCCCTGCCCCTCTGGAAGCTGCTGCATTTTCTCTCTAGATATTTTCAGAGCTTGGCAGCTGCAGTCGGAATTCCACAGGATAGGCTGCCACGTGGCAGAGGGGAGCCTGCCCATCTGTTCCTGTGCCCCTCATTAGGGGATATGCTCTTTGGTGACTTGGGGGGTGGGGGAGTGCTGAGACACATGTGATCCTTTTAGGCTCCCAGTCTCTGTGGTCCCTGTGACGGCAGGACGGGTTTCTACTATACTAATAAGGAGCCCTGGGGATGCTGGTTACAGTGTGATAATTGTCGTCTTGGGCCAGAGGCGTGTTGTGCACTAACCTCATCCTGGGGAAGTGCTGATGAAACCCCGACTCTGCCTCAGTGCCTGATTCGGGGCTGGGGGAGCAGGGGAGGTTGCCAGTGTTTCTCCTGGTTCATTATTACCAGGCTTGCTTGTCTTTGAGGCATTTCATGAAAACTTCTTTAGTTTTCCTTAAGAACTTTGAAGAGCCAATGAGCCTGATGGAAGATTTTCTGTAATAGCTCAGTACAGCAGCAGCCTTCACAGATACCAGCTGATTAATCCTCAGAGCGCCCTGGGGGCAGTGGAGGGGACGATAGTGGTTCTGGTGTTTTTTATCCCCATTTTATAGACTGAGAGACTGAGTCACCTGGAAGAGACTGTGGCTTGGGCCAGAGGGAAGACGCAAATCTGGAAGCTGAGGTTTAGAGCTCCCTACCTTTTGGCTTTTGTTGGAACTACCTTAAGTCATTTAGGAAATCACCCTGGGTTTTGCCTTCCCATCCTTTTTGTTTTTTTCCACTTGCTGCTGTGTCTTAGACATAACTTCATATCCATAAGTATAGATCTCTATTGTCAGTTTTGATCACTGCCAGGTATTCTGCTGAGGGTATATACCATAATTTATTTTAACCCATCCCCGTGATGGACATCTGAGTTATTTTCATTTTTCACCATTATAACAACTCTTCTCTAATATCCTTGAGAAATGGGTATTTTCTTACTTTTTGGGATTACCTTTATAGGGTAAAATCCTTTGAGTTGGAAAAGAAAATGGGCTTGTTTTCATTTTCCTGTCTTTGCTGAACAGCCCCCTAAAGAGGCTGCCGCAGCTTCCAGCCTCAGCACCTAAGGTCAGTGCTCTGAGTATGAGTTCCAGCTCCATGGTGTCCTGCCGGCTGGCTTTCAGGATTTCATCTTTCAGTTAAGCAGTGAAACTTCCCGACCTCAAGAGCTTAGAGATACTTGCCTGTTTGTTTCTTTTATCGTTTTAGTTTTCTTTTATGGAATTTGTTTTGTTGTTAGTAGAGCAACAAGGAATATAACAGTTTTTTCCTCGGGACCAACCTGGTCATCCTAGTATTCATTGAACAATCTATGTCTTCCCCTACCCATTTCACCTGTCACCCTTGTCATGTACTAGACTCTTAAAAATACTGATGTGTGATCAAGGACATTCTTTGATATACTTTTTATTTGTTTTGCTAATACTGCAGTGTCTTTATTACTAGAGATTTGTGACACATTTTATCTGTTACTATAAGTTGTACTCTTTCTTCATTGTTCTTTTTTAGAATATTCCTGGCTTTTCTGGCTCTTGTGTACTTTAAAACTCATTTTTAGAATCACTTTATCACGTCTCCTCTTGTCCTTCTTTATCCCACCCTACCCCTACCCATGGCCAATTAAAAATAAAATCTTTTGAAATTTTGATTGTGATTCAAAATAGAAATGACTTTGGAAAGAATTGCCATCTTTGCAGTGTGTTAGTCTTTCCCTCAACGAATGTGGTGTATCTTTAAAGTAAAACCTGTTCTTCATTGGTGACATTTTACAAAGTTCTTGCATAGTTGCTGTGCATTTCCTTTATTTTTTAATATTTAAATATTTTTATTTAAAATTATTTTAAAATATTTATTTTTAAAAATATGTATTTATTTATTCGGCTGCGCTGGGTCTTAGTTGTGGCATGTGGATCTTTTCTCTCTTTTTTTTTTTTTTTTTTTTTTTTAGTTGCAGCATGCAGGATCTTTAGTTGCGGCACACTGGATCTAGTTCCCTGACCAGGGATCGAACCCTAGTGCCCTGCGTTGGGAGCACGGAGCCTTAACCACTGGACCACCAGGGAAGTCCCTAAAATTTAAAAAAGTTTTTTAAATTAATTTTTTTATTGGCATATAGTTGATTTACAATGTTGTGTTAGTTTCTGCTGTATAGCAAAGTGAGTCAGTTTTACATACACATATATCCACTCTTATTTAGATTCTATTCCCAAATAGGGCCTTACAGAGTATTGGATAGAGTTTTCTGTGCTATTCATTAGGTTCTTATTAGTTATCTCTTCCACATAAAGTAGTCTGTATATGTCAATCCCAATCTCCCAATTTATCCCTCCCCCACCTTTTCCCCCTGGTACCACAAATTTGCATTTTCTTTAATTCTAAGTATTTTTTATTTCTTATTGTTGCTGTGGGACCTTGACTTTCATTATATTTTCTAACAGATCTTTGCTAATATTCAGGAAAGCTATTGATGTCTCTGTTTTTAAAAGTCATCATTGTTTTCTCTTTAATAGTCCTAATTGTTCTTATCAGATCTTTTAGGTCTTCTCAGTAGTATATCATGTGAAAAATAGTAATATTTCTCACTTGCAGTGTTACATGACTTTATAATTATTTTGGCTGGGCCTTCTAGAACAGTATTAATTGAATATGTGTGCCCAAGGAGTAAAATGGGTCTGATTTCATTACCTCCTTCTCTTCAAAGCATTAATTTAGAAGTGAAGGGCATAGGAATACAAAAGAAATAGAAGAGAAATAATCATCGTGATCCCTAGACTCTTCAAAGCTCTTGTTCTCCATGGGACTCTCTTTTCACCTGTATTGGCCAGTATTTATTCTTTGCTCAAAATTGTTTGACATGCTCATAGTGGCATTGTATCAGAGGAGGAAGTCAACGTTATTTCTCTTTTTTCAGGCAGAAAAGCTGACAGTGGACGTGGCTTCCAGAAGTCACTTGGCCAGTTTAGCTTAATGAGTAGATGTTGAGAGTCACTGCTCCTCATGTGAAACAAAGCCCCACCAGGGAGCAGAATATAGGGGCACTGGCTCATCATCGGAGCTGCCATGTTTGCTTGCACCACTGCAGCCCTTCCTACAAACCGTGTAAGGTCTGAGTAGGAAAGGGCACATTTTTGTCTGAAAGAGCACATAAACATGAATACTGTGGGACATCAAAGTAACTGTTTGTTCTACAGAAGTGGATACCTCCCCGTCTCGAGGACAGTTAACACTAACGGCAAGCTCTGTGTCCTCAGGGCACAGATTATGTGACAATGGAGCAGTGGCGTGTTGCGGGTAGGGCACGGGTGTTTGAACTCTCGCCGCGTCTGGTCCCCTCTGTGCATTGCCACCAGATCGTAAGATCCGAGCTCTGCTTTTAGCTCGTCTCTTCCCCGCACGGAAACTTGGGGTAGTTTTTCATTTCTTACAGGATAAAGTCTTGACTGCTTATACTCTTTCCAACCTCATTTTTATCTCCATCTTTTTATTTTGAACAACTTCAAATTTACAGAAAAATTGAATGGTGCAGTGAGCACCCAGATACCTTTCTCCAGTTTCTCAGTTAACATTTTGCCACATTTGCTTTCTCTGTCTGTCTCTCACTGTCTTACACACACACACACACACACACACACACACACACACACACACACACACTTCAGATACCATGCAATGTGGTATCTGAAACCATATCAGTAAACTTGTATAACCTGTTGCATTAAAATCCCTTGGTCTGTCTTGCACTTTGAGTGTATATTTTACTCGTGTAATTTTGTAAAGTCCTGCGTTGATTTTAGGAAAATATGAGTTCACTAAGGTATGCATGGCTTCCAAATGTTCACATTCTATACAAGATAGAAAAAAGCACCCTCAGTATCACCACGATCTCATCAGAATTCTTTAAGTATTGGGAAACTGCCTAGCTCACAGTGGTGGATACACGTTTTCCAAAATTCTAATTTCATTTGAAAGATCTAATTTTATTACTGACGACAAATACTGTCAGTATGTTTTCCTTGAAACAGTAGGCTCACTTTGTTCAGTTTTGAGGAAGTATCTTCCAAATACTAAAGTCTGACTTATCACAGTTTCTCTGCCCCTCATTCAAGTAAAACTGGTATCCAAGGAAAAAGCAGCTAGGTCAGCTCAACTCAAAACAGTCGCCCAAGTGCTTGTCTGGGTGTGTGTACGGGCCCACCACTGTACTTCAGCACACACTGGAAGTACTTTATTCTGTCACACAGAATATTATGAAGATGCATACTCAAGTGGCAAAGTTTAATAAAATTAATCATTACTCTTTCATCAAAGACAATCTTAAGTGAAATGGGCTTTTTTTTTAAAATTGCAAGTGCACAGGAACAGAAAATACAGTGAGAAGCCAGTAGTTTTCCCTACCACTGCTTTTGCACTATCACTGTAAATGTCCACACAGTGAAAAAGGCAAATAATGTCTCACTGCTGGCTTAGAGAACAAATTAGTGGTTACTGGGGGGTGGGGAGGGGCGAGGAGCAATAAAGGGGTGGGAGAGTGGGAGATACAAACTGTTGGGTGTAAGATAGCCTACAAGGATGTATTGCACAACAGGGGAATACAGCCAGTATTTTGTAATAATTGTAAATGGAGTATAACCTTAAAAAAAAAAGTGTGATAACCCTCTGAAATAAAGAGTATATAGTGATACTCAAAAGAAAGGAAGAGCAAGAGACAGAAGAGGGAAGGTAAGAAAGCTCTTCTTTAAAGATACTGATAATAAATGCTTAAGAAATCATAAAATTAGAAAAATCATAATATTTAAAAATGCCAAAGACATAGCTGATTCAAGCAAGGATCTCCAGTGGATGCTAAAACCACTGAATGAAAGGTTGTTGATTAACAAGATAATATGATCTCAAAGAAGCACTTCTCAGATTACTTATTAATTACAAAGTGGAGAGTATACCTTTACAATGGAGAGATCTGGTAGTCACCTCATCAACAATAAGAAGAATGTGACATTTCTCACCTTCTGATGTGATGCAGTAATAAGTACACAACATTACTTACCAAGCATTCTCACCAAAAATGTTTACTCTTAATCTTATCAAGAGGAAACAGTGAAACAAATCCAAAATGTATGGTATTCTATAAAACAACTGACCTGACCTCCTCAAAAAAGTCAATGACAAGTAAGACAAGAAAAGGCAAGAGGGCAACCGTATGCTAACACATATATATGGAATCTAAAAAAAAAAAAAAAAAGGTTCTGAAGAACCTGGGGCAGGACAGGAGTAAAGATGCAGACATACAGAGAGTGGACTTGAGGACACGGGGGCGAGAGTGGCACTGACCTATACATACTACCAAATGTAAAATAGATAGCTAGTGGGAAGCAGCCGCATAGCACAAGGAGATCAGCTTGGTGCTTTGTGACCACCTAGAGGGGTGGGGTAGGGAGGGTGGGAGGGAGACACAAGAGGGAGGGGATATGGGGATATATGTACACGTATAGCTGATTCACTTTGTTATAAAGCAGAAACTAACACAACAATGTAAAACAATTATACTCCAATAAAGATGTTAAAACAATAATAAAAGGTGTAAAGAGTGTAAAAAAAAAAAAAGGAAAGAGGACAGTTGTAGGTAAAAGACACAGCAATGAAATGCCCTGCATGAGCCCAAATTGTCCCCTGATTACAGGCTACTAGAGAAATTTGGGGACAACTGGGGAAATTTAAGTATAGAATATATTTATCAGACGACTTATGGACTTAGTATTAATTTTCTCAGGTGGGATAGTGTGGTGGTGTTATGTGGGAGAATGTCCTATCTTAAGAAACATATGCTGAAGTAACTAGGGTTGAAGTGTCATGATACCTGCAACCTATTTACAAAACAGAAATAGTCACAGATATAGAAAACAAACTTACAGTTACCAAGGGGGTAAGGGTGGGGGGAGGGATAAATTGGTAGATTGGGATTGACATATACACACTACTGTATATAAAATAGATAAATAATAAGAACCTACAGAACAGCACAGGGAACTCTACTCAATACTCTATAATGACCTGTATGGGAAAAGAATCTAAAAAAGAGTGGATATATGTATATGTATAACTGATTCACTTTGCTGTACAGCAGAAACTAACACAACATCGTAAATCACCTATACTCCAAATAAAAATTAATTAAAAAAATAAACGCCATAATTAAAGTTCTTTGGGGTCTTTAATACTTTCTAAGACTGTGAAGGGGTTTGAGAACCACTGCTCTAGAGATTACAGTATGCATCCTCCCCCCTCAACCCCTGGCTTTTTTTTTACGGAAGCATAGTTGATTTACAATGTTGTGTTAGTTTCTGATGTATAGCAAAGTGATTCAGTTATGTGTACCTATATTCTTTTTCATATTCTGTTCCATTTTGGTTTACTACAGGATGTTGAATATAGTTCCCTATGCTATACAGTAGGACGTTGTTTATCTATTTAATATATAGTAGTGTGTATCTGCTAATCTCAAACTCCTAATTTATCCCTCCTCCATCCCCTTTCGCCTTTGGTAACCGTAAGTTTGTGGGGGTTTTTTGTTTTTTTTAATTAATTTATTTTTATTTTTGGCTGCGTTGGGTCTTCATTGCTGCACACGGGCTCTCTCTAGTTGCGGCAAGCGGGGGCCACTCTTCATCACTGTGCGCGGACTTCTCCTTGTGGTGGCCTCTCCTGTTGCAGGAGCACAGGCTCCAGGCGTGCGGGCTCAGTAGTTGTGGCACCTGGGCTTAGTTGCTCCACGGCATGTGGGATCCTCCTGCACCAGGGCTTGAACCCGTGTCCCCTGCACTGGCAGGCGGATTCTCAACCTCTGCGCCACCAGGGAAGCCCCATAAGTTTGTTTTTTATGTCTGTGTGTCTGTTTCTGTTTTGTAAATAAGTTCATTCATATCATATTTTAGATTCCACATATAAGTGATATCATATGGTATTTGTTTTTCTCTTTCTGGCTTATTGCATTATTTCATTCTTTTTATGGCTGAGTAGTATTCCATTGTATATATATATATATATCATATCTTTTTTAATGTGTTTTTTAAATAAATTTATATTTTATTAATTTTGGCTGCATCGGGTCTTTGTTGCTGCATGTGGACTTTCTGTAGTTGCAGCGAGTGGGGGCTACTCTTCATTGCGGTGTGAGGTCTTCTCATTCTCGTGGCTTCTCTTGTTGCAGAGCAGGGGCTCTAGGCACGCAGGCTTCGGTAGATGTGGCTCGTGGGCTCTAGAGCTCAGGCTCAGTAGCTGTGGTGCATGGGCTTAATTGCTCTGTGGCATGTGGGATCTTCCTGGACCAGGGTTCGAGCCTGTGTCCCCTGCATTGGCAGGCGGATTCTTAACCACTGTGCCACCAGGGAAGTCCCACATACCACATCTTCTTTATCTATTCATCTGTCGATGGACGTTTAGGTTACTTCCATGTCTTGGCTATTGTAAATAGTGCTACTATGAACGTTGGGGTGTGTGTATCTTTTTGAATTGTAGTTTTCTCCGGATATGTGCCCAGCAGTGGGATTGTTGGATCATATGGCAACTCAATTTTTAGTTTTTTGAGAAACCTCCGTACTGTTCTCCATACTGGCTGCACCAATTTACACTCCTACTAAGAGTGTAGAAAGGTTCTCTTTTCTCCACACCCCCTCCAGCATTAATTATTTGTAGACTTTTTAATGATGGCCATTCTGACTGATATGAGGTGGTACCTCACTGTACTTTTTTTTTTTTTCCTTGCGGTACGCGGGCCTCTCACCGTTGTGGCCCCTCCCGCTGTGGAGCACAGGCTCCGGACACACAGGCTCCGGACACACAGGCTCAGCGGCCATGGCTCACGGGCCCAGTTGCTCTGCGGCATGTGCGATCTTCCCAGACCGGGGCGCGAACCCGTGTCCCCTGCATTGGCAGGCGGACTCTCAACCACTGCGCCACCAGGGAAGCCCCTAGCCTCTTTTAACTTGGAACTTTCTTTGTCTTTTATGACCTTGACATTTTTGTAGGATATAGGCTAGCTTTGTACCCTTACCTCAGTTTGGATTTGTCTGCTGTTTCCCCATGGCTAGATTTAGTTCATGTATTTTTTGTAGGAATTCCACAAAAGTGATACTGTTTTTCTCAGTACATTGTATCGGGAGGCACAGGACACTGATTTGTTCCACTGTTGGTGATTTCACTTTGATCTGTTGGTTGAGGTGATATCTCTCAGATTTCTCCACTCTAAAGTTATATTTTTCCCTTTGTAATTAATAAGTGTCTTTTGAAGAGATACTTTGAAACTATATAAATATCCTGTTTTTCATCAACTTTCACTCAGCATTTTTAGGATCCATTAATGATTCTTAATTATTAGGAAGATTGCTGAATCCTCATATCAGTTATGCTGAAGCTTGCTGAATGCTGATTTTCTGATCCTTTCACTTTGGAAATATATTCTTACTGGCGTAGAATTCTAGACTGGCAGTTATTTTCTTTCAGCAGTTTAAATATGTTATTTCATTATCTTCTGGCTTCCACTGTCATTCATCAGTCTTACTGTTGCTCCCTTGAAGTTAATATGTCTTTTTCTTCTCTGGCTGCTTTAAAATTTTTTTCCTCTCAGTTTTTTTTAAGCAGTTTTACTGTGATTTTCCCTAAGGTGGTTTTCTTTGCAGTTATCTTGCTAGAGTTTCATAGAGCGTTTGAATATGTGGCTTGATTGCCTTTTGTTTTATAAAGTTATTGACCATTATGTCTTTCGTCTTTCTATTGTTTCTGTCTTGCTCCTTTTCTCTTCTCTTTCTTGGACTCCAATTTTAATTACATTAGAGCATTTTCCCATGTTTCATATATCTTTTGTGCTCTGTGCTGTATTGTCCATCCTTCTCTTCTTTCTCTTTACTGACCTGTATTCTAGTTACTAATACTCTCTCCTGCTACGTCCAGTTTGATGTTAAACCTATCTACTGAGTTCTTAATTTGAATTAGTGCATTTTACGGTGATGGAGTTTCCATTTGATTCCTTTGGATCTGCTCTGTTTGGCTTGTCACTGTGTACCAGTGTCACACTATCTCATGTTTTATTATGTGTTAGAGTTAATCTTCCCTCATTGTCTTTTCAGTTATTCAGAATTTTCTTGGCTCTTCTTGTTCGTTACTTTCTGTATAATTTTCAAAACTAGCCTACCCGGTTAAAAAAGAAAAATAAAGACTGTTGGTGTTTTAAAAATTGGAATCACATTATGTTTATATATTGATCTAAGACAGATGACATCTTTATAATATTGATACTTCCTATATAAGAATAAGGTAATCCTTTCCAATTATTCAGGTTTTCTTTAGTATTCCTTGGTATCTTTATACAGATCTTGCCCATTTATTTTGAAATTTCTATCTTGATGTTTTGTCTTTTGTTGCTATTTTGAATAGTATCTATTCTTTAATTATGTCTTTCATCTAGTTTTTAAATTCAAAGGTGATTTTTATATATTAATTTTGAATGTAGGCACCTAGCAGAATACTTACATTGCTTATAATAGGTTTTTTTTTCTTTTTTCAGTTAATTCATATTAGTTTTCCAGGTGCTATTTGGAAATAATAATTTTACCTCTTCTTTTCCACTGTTTCTATCTCTTCTTTTCTTGTCCAATGGCATTAGCTAATACCTCCAGAAAAGTGAAAAATAAATGTGACGCTTTTGTGAGCATCCTTGCTTGGCTGTAAGTGAAATGCTTTTATGAATCCCTGTTAAACATGATGTCAGGGCTTCCCTGGTGGCGCAGTAGTTAAGAATCCGGGGACATAAGTTAAGAAGCAGGGGACACAGGTTCGAGCCCTGGTCTGGGACAATCCCACATGCCGCGGAGCAACTAAGCCTGTGCGCCACAACTACTGAGCCTGCGCTCTAGAGCCTACGAGCCACAACTACTGAGTCTGTGAGCCACAACTACTGAGCTTGTGAGCCACAACTACTGAAGCCCACGTGCCTAGAGCCCGTGCTCTGCAACAAGAGAAGCCACCACAATGAGAAGCCCATGCACCACAAGGAAGAGTAGCCTCCACTCGCCCCAACTAGGGAAAGCCCGCAGGCAGCAACAAAGACCTAGCATAACCAAAAATAAATAAATAAAATAAATAAATTTGTAAATAAAACCCAATATGATGTCAGCTTTGGAGGGTGATGCTAACTCACATGTATACAAGTGCTTACCCCCCTCTGTCTCTCCTTCTCTTTCTCTCCACCCGCCTTGTCCCTTCCCTTCCTCTCCCTCCTTACCACTCCCCCCCATCATATTAAGGAAATATTCAGCTTTTTTTTTTTTTTTTTACTATTTGATGGTGGGACAGATTGCTTAGTGTTCTGTGTACTTGCCATTTATTAATTAATTTTCAGACTTCCTGCCAGAACTGTAAAATTTCCCTCAGTACAGTCAAAGATATAAGTAACTTATTATTTTTTTTCTTGGTGCCATTTGCCCGCCTGCTCCAGTCTGAACTTTTTGCTTTTTAGGTGTGCTGTATAGCTGTCATCCTTTCACTACTATTCTGGGTAGTCCTTGTTTCTTTCCCCTGTGATTGATTTCCTGTTTTCTGGCTTCTTTTCATTGTTCTTTCTTGGATTGCTTCTTTGGTTTGGTGGAACAGATCCCTCAAGAAGCTTCCTAAGAAGGTGTACATGAGGGGTAGACTTTTCTAGATCTAGCATCTCTTAAAATGTTCTTAATTTACCTACATATGTCATTTTTAGGTTGGCTGGGTTTAGAATTTTAGATTGGAAATAATACTTCGTCAGAATTTTGAGGGTACGGTCTATTGTCTTCTAATCTTTTAGTGTTGCTGCTGAGAAGTCTGATGCCATTCAGATTCCTGATCCTTTCTATGTGAACTGTTTTATTTTCCTTTCAAAACTTTACTTCTCATCTTTTTTGAAAATTTATTTATTTATTTTATTTTTGGCTGCATCGGGTCTCAGTTGGGGTTAGCAGAATCTTTGTTGCGGCCTGCGGGATTCTCCACTGCGGCATGTGGGCTTAGTTGCTCCGCAGCATGTGGGATCTTAGTTCCCCAACCAGGGATCGAATCCACGTACCCTGCAATGGAAGGCAGATTCTTAACCATTGGACCACCAGGGAAGTCCCTACTTCTCATCTTTATTCTACATATTCTGAGATTTCACAGTGATGTGCATCAGGGAGGTTTTCTTTTTTTTTTTCCCCATTCAGTGTTGGGCACTTGGTAGACCCTTTTATTAGAAAATCCATATCCTTCAGTTTTGTATTATTTTAAAAATAATTTCCTCTCCTTTGTGTTCTATGTTCTGTTTTCCTAGAACTCCTGGTAGTTGGATGTTAGGTGTCCTGGGTTGACCCTCAAATATTTAAAAAACTTTTTCTTTCCTGTTTTCCATCTTTTTGTCTCTTTTTGCCCTGTTTCGTGGACAGTCCCTTCCAGTAGTTATCCTCTAAAAATTTTATCTTCCAGTAGTTCTCTTGAAAGCTTTTTTCTGCTGAGATATTTAATTTACAGTAAATTGTGATGTCTTTTTCTCAGAATGTTCCTTTTTTTCTAGCATTCTGTTCTTGTTTTTGGAATGCAACATCTTTTTTCTCTGAGAATATTATTATTTTCTTCTGTTTTCTAAGTAATTTCTGTTTCCTCTGAGTTCTTTTTTATTGTGTTCTTGGAACTCCAGTTGTCATTCCAAGGTTTCCCTCAAATGTCTGGTGTTCCTTGACTGTCTGTTATTTAAGAGAGAGGCCTTAAAAAACTTATTGGAAGGTCTCTGGGCATGAATCCCTTTTAGCATGTTAATGTAGGATGAGTTAAAATCAGGATCAGAGCTTTGTGTTCAAGCTGCCATGTCCAACTGGAAGTCTCCTTAAAAGGAAATTTCAAGAGCAATTTTGACTATAAAAATTTCACTGTATGTATAACTTTAGAGTCTCCAGCTATGGTGTGATCCCATTTTATGTTCAAGATATTAATTGCTTCTAGATGGTGGGCATGTAGGTGATTTTTCTCATCTGGTTCTTTTCACCTTTCCTCTATTTAAACGGTTGTTTTCAATTTCTGAATATTGCTTTCATAATCAGAAAAATACCAAAAGGAGTGAGTTTTATCTGTGCTCTATCTCTCAACCACCATCAATCTGTAGGATATTTGGGAAAAAATGAAATAGAACATGGAGTTTTCAAGTTAATTTAGTGCAGTCAGGTGGCTAGATACTGGATATAAGTTAAAGAGATTTTACTCAGCTGTTTCCTTAGATCAAGAATTTTCTGAAATTAAGAGCTGACAGACTCAACTTGTTAATAAACTGCTCACTGGATTCCATGAGGACAAGAGTGATGCTTTAATCCTGTTCACTGATTTATCTCCAACTCCAGCACAATGTTTGACTTAGTAGGCTCTCTATAATTATATGTTGATGAATAAATAAATTAACAGAATGTGCCACTGCTCTGAAAAATGTTACTGGACTAATCAAATACTTATGTGAGAAAAATTAACTTTGACCCTTACCTCACAACATATATAAACGAGAAAGGTAAATCTATAAAGCTTCTAGGAAAACACAGCAGAATATCTTCATGACCATGAGGTAAGTAAGCAAAGATTTCTTAATTAGGCCATAAAGCTCCCTACCATAAAAGGAAAAAAAAAGGTTACATCAAAATATAAAAAACTTCAATTCATGAAAAGATAATAGTTAGAAAGTGAAAGGACAAACCTTATACTGGAAGAAGTTATTCATAATATAGGTATCTGAAAGAAGTCTTATATCTGGAAAAAATAAAGAATGAAAGCAGGAAGAAAAAGCCAAATAACCTAATTTTTGTAAGCATACAAAAAACTTGAACAGGTATTTTAATAAAGAACATTTCTTAATGGTTAATGAGCATATAAAAAGATTCCTAACATCATTACTCATCAGAGTAATCTAATTTAAAACCACAGCAAGTCACCACTGTGTACCCACCAGAATGGCTAAAATTAAAAAGACTGAGAATATCAAGTGTTGACGTGAATGTGGAGCAGCTGTGACCATCATACATTGCACAGAAAAGTGAAAAATAAATGTGACGCTTTTGTGAGCATCCTTGCTTGGCTGTAAGTGAAATGCTTTTATGAATCCCTGTTAAACGTGATGTCAGGGCTTCCCTGGTGGGAGTGCAGCCACTTTGAAAAAATGGTTTGGCACTTTCCACAAAAGTTAAATATATGCTTGTTCTATGCCCTAGCAATTCCATTACTAGATATAGACCCAAAGGCAATGAGTGTATATAACCAGGAAAAAAAACATGCAAGAAGGTATGTTGCAGTTTTATTTAAAATAGCCAAAACCAGGGGGAAATGTCGATCAACAGAAGAATGGGTAATTCATGGTATAGACACACAATGGAATATTACGTAGAAAGAAAAAGATAAATTACCAGTCTGTAGCACTACATGGATGAATCTTAAAGAATTCTGTTAAGGAAGCCAGATGTAAAAGAATACATACATTTATATGAAGTTCAAGAACAGGTAAAACTAATGTTGATGATCAGACTCACAGTGGTTATCTTGAGGGTGTAGATGGGAAGGGCTGCTTTATGGGGTGCTGGGAAATGTTTTGAATCTCAATCTGAGTGGTGGTTACACAGTGTATTCATATGCACAAATTCTTCAAGCTATATACTTAAAGTTTATTATATCGCAATTAAAAAAATTAGGGTGTATCACTATTATACTAGAGGTAAATAGGATTTAGAACTTTTAAGCCACATTCAGAGGGAAGAAAAAATGATCAGATCAGCAAAGGTCAGGAAAGGAAAAACAAACAAACTATAAAACTAGGGGCAGTGAACACAAATACTCATAGGATTTTTTATAAACCCTTATTAAAAGACAGATCCCAGACTCAGTAAAACCTGAGGAAAAAACAAAGACCAGCTTTATGCTGTTTATAAGAGATACACCTAAACCAAAAGAACATAGGAATGTTGAAAGCAGGGGATGAGCAAGGTGTATCAAGCAAAGTGCAAACCAGAAGGAACAGAGTTGGCAGTATTCATATTAGGCAGATCAGAAATTCCAGGTTAGAAAATATTAAGAATGCAGGGTCAGTTTATACCATTACAAAGTTCACTCCATATAGAAGACATAATCATGAAACTTTATGCAATTAAAAATATTCTACGTATATAAGGCAAAAGCTATTAGAAGAAATATAAGAAGAATTTAAAACCACATAGTTGAAGATAATAACACACTTCAGAATTTAATAAAAGGCAAAAAGTAAATAAGAATATGAAATAATTGGGTGACATCATTAATAAACATTCCATATATATATAAAATCTTAAATAAAACAGGGAATATTCAATTTTTCAGTACCCGTGATACATTTATAAAAAGTTACGTAAGGGGGGCTTCCCTGGTGGTGCGGTGGTTGAGAGTCCGCCTGCCGATGCAGGGGACACGGTTCGTGCCCCAGTTCGGGAGGATCCCACATGCCGCGGAGTGGCTGGGCCCGTGAGCCATGGCCGCTGGGCCTGTGCGCCCGGAGCCTGTGCTCCGCAAACGGGAGAGGCCACAACAGTGAGAGGCCCACATGCCGCAAAAAAAAAAAAAAAAAAAAAAAAGTTACGTAAATTGGCCACAAAGAAAAATCTTGAAGTCCAAAAGGCAGAAATCATGTAACTCCCCTTCTCTGATCATAAGGCAGTAAAACTAAAATTTACAATAAGAAGCCCTGCAAGAAAAATTTGGCCACTTGGAAAATTTAAAACACTCTTAAACAGAATTCCTTTCCTCTACTTTGTTTGGATTTTTCTGATGTTCTTCTAGCTTCTTGAGATGAGAGTACTTAATTTATTTTCTTTCTTATTTTTTATTTATAGAATTAGGGGAAAATGGCGAATAGCACTGTCTGATATTCCCTCAAAATAGAATCCTGAAGTGAAGTATTAAATCACAGGGTGTGATCTTTTTAAGACTCTGGTTACGTAGCATTAGTTTTCCGAATAGCCATACTAATTCCTTTACCAGGGTCTGAAAGTATCTATCTCAATATACTAAATGTGTCTGGTCTCTAAAAAGCAACAAAACAGCAACAAGACCACTTTCTCAGATTGTTTTAATTTGCATTTATTTGATTAATAACAAAATTGAAGCTTTACAATATGTCTGTTTTTTCTTAGAAATGTTTATCCAATCCTTTATTTTCCACTGGGCTATTAGTGCTCTACTTGCTGATTTTTAAATGCCCTTTATATATTAAGAATATTAATTCTTTGTCATGTTTGTAAACACTTTCCCCATTGTTCCTTGACTTTTATGTTTTTTAATATATAAAAGTGATTATTTTCACATAATCAAATCTATCAATCTTCTGATATTTCCCTCTGTTATTTTTATGAAAGAGATTCCTTCCTTATAATTATTAAACAATAATAATTACAGTAACAATACCAACAGCTAACATTTGTGGGGGGCTGATTATGTGTCAGGCAGTGAGCTAAGTGCCCTTATTTTATTTAATCACAAAACCTTTTGAGGTAGGTATTTTTTTTTATAATCTTCTTGCATTTGAGAAAGAAACTAGGTTCTTTCTCAAGAGAGATTTAGTAGTTTACCCACAAATACAAACCCAGTGATAAGTTAATATTCACCCACATTTTATTTTAATTTTTATGGTTTATATTTTTGTATTCAACTCTTTAGTCCTGAAATTAAAGAAGTGATATGAAATGAAATTCCTTTCAATATCACTTACCCCAAAACAGTTCTTCAAATAAATAAATAATTTTCCCCTTTTCTTTGTTTTGCTTCCTTAATATTAACAGTATATAACAAGTTCCCTTTCAGGGATATCTATTTTGGTTTTTGTTTTTTTTTGACCTATATGTTCTTACACTATATGCCACAGTGTTTTAATTGCTATATCTTTATCATCAATTTTAATATGTACAAGAACAAGGCTCACATTATCATTCTCTTTCAAAATTATTCTGATTTAGAGATCTGGCTTTCAGTATTGACTGAATAGCTTGTATCAGACTAATATTCCCACCAATAACAAATGTAAATTCTGGGCAAAATATTTTAAAACATTGTTTGAAGGCACAGGAGAACAACCAGCAGCTTAGAGTTTGAGTCTTATCAAGTTAGAGGGGTAGGGACTTCCCTGGTGGCGCAGTGGTTAAGAATCTGCCTGCCAGTATAGGGGACACAGGTTCCATCCCCGGTCTGGGAAGATCCCACATGCTGTGGAGCAACTAAGCCCGTGCACCACAACTACTGAAGCCCGCATGCCTAGAGCCTGTGCTCTGCAACAAGAGAAGCCCGCGCACCACAATGAAGAGTTACCCCCGCTCACCACAACTAGAGAAAGCCCACATGCAGCAACGAAGACCCAACGCAGACAAAAAAAAAAAAAAAAAAAATCCCAGAAGGACTACCCCTTAGAAGCAAACACTACATTGTACGGCTGTGGCATTTTTCCTAGGACTGAGCACAGAAAAGAAAGAAATAAGGCACAAAACTGAACCTACCCCAGATCAAGGTGATCTGCCAGCAATTTAACTGCCTACTATAATAAACCTCAGTGCTTTAGAAGGAGAAAACAAAATTCAGAGCCTCTATAGCCTGTAATCCACAATGTCCAGTATAAAATAAAAACTTACTAGATACGTGAAGATGAAGAAAGAGGAACCTGTGACTGTTTCAGAGTGAAAAGTCAATCAATAGAAATAGACGCACAGACAAAAATACTTTAAAATAAAAATGAAAAATTATGTTGAAAAATACATAAAAAATGGATGAAAGGGTGAAGAGGTGGGGAGTTGCTGTAGAAATATGGAAGATATAAAGAGAATGAAGTGGAAATCTTAGAACTGAAGAATATCAGACCTGTCACTGAACTTTCACTGGATGGGATTAACAGCAGATTGGGCACAAGAGAAGAAAGGATCAATGATCTTGAAGACAGGTTGATAGAAATCATCCAAACTAAAGTACATAGAGGAAAAAAGATTGAAAAAATAGGACCAGTGCCTCAGTGACTTGTGACTCAATATCAAGTTGCTTAACATATGGGTAATTGCAGTCCCGTAAGTTGAGAAGAATGAGGCAGAAAAGAAATTCAAAGAACGTTGACTGAAAATTTTCCAATTTTGATTAAAACATACCCACACACAGAGCAACCCAGGAAGCACAGCCAACCCCAAGCAGGATAAATACAAAGAAAATTACATCTAGGTATATCATAGTGAAACTGCTGGATACTAAAGATAAAGAAGGGGATTTCACTGGTGGCACAGTGGTTAAGAATCCATCTGCCAGTGCAGGGGACACGGGTTTGAGTCCTGGTCTGGGAAGATCCCACATGCTGTGGAGCAACTAAGCCCGAGTGCCACACCACTGAACCTGCCCTCTAGAGCCCGCGAGCCACAACTACTGAGCCCATGTGCCGCAACTACTGAAACCTGTGTGCTCTAGGGCCCGCGGGCCACAACTACTGAAGCCTGCGCACCTAGAGCCCATGCTCCCCAGCAAGAAAAGCCACTGTAATGAGAAGCCCACACACTGCAGCGAAGAGTAGCCCCCACTCACAGCAATGAAGACCCAATGCAGCCAAAAATAAAGATAAAAGGAATAGTGATCAGAACGATGGCTGACTTAACAGTCAGAAGGCATGTAGCCCAGTAAACAATGGAATGGTATCTTCAAAATGCTGAAAGAAAAAACTGTCAACCTAGAATTCTGCACACAGCGAAAATATCAATCAAACATGAAGAGGAAATATATTTTTAGGTGAAAGTTGAGAGAAGTTGTTGACAGCAGACATTTATTGTAATAAATATCAGTAGAAGACCTTCATACTGAAGAGAAAATAATACCAGATGGAAATTTGGATCTTGAAGGAGTAAAGAGCATGGGGAATATTAAATACAGTGGTAGCTATAAAACACTGTTTTAATTTTTATTCTTAAATTACGTAAAAGCAATAATAACAAGATATTGCTGGATTTATAACACACACATATATATGTATTTATGATGAACATTAAAACACTAACACAAAGAAGAGAATGTAAATGAAATTGATTCTTAATAAAATGTATTAATGCATACAATTTGGCACATATAATATGTATAGTCTTAAGGTTCTTAATATGTAAAGAGGTGCAGTATTAGTTCAGAGTAGACTCTGATGAGTTAAGGATACATATTGTAATCCCTAGAGGAACGAATTTAAAAAAAAATACAAAGAAGTATATAAATATCTAGTAGAGGAGACAGAATGAGGTACAAACATTCCTTATTATTCTTATTTGTTCATTCTTATGTGCTTATACAAGATAAGCTTTTAAAACTTTTGAGAAAATTTAAAATAATTGGGATTTTTACTGGAATTGTGTCAAACTTTTCAAATTAATTTGAGAGGGCTTTCCCCCTTATTTCCATATCCTTTTATTTCTCTTTGCAAGATTTTCTTTATATACATCTAACATACTTTAAGATTATTCATAGTAATTTTGTTTCATAGTAAATTTGTTGCTACTGTGAAAGGAATTTCATTTTACTTTTAAATTATTACTAGTGCATAGAAGTGCTACTGAATTTTATTATTATTATTTAATTAAAAATTTTTTTCTTTTATTTTTTTTTAATACAGCAGGTTCTTATTAGTTATCCATTTTATACATATCAGTGTATACATGTCAATCCCAATCTCCCGATTCATCACACCACCCCAACACCACCCCCGCCGGTTCCCCCCCTCTTCGTGTCCGTATGTTTGTTCTCTACATCTGTGTCTCAGTTTCTGCCCTGCAAACCAGTTTGTCTGTACCATTTTTCTAGGTTCACATATATGCGTTAATATACAATATTTGTTTTTCTCCTTCTGACTTACTTCACTCTGTATGACAGTCTCTAGGTCCATCCACGTCTTTACAAATGACCCAATTTCGTTCCTTTTTTATGGTTGAGTAATATTCCATTGTATATATGTACCACATCTTCTTTATCCATCCGTCTGTCTATGGGTATTTAGGTTGCTTCCATGTCCTGGCTATTGTAAATAGTGCTGCAATGAACATTGGGGTGCATGTGTCTTTTTCAATTATGGTTTTCTCTGGGTATATGCCCAGTAGTGAGATTGCTGGGTCATATGGTAATTCTATTTTCAGTTTTTTAAGGAACCTCCATACTGTTCTCCATAGTGGCTGTATCAATTTACATTCCCACCAACAGTGCAAGAGTGTTCCCTTTTCTCCACACCCTCTCCAGCATTTGTTGTTTGTAGATTTTCTGATGATGCCCCTTCTAACTGGTGTGAGGGGATACCTCACTGTAGTTTTGATTTGCATTTCTCTAATAATTAGTGATGTTGAGCAGCTTTTCATGTGCTTATTGGCTATCTGTATGTCTTCTTTGGAGAAATGTCTATTTAGGTCTTCTGCCCATTTTCTGATTGGGTTGTTTGTTTCTTTAATATTGAGCTGCATGAGCTGTTTATATATTTTGGAGATTAATCCTTTGTCCGTTGATTCATTTGCAAATATTTTCTCCCATTCTGAGGGTTGTCTTTTCGTCTTGTTTATGGTTTCCTTTGCAAAAGCTTTAAGTTTCATTAGGTCCCATTTGTTTATTTTTGTTTTTATTTCCATTACTCTAGGAGGTGGATCAAAAAAGATCTTGCTGTGATTTATGTCAAAGAGTGTTCTTCCTATGTTTTCCTCTAAGAGTTTTATAGTGTCTGGTCTTACATTTAGGTCTCGAATCCATTTTGAGTTTATTTTTGTGTATGGTGTTATGGAGTATTCTAATTTCATTATTTTACATGTAGCTGTCCAGTTTTCCCAGCACCACTTATTGAAGAGACTGTCTTTTCTCCATCGTATATCCTTGCCTTCTTTGATAGATTAGTTGATCATAGGTGTGTGGGTTTATCTCTGGGCTTTCTGTCTTGTTCCATTGATGTATGTTTCTGTTTTTGTGCCAGTACCATATTGTCTTGATTACTGTAGCTTTGTAGTATAGTCTGAAGTCAGGGAGTCTGATTCCTCCAGCTCCGTTTTATTCCCTCAAGACCGCTTTGGATATTTGGAGTCTTTTGTGTCTCCATACAAATTTTAAGATATTTTCTTCTAGTTCCACAAAAAATGCCATTGGTAATTTGATAGGGATTGCATTGAATCTGTAGATTGCTTTGGGTAGTATAGTCATTTTCACAATATTGATTCTTCCAATCCAAGAACATGGTATATCTCTCCATCTGTTGGTATCATCTTTAATTTCTTTCATCAGTGTCTTATAGTTTTCTGCATACAGGTCTTTTGTCTCCCTAGGTAGGTTTATTCCAGGTATTTTATTCTTTTTTTTGCAATGGTAAATGGTTAAAGTGTTTCCTTAATTTCTCTTTCAGATTTTTCATCATTAGTGTATAGGAATGCAGGAGATTTCTGTGCATTAATTTTGTATCCTACAACTTTACCAAATTCATTGATTACCTCTAGTAGTTTTCTGGTGGCATCTTCAGGATTCTCTATGTATAGTATCATGTCATCTGCAAACCGTGACAGTTTTACTTCTTCTTTTCCAATTTGTATTCCTTTTATTTCTTTTTCTTCTCTGATTGCTATGGCTGGGACTTCCAAAACCATGTTGAATAATAGTGGACATCCTTGTCTTGTTCCTGATCTTAGAGGAAATGCTTTCAGTTTTTCACCATTGAGAATGATGTTTGCTGTGGGTTTGTCATATATGGCCTTTATTAGGTTGAGGTAGGTTCCCTCTATGCCCACTTTCTGGAGAGTTTTTATCATAAATGGGTGTTGAATTTTGTCAGAAGTTTTTTCTGCATCTATTGAGATGATCATATGGTTTTTCTTCTTCAGTTTCTTAATATGGTGTATCACATTGATTGATTTGCATATATTGAAGAATCCTTGCCTCCCTGGGATAAATTCCACTTGATCATGGTATATAATCCTTCTAATGTGTTGTTGGATTCTGTTTGCTAGTATTTTGTTGAGGATTTTTGCATCTACATTCATCAGTGATATTGGTCTGTAATTTTCTTTTTTTGTAGTATCTTTGTCTGGTTTTGGTATCAGGGTGATGGTGGCCTCATAGAATGAGTTTGGGAGTGTTCCTTCCTCTGCAGTTTTTTGGAAGAGTTTGAGAAGGATAGGTGTTAACTTTTCTCTAAATGTGTGATAGAATTCACCTGTGAAGCCATTTGGTCCTGGACTTTTGTTTGTTGTAAGATTTTTAATCTCAGTTTCAGTTTCTTTACTTGTGATTGGTCTGTTCATATTTTCTCTTTCTTCCTGGTTCAGTCCTGGAGGTTATACCTTTCTAAGAATGTGTCCATTTCTCCAGGTTGTCCATTTTATTGGCATAGAGTTGATTGTAGTAGTCTCTTAGGATGCTTTGTATTTCTGCAGTGTCTGTTGTAACTTCTCCTTTTTCATTTCTAATTTTATTGATTTCAGTCCTCTCCCTCTTTTTCTTGATGAATCTGTCTATCAATTTTGTTTATCTTCTCAAAGAAGCAGCTTTTAGTTTTATTGATCTTTGCTATTGTTTTCTTTGTTTCTATTTTATTTACTTCTGCTCTGATCTTTATGATTTCTTTCCTTCTACTAACTTTGGGTTTTGTTTGTTCTTCTTTCTCTAGTTCCTTTAGGTGTAAGGTTAGATTGTTAATTTGAGATGTTTGTTGTTTCTTGAGGTAGGATTGTATTGCTATAAACTTCCCTGTTAGAACTACTTTTTCTGCATCCCATAGGTTTTGGATCGTCGTGTTTTCATTGTCATTTGTCTCTAGGTATTTTTTGATTTCCTCTTTGATTTCTTCAGTGATCTCTTGGTTATTTAGTAATGTATTGTTTAGCCTCCATGTGTTTGTGTTTTTTACATTTTTTTCCCTGTAATTGATTTCTAATCTCATAGCATTGTCATTAGAAAAGATGCTTGATTTAATTTCAGTTTTCTTAAATTTACTGTGGCTTGATTTGTGACCCAAGATGTGACCTATCCTGGAGAATGTTCCGTGCACACTTGAGAAGAAAGTGTAATCTGCTGTTTTTGGATGGAATGTCCTATAAATATCAATTAAATCTATCTGGTCTGCTGTGTCATTGAAAGCTTGTGTTTCATTATTAATTTTCTGTCTGGATGATCTGTCCATTGGTGTAAGTGAGGTGTTAAAGTCCCCCACTATTATTGTGTTACTGTCGATTTCCTCTTTTATAGCCGTTAGCAGTTGCCTTATGCATTGAGGTGCTCCTATGTTGGGTGCATATATATTTATAATTGTTATATCTTCTTCTTGGATTGATCTCTCGATCATTATGTAGTGTCCTTCCTTGTCTCTAGTAACGTTCTTTATTTTAAAGTCTATTTTATCAGATATGAGTATTGCTACTGCAGCTTTCTTTTGATTTCCATGGAATATCTTTTTCTATCCACACACTTTCAGTCTGTATGCGTCCCTTGGTCTAAAGTGGGTCTCTTGTAGACAGCATATATATGGGTCTTGTTTTTGTATCCATTCAGCGAGCCTGTGTCTTTTGGTTGGAGCATTTAATCCATTTACGTTCAAGGTAATTATCGATATGTATGCTCCTGTTACCATTTTCTTTATTGTTTTGGGTTTGTTTTTGTAGGTCCTTTTCTTCTCTTGTGTTTCCTGCCTATCCTTTAGCATTTGTTTTAGAGCTGGTTTGGTGCTGCTGAATTCTTTTAGCTTTTGCTTGTCTGTAAAGCTTTTGATTTCTCCATCAAATCTGAATGAGATCCTTGCTGGGTAGAGTAATCTTGGTTGTAGATTCTTCCCTTTCATCACTTTAAGTATATTATGCCACTCCCTTCTGGCTTGTAGAGTTTCTGCTGAGAAATCAGCTATTAACCTTATGGGAGTTCCCTTGTATGTTATTTTTCATTTTTCTCTTGCTGCTTTCAATAATTTCTCTTTGTCTTTAATTTTTGCCACTTTGATTACTGTGTGTCTCGGCATGTTTCTCCTTGGGTTTATCTTGTGTGGGACTCTCTGCACTCCCTGGACTTGGGTGGCTATTTCCTTTCCCATGTTAGGGGAGTTTTCCACTGTAGTCTCTTCAGATACATTCTCTGGTCCTTTCTCTCTCTCTTCTCCTTCTGGGACCCCTATAATGCGAATGTTGTTATGTTTAATGTTGTCCCAAAGGTCTCTTAGGTTGTCTTCATTTCTTTTCGTTCCTTCTTCTTTCTTCTGTTCTGCCACAGTGAATTCCACCATTCTGTCTTCCAGGTCACTTATCTGTTCTTCTGCCTCAGTTATTCTGCTATTGATTCCTTCTAGTGTAGTTTTCGTTTCAGTTATTGTATAGGTCATTTCTGTTAGTTTGTTCTTTAATTCTTCTAGGTCTTTGTTAAACATTTCTTGCATCTTCTCGATCTTTGCCTCCATTCTTTTTCCGAGGTCCTGGATCATCTTCACTATCATTATTCTGAATTCTTTTTCTGGAAGGTTGCCTATCTCCACTTCATTCAGTTGTTTTTCCTTGGGTTTTATCTTGTTCCTTCATCTGGTACATAGCCCTCTGCCTTTTCATCTTGTCTGTCTTTCTGTGAATTTGGCTTTTGTTCCACAGGCTGCTGGATTGTAGTTCTTCTTGCTTCTGCTGTCTTTCCTCTGGTTGATGAGGCTATCTAAGAGGTTTGTGCAAGTTCCCTGATGAGAGGGACTGGTGGTGGGTAGTGCTGGCTGTTGCTCTGGTGTGTAGAGCTCAGTAAAACTTTAATCCATTTGTCTGCTGATGGGTGGGGCTGGGTTCCCTCCCTGTTGGTTGTTTGGCCTGAGGCCACCGAACACTGGAGCCTACCCGGGCTCTCTGGTGGGGCTAATGGCGGACTCTGGGAGGGCTCATGCCAAGGAGTACTTCCCAGAACTTCTGCTGCCAGCGTCCTTGTTCTCACAGTGAGACACAGCCACCCCCCGCCTCTGCAGGAGACCCTCCAACACTAGCAGGTATGTCTGGTTCAGTCTCCTGTGGGGTCACTGCTCTGTCCCCTGGGTCCTGATGCACACGCTACTTTGTGTGTGCCCTCCAAGAACGGAGTCTCTTTTTCCCCCAGTCCTGTCGAAGTCCTGCAGTCAAATCCCACTAGCCTTCAAAGTCTGATTCTCTGGGAGTTCCTCCTCTTGTTGCCAGACCCCTCAGGTTGGGAAGCCTGACGTGGGGCTCTCAGCACCTTCACTCCAGCGGGTGGACTTCTGTGGTATAAGTGTTCTCCAGTTTGTGAGTCACCCACCCAGCAGTTATGGGATTTGATTTTATTGTGATTGCGCCCCTCCTACCATCTCACTGTGGTTTCATCTTTGTCTTCGGATGTGGGGTATCTTTTTTAGTGAGTTCCGGTGTCTTCCTGTCGATGATTGTTCAGCATTTAGTTGTGATTCTGGTGCTCTCGCAAGAAGGAGTGCGAGCATGTCCTTCTGCTCCTCCATCTTTAACCAATCTCTGAATTTTAAAAAATATGTATCTAGCCATCTCATTAAACCTTCTTATGGTTTTGATTGATTTTTCTAGATATATAGTCATATTGTCTACAGTTGATTATTTTGTGACCTTCTTTCTAGTTCTTAGACATTTCAATTTTATGTCCTGCCTTATTGCATGGGATAGAACTTCAGAAATAATGTTAAATGTTAATGGTAAAAGTGATAATGAGTTTTATTATAAATAAGTCTTTTTCAAAAGAAAGAAAGAAAGGGTTGTCACCAATTGTTACAAGTACCTCTTTAGAGTTACTAAAAATGTGCAGTCTGCTAAAAACAAATATGCTTTATTTACACTTACACAATGAACAGATACTCAGTGCGTACCCATTTCAAGTCAGTCAGTGTTTTAGGCTTCGGGGGAAACTGCAATGAATAAGGCAGACAGTGAAGTTCAGCAACATTAGAAAACTGTATGAGACAAAAGAAAGGTTAGAAAGCCATCTGTGTTTGACAACCAGAGAAATATTATATAGATAGTGATCACTGTAGAAAAATGCTTCTGGCTGGGGTGATCAGAGAAAGCTCTGGTGGTGGAAGAGATAACCCAGAACAACTGACAAGCTCCGAGGAGCCCTGGGAGAAAGCTACTGCAGTGGGTGGAGCCCCAGGGGCAGAAGACTGGAGAGTGCAAAGCATGTCATGGGCTGAAGAACAAAATAGTGTGCCTTAGCACAGGGTGAATATATGGCAACAGTTTGTACGCTGGTTTCTGGGGCTCCTTGGAGGTTCTAAAGAGATGCTTCAGGGGCAAAGAGGGGATCAAGAAGGTGGGACTCTGGGTTTTCTCCATGCTCTACCTGGCTCTCCCAAAACCTTAGCAGCATTACTTTTATGTTTTGCTTTTAAAAACTTTTATGTTTTTGTGTTTTGGATGTCAGGTTTCTATTTATTTATTCTTTCTACATAGTTTTATTGAACATCTGCTAAGTACCAATAGAACCCGAGCACTGTTCTAGGTACTGGGAATATAGCAGTGCATAAAATCACCTCAAAACCTTGTCTGCATTGAGCTTACATTGTAATGTCAGGGAAGAAGAGAGACAGCAATAAGTAGAATAAAAGGTAAATCGAGGAACTTCCCTATTGGTCCAGTGGTTAAGACTCCACGCTCCCAATTTAGGGGGCCTGGGTTTGATCCCTGGTCAGGGAGCTAGATCCCACATGCCACAGCTAAAGATCCCGCATGCCGCAACTAAGACCCGGCACAGCCAAAGAAAGAAATAAACATTTAGCAAACAACAACAAAAGGGAAGTCGAATCTAAGAGGAGGAAGAGCAATAGCGAGTTCTTGGACGGTTGCAGTTTTAAATGGAGCGCTCTGGAAAGGCCCTGCTAAAATGAAACGTGAGTAAAAACTTGAGGAAAATGAGGAAGCAAGCCATGCAGATTTCTGGGGAGAAAGAGTTCTGGGAAAAGGGAACCATTTGTGCAAAAGCCTAAGGAAGGAGCGTGTCTGACAAATTCTAGGAACAGAAAGGAGGCTTGTGTGTAGACAAGGTGGGTGGGTCGTGGTGAGAGGTAAGGTCACAGCGTTGACAGGAAGTGAGTATTGATCCATGTGAGAACTTCAGTTTTACTTTTAGTAAAATGAGAAATCATCAGAAGGTTTTAAGCAGAAGAGTGATATAATCTGATTTAAGCTTTAACAGGATCACCCTGGATGCCCGTGTTAAGAATGGACAGTTGTAGAGCCGGGGTCGAAGCTGGGAGAAGTCCTCAGATCCCTGGTTGTTATTTGGAAGTAAATCAACGGAATATCCTGATTTGTTAGATCCGGAGCCTGAAAGAGAAGCAGAGGTTAAGGATAACTCCAAGGTTTTTGGTGTTGTGACTAGAAGGATGGAGTTACCATTAACTAGGAATGGTGCAGTTTAGTGGAGCAAGATTAGGAGCTCAGTGTTAGACATACTAACCTTGAGATCGCTACTAGACATCCAGGTGGAGGTATCAGGTGGACACATGCATTAGTATGAGGAGAGGTCTGAGTTACAGGTATAAATTTGACAATATTAACTCCCTGATTTTGATAATTATACTGTGATTATGTACGAGCATGTACTCCCCCCCCCCCAAATCAGGAAAGGAATACTGAAATATTTAGGGGAAAGGGGGCATCATGTCTGTAACTTAGTCTCAGACAGTTCAGGGAAAATAATTATATAGACAGATTTATAGAGAATTATAATACAAAGTGATAAATTTAAGATTTGAAGAATCTGGGTGAAAGATATGAGAGTTCTTTCTACTATTCTTGCACTTTTTCTCTAAGTCTGAAATTATTTCACAATAGAACACTTTTCAAAAGTGAAGGATACATTTCTAGATAAACAAAACTGAGAATTCATTGCCAGCACACCTGCACTGAAAGAAATACTAATGGAATTTTCAGTCAGAAAGAAAATGATCCTACATGAGGACACAAATATAGGAAGGGCAAAGAGAAATTAATATAGGCTGGTGAAAGGGCAAAATGAAATGAATATGGGCTGTGTAAAATAATGTTTAAAATACATGTATGATTGAAATGTATAGCAATAGCACAAAAGGTGGTAGGAGGGAGTGAAAGTGTTCTGAGTATTAGAATTGTTGGTGAAGTGGTAAATTTCTCATTTATATGGAACTTCAGTAAGTCAAGGATGTACGGTGATATCTAGGGCACTGCTTCTTACACATCTTAGTCTCAGGACCCCTTTTACTTTTAAAAATTGAGGGTCCCTATCAGATGAAAAATGTTCTTTTCATTCATAACACATTGAGCCATGTGGCAAAGTAACAACAATATTTTAAATTTGAAAAATCATGTATACTTTGAATTATATTCTATAACCAAATTGTAGTTTACATATTAAATCACTTGAAAATTTACAAAGTGCTTTATACTATTGTCTCATTGAAGATTGATAGAAAACTATTATAGTGAGCCACAGTAGAATGTCTTGATATTCACAGAGTCTGTTATTCTTCTATTTATAGCTTCGCTGAAACCCCATTTCTCATATCCAGGTAACTTACCACAGCATATTGTAGCAATGTAGACTTGCTGAAATAGTCCATGTACATCTTGGGAGGATATACACATCTAACAGGTAGTGAAAATAAGTACCAGTAGATGTTAAATGTGTGGGGCTATTGACATTAAATATACTTAGTGATTTATTTTGTTACCAAAAAAAAAAAAAAATTGAGGGTCCCCCATCAAATACCACAGTAATTATCACTGCAGACAAGATCATCTACTGACGTGCTAAAATTAGAGGGTGAAAGTTCGAAGAGAAATAGCCAAGTATCTCCCGCCTCCAAGCTATCTAACAACTACAGAAGGGAAGGTAGTAACTTGACGGTGGAGAAATCCATCAAAACCCACCTCGACTACAAGCTAGTAGAGGGAAAAACTGAATTTTAAAAGGTTGGCAAGAAGAACGAAAAGAGGACATTAAATGGGTCAAAAGGAAAATGAATTGTAAGATGAAAGATATAAACTTTAAAATTTTAATATTTACATTAAATGTAAATAGACTAAATATTCCATTAAAAGCAGAGTTTGTCAAGATTGAATTAAAAAAAAAAAACCCAAACAACTAAGCTCCATTCATCAAACACACCTTTAATGAAAAAACAAAGGATTAAAAAAGTAAAATGATGGGGAAAGATACCATGCAAACATTAACCAAAAGTAACCTGGTACTAATATCAGACAAGATAGACTTAAACGTGGAGTGAGAAATAAAGAAATTTCAGAATGGTCAACCACCAGGAAGATTTAACGTTTCTGTGTATGTATGTCCCTAGTAACGTAGTTTCAATATACCCAAAGCAAAAATGGACAGACTGAATGGAGAACTAGACAAATCTATCATAATGGAAAGTTTTAAAACATCATCCTCAATAATTGGTAGTACAAACAGACGAAACAATCAAGATTCTAACAATACAGTTAACAAACTTTCCATATTATATATAGGTAAATATACCATATTTATATAGTTGTATATGAATATTATACATATATATATATGACACTGTACCCAATAAAGACAGTAAATATAAAAAAAAAAGATGTTCAACCTCATTAGTCAACAGAGAAATGCAAATTAAAATCAGAATGAGATAACACTTTACACCCACCAGAATGGCTAAAATTGAAAAAACTGGGAGCTTTGGTGTTGGATGTACTCTTGGTCTAAGTGTGAGTTGGTGTAACCACTTTGGAACTGTTGGCAGTATCTGCTAAAGTATGCATACCCCATATGGTCCAGCAGTTCCCCTCTAAAATATATGTATAAGGATCTTGATGGCAGCACTAATTATATAGATTGTTCAAAACTAGAAACAGATAAATTGTGGTTCATTCTTATCCTATATAAGAATACTACACAGTAGTTAGAGTGAAAGAACCATGGTTGTGTGCAACAGCATGGATGAATCTCTCAAGCATAATGTTGAGTGAAAGAAGCCCTTTGTAAAAGACTGCTTCCTGTGTTATTCTATTTATGTAAAGTTCCAAAATAAGTGAACTTGACCTGTGGTATTAGAAGTTAAGTGGCCACTGGGAGGGAACAAGAGGAATGCACCTGAAGGTGTTCTAGTTTTGATCTGAGTGGTAGTTACATGGATGTTTCACTGTGTGAAAATTCATTAAGCTGTACACTTAATGTTTGCATGCTTTTCTGTACGTTTATAGAACACCAAGAAATGTTTATTTAAAACTACAGTGAGAAAAAAATAAAACTACAGTGAGACCATCTTTTTACCTTTCAGAATGACAAAGATAAAAAACTTTGATAAGATCACGTAGGCAAAGTTGTAGGAAACAGACATGCACACACTGGTGGGAATGTAAGGGGAAATAACCTCTAAGAAGGGCAGTTTGTCAATATTTATCAAAATTTAAACGACACCTATCTGAGTCTACTTCCAGGAACATACTTGCACATGTACAAATGGCACATACAAGGCCTTGTATTGGGGCTTTGTTTATAACAGTAAAAGTACAATAAGGGGCAAGTTAAGTTGTGGTACATCCATATGATGGAATACCTTACCTTATAGCTGTTAAATAGAGTGGGAGGGCTCTATAGATACTAATAGTATGGAATGCTCTCTAAGATATAGTAATTAAAAATAGCAAGGTGTAGAGCAGTGTTTATCCCATGCTATTATTTGTATTAGAAATAGATATGTATACACATACATACATACGCATGTATAATATATAAAATATATGAATATATGAACGCACTTTCATATTCATGGACTACCTTTAGAAGGTATATAAGAAACTAGTAGCAGTGGTGGCCTCTGGAAGATATAACTAGGTGGCCTGGTTACAGGAGTGGAAAGGAGACTTAACTTTTCGCTGTTTTGCATTTTAGAATACAGAATTGTACTATGGGAATATATCTATTAAATATTAATTTTTAAAAGAATGTCCAAAATCCCTTAGAAAGATGTGATGCAGGGGACTGGTGTATTACCTTTCAGTAAGGCCAGTGTAGCCACATTTTCCTTCACAGTGAACTAGACCTTTGGTTTGACACCAGATGACATGGCTGGCTTTGCATAGGGGTGCCAAGATGTATGGGGAGAAAACACCCTGCAGCAGGGTGCTCAGACTGCCAGGGTGTGCGGGAATGAGCTGATGAGCGGACAGTAAATTCAGACCTCCTGTCTCATGCTTACTTGAAGACACAGCACTTGTTGAATGACAGTGTAGACCCCTCTCCACTGCTGATAGTGTCATTTTTCCTTCACTCCTTCCTTCTGAACGTGTATAAGTTGAATTCAGATTAAGTTAAAAATGATGCAAAACTGCTTCCTTTTGTGCTTTTTAAAAAATGTATTATAATTGAGATCATGCTAGGAATATAACAACACCTGCTTTTTTATGTCTTAATGTATCAAAAGCATTTTCCCATGCCATCAAAAATTGTCCATATGACTGTGAGCATTTGAATAATATTACATTACTGAAATATGTCATAATTTGTCTAATCATTTCTCTTTGGACATTTACGTTGTTCAAATTTTTTGCTGTTATTCAAAATATGGTGACAAGCCATCTTCGTATATTAGTCTTACACTACGTTATGTTATTATTTCTTAGGAGTAAAATCGTCAAAGGGTCTGAACATTTTTAAATACTCTTGAGATCGAGTGCCAAATTGTCTTCTAGAAACTGCTCAGTTTGCTCTTCCACAGCACCCTCGCCAGCTTTGGGTATTCTCATTCAAAAATCATTTTTAATTTGAAAAAAATTCAGTCTTAATAACTTGACCAATACATGTGAGTGATATGCTAGAGGTCAGGGATATCAGTGTTCCTTTCAACTGAAACAGAGATTTGGACTGTTTCCTCTTGAGTTGTGTGGAGTTGTGAGGAAGAACTTGGGCTCTGAAGCCTGCTCCCTGCCCGCGGCACCAGGACCTTCAGGGAGTGGCTTTACTGTCCTTGCGCCTCGCTTCCCCATCTGCGAGGTGGGGAGAATAAAGCACTGTTGCCACTTGTGGCCACTTGGGTTATGAGCTGCATGGGTCCACGATGCCACAAACACAGTGATGTGGGGCCTGGAGTTGTGCATCTCCATGGCCCTGCAAAGGGTAGTGTTGGGATTCAGAGTTAAAAATGTAAAAAGCTCCTCAGGAATTCCCTATCCCGTGGTTAGGACTCAGGATGGTTTCACTGTCGTGGCCCGGGTTCAATCCCTGGTCGCAGAACTAAGTTCCTGCAAGCTGCACGGCACAGCGAAAAGAAAATGAAAAGCTCCTAAAACTCTTTGACACTTGGTCTTAGTCAGTTTTGGCTATTATTATGGTTGGAGAGTGGAAATATGAGTGATTTTTAACTTTTCTCTATGCTTTCCTTTATTTTCCATGTTTTCTGTAGTTGACGTGCTATTTTTATCTATAGATATTTCTGTGTTTTATATATCATATGTCTGCATATCATAATATTACATGTGTTATATTGTACTTAGAAGATAGACAAAGTACTCATCCAATGGGAGAAATTGGGGGGGAAGAGGGAAGCTGCCATTTAACAGGTCGGGAAGATGAGGTCTTGGCTCTCTCACATTGCCTAGCAAAATAAGCACTCAAATATTTATAGATGTGGTTGAGTACTTAATATTTATCTCTACACTAATAATGTTGACAATAGCAACCAATACCAGATTCATTGGAGCTACGCAAATAGGCGGTGACAAAATAATGTATTGACCTATTAGAACATAACATGTTTTAATGTGTTCATATCAGATTAATATGAGGACTTTAAAAAAAAATCTGATAGCTGCACGGTAATTTAAAACTTCAAGAAGTAAGTTGAATGCCAAATAACAAACCTTCTGATCATATGTTTAAGATTCAAGATGTAAAAGAAAACCCCACACGAACATTGGACTTTTGTAGCATTCAGCTAAGTGACAAAGAGTGTACCTTGGTGCATGGAACTCTTGTGATGGGGTTTTCTTTAAAGAACAAAAATCTCCACCTAGGTTTGCATCCTACAGTAGGGTTGTTTCCCAAATCAGGCTGTTTCAAGTAACATATGAAACGGCGTATGGCTGTCCCTACCATCCCAAAGCAAATGTTTGTTTTGTTGCAGTGATGGAAACATTTCCATTGGTGAAGCAAATATTTAGAGCTGAAAGAAACATTTGGGCAGCCAGGATGTGTCAAAATAGAACAGATGCCTGCCTTTTAAAAACACAATTAAAAAAAAAAAAAGCCACCTTGTACTTGGCTGCTGGTGGTACAGCCACAGTGGGTTAAGCAAGAAATTAGATACTGCGGATGTCATTCTAATCCCAGCTCCTGGGTACATCTCTGCACCTATTTCTGTCTTGGTTTTTCTCTTCCAGAAAATGGGGATAACCATTCTAAGTGATTTTGTTCACGATTAAGGTTTTTTTTCTCCCTCCACTTATTTTCTTTGTTCTTAAAAATTAATTTATTCTTTTGAATCAGAAATATGTTCACATGGGACACAGTTCCTAAGAATATACAGTGAAAAGTCTGCCTTCACTCTGTGTCCCCAGCTACCAGTCTCCTCTCCATCTGGGACCAGCATTACCTGTTTCTTGTCTGTCTTTATTTTATGCATGTACACACAACTACATAGATGTGTTTGTGCATACATAGATTCTTTTATTTAACACAGAGGTCCCATGTACCCTTCACCTAGTTTTCCCCATGTTCCATATGTCCTTTTCGTTTTTCCTTGTCTTTGAGGTTGTTGGTTCTAAGAGTTTGCTTATTTAAAATGTGCTGTGTCAGATAGCAGAGTGGGGAGCAGGCGTGTCAGGCCACCCTCTCGTGATCCCTCCAGAGCAGTAAAAAGAGCGCTGTGTTGGGAGTCTGGTTCTGCCCCTGGGCTCACCATGGCTGTGAGTAAAGTCACTGCCCCTCTCCATGTTCTCTTATCTTGATCTGTAAAACAGAAGGAAAGGAAAACAAAAAGAACAGGAGATAGATTAGATGAGCTTCAACTTTTCTTTCAGATCTGAATTACTTTGGTTGTCAAAGGTGAATTTTTCTTTTTCTTTAAAAAAACTTCACTGCCTCTTCTAAAAGGAGCAAGTTTCAAGTATAGTTAAAGGTATATATTTACTTGGCTTTCCCACATATGTACAACCATACATTTGGCTTTCCTGGCCTTTGGCATTCAAGTAGCAGTGATTCCTGATTATCCTACTCCTCAGTCTTTAAGACACGTTCCTTTCCCTAGGGCTTGTTCACTGCACTGTGGGAAGGGCTGACTTCCCCGCCTGTTGCCAAGGACCCTGTAGGGTTAGACGCTGCTGTCCGGGACAGCCGGCAGCAATGTTTGTCGTGCCTTGGAATTGATGATCAAATATGAGGAGCAACTCTTCTTTGTTTTTGTTTTTAATTTAGCAGAGAGGGATTAAAAGAAAAAAAAAAAAGACCTTTAGACTATAGATGTAAAAATAGACATCACAGATGCTGATTGGAAACCCTCCCAGTCTTTCACATGAGAGATCTCAATTTGTGTTACACAGAGGGGCAGCTCACTTCTGTCTTGTTCACCAGTTATACTACTCCCCAGAGAAGCTCAATAAATTTTATAGGGAAGTTTCCTCCTTATGCGGAAGGAGCTAAGCTGAATGAGTGTGGCTGAAATAATTTAGGGCTCCAAGGGAGTCCGTCTACCTTGTAGAGTAACGTATTGGAAGTAAATGTGCAAAAACTTTTGATCTTGGTTGATTTGGCCATGTCATTGATAGTACTGGGCCCTGGCTTCTGTGACCCCATCCTGTCTGATTTGGAATAAAACTGCTCCCTAGAACTTGCATTTAGTTCTCTGCTAAAATCATCCTTCTGCACGCTTCACTGGTAGTGGCTGCGGAGCTTGCCTGCTCATATTCTGCCATTTTCACCACTAACCCTTTGAAACCTGCGAACTTGGACTTGGCTGAGAGTTTACATCTCTCTTCTGCCTCTCTGAGCGGCACAGAGATCCTCTCCCACTGACATTAGGAAAGCAGAGCTGCCTTCTCTTTTAGACTGATGGTGGACCAAGCCTGGCTGGTTGCTCAGTCTCTGAGCTAGCAGTGCAGTACATTTTGCGCTGGCTTTTTACTCGGTGATTTATACTCCACGTGGCTGGGTGATATCCAGTGTCCTTTTGTCTTTGTGTTTATTTTTCTTGCACATTTAATGTATTTAAAGGATATAGTGTCTTTATGGTCCCCTGGGATAAGGAGGGATTGGTGCAAGTTTTAATGAGAGGTTCCCGGCTCTCTGTGTTGAGATGAGAATTATATTCTTGATTAGATATCTTTCTTTCCTTAGGTGGCAGGAGGCAGTGTTTTGCTGCCTTTTTAAAATTATTTATTTATTGGCTGCGTTGGGTCTTCGTTGCTGCACGCGGGCTCTCTCTAGTTGCGGCCAGCGGGGGTCTACGCTTCGTTGCCGTGTGCAGACTTCTCATTGCGGTGGCTTCTCTTGTTGCGGAGCATGGGCTTCAGCAGTTGTGAGGATGGGCTTAGTTGCTCCGCGGCATGCGGGATCTTCCCAGACCAGGGCTCGAACCCGTGTCCCCTGCATTGGCAGGCGGACTCTTAACCACTGTGCCACCAGGGAAGTCCCCGCTGCTTTTTGAAATAGCATTTCTGTCTAACGATTTTTAGAAGGATACTGAGAGGACATTCTGTTTCAGGGCATCATCAGCAACTTTTTCTCCTGTTGTTTGAGCTGCCTTATTTAAGGAGAGGGGACAGTGTCAAGTCTTGTTCTTGAATTTACGTATCAACATCAAGATGGTGGGAACCGGGCCCCACCATCAGATCAATTTTTATAAAAACCCATTCAGGGCGATGATATTTGGAACTAGTTTTCTCAAAAACTGTTTTTGCTGCTTGGGAATAGTCAGTCAGCAGAGAAGAAAGCATTTGGCTTATTTGCTTAATATTTTAACCAAGTGAATTAGGTTGGGGGGCTGGGGGGGAGGGGATAAGAAAGTGGGTGGGGGAGGCCTCATAAACAAGGTGATATATAATATTTTTTTTGTTCTCCTTTTAAATAAATACCGATCAGCTTTATGTTCAGAGACAATAGGAGCCGTTGGCTTAAATTTGCAGTTTACTGTATTTATGGCTGTAATATCAAGGTGCTGCCGTCGTAATTTCATGCCCCAATGAGAAGAGCAAGGTCGAAGCAAATGCTTCCATCGGCATCTGCTAACACACTAACTCATAAACAAGGCCCGGCTGGATCAGGCGGCACGGAATAATACAGGCTAATGAAATACAGCACAGCTTTCCATTACTGTTAGTTTTTACAGTGTCGTCATTACGTGTAATTTATGTTTAAAAAATTCAATTTTATACAAGGCACTGGGAAATAGGGGTCTACAGGTCATCCAACGACTTTTAGAGGCTCTGAGAGTCCTTATTGTACTCCACTGTTCCAACAAAATGTTAATAAAATAAAATAAAAATACTTTTTCCCTTTCTCCTCCCCTAACCTTTTCTGAGAGAGTTGATTTTTCTTTTAATTTGGGGAGTATTTTTAGCCAGCTGTCTTCTCTGCCTCATCTCCTCCCAGAGTGCCTGGGTAGATAACTAGCTGTGTTCCGAGAGAGGTGACCCGTGCTCAGTCTCCCTGCGTCCCAGATGAATCTCCCAAGTCCTGTAAATAGAGGGACTGCGACGGGGCGGGGGAGGAAGACGGCCGAGTGGCCAGCCCATAACTGCTGCCCATTGCCACTGGCCCTCTGGCCCTGTTCCCTAGTCCCCATCAGACTCCACATTTTTATTATAATACTCGGACTGGGCCGGAAGGTGCTGTCAGGCGTTCATCACCTTGCTTATATCCAAACTATTCCTAACCCTGCTGTCCTGGTGGTTGTTTGACCTGAGGGATACAGAGAACACTGCTGTCTGCTGTCATCTCTCTTTCTTCTCCCCCTGCATGGAGCCAGGCCCTGGGGCAGTGCCCAGCGGTCACTGGGGAGAGAGTTGAGGCTCCTTATTCTGAGAAGCTCTTGAACCGCCAGTCCCACAGAAAAAAGTCAGCCCTCCCCGGTGCCCGGTTTGTCTGAGCTGAGTGGTGGGACAGGACCCAGTGGCACTGTGAGCCAGTTGGCTGCAGCTTACACAGTCAACTGGTTTGGTTCTGTTTGCATTTTAATAGGAATCTTTAAACAATTTTGTTTATCTTCTGAAGGATAAAAATAAGCAGGTGTGGCAGCCCGGAGGCCGTTGACTTCAGCTGCTGCAGCAGTAACACGGGGCTTTATTAATCAATAGAATGTAGCTCTCTTGTTTCTGTTCTTTTAAAAGAATCCCACCCTGGAGAAAGTGATGGAAGAGAAGTCCTTGGCCCAGCATCTACACA